>NC_135491.1:15784467-16135300 GCF_052094955.1 Ictidomys tridecemlineatus | reverse complement strand
TTGCTCAAGGGAAGCTTGAGTCTGGTAGCCTGGGAGCAGAGTCTGGTAGCCTGAAGAACTGCTCATGTGTGTACATGTGCCCAATAGGACCTTGTGCATTGGGAAGGGCCTTCCTCAAGTTTTTATTCCTGATGGCAACCCTGACACTGTGTATCTGTTTTGCCTTCAGGGGCAGATGTGATTACTTTTTCTATTGTGATTCCTATTTAGGTTTGTGGAGGGTCATGTAAGTTGGGTGGCTTCTTTGGAAGCCCCTCCTAATTGAAGAGGTAATCATTCTCAAAAGAAGCTGACATGATTCAGATGGCAGATTAAAGGAAGGCTGCATTTCCAGTTGCTACATGGCTCAGGATTCAAACAGCAGGAGTATTGTTTCGCAGCAAGGTGGATGAGAGAAGGAAGGAATTCACTCAAATTTAATATTGAACAGTCAGAGTCTCTTAGACTCAGAAATTCAGGCATATTGAATAAAGGACAAGAACGAATACATTGGAACCAAGCTGTTTGCAGTAGCAGCAGCAGTGCCAGTTCACCACAGGGAGGAGGACTAACAAACACAGAAAGAAACACAGTGGGCAAATTTGGCACACAAAAACCCATAGAACAGAAAAGCAGTCTGTAGTTATCTGATCCAGAGGCTGCACAGTGACATGGTATCTGAAAAGTGCTCTGTTTCTCAACTGGCATGTGGAGAGATGAGGCAAGAAGCCATTGGGGAGATCATATTGCAGCTTGCTGCTACAGGAGCCTGGGGAATCATAGCAAACACTGCCATACTGTCCCAGCAAATGTGTACCATGTGGCCTACAGTGCACCTAGCAGAATGCAATTGAAACAGGCACAGAGAAGACTGTACCCAGAAGGATTTATGTCAGAGATATAGAGTGAAATGCAATTCATTTTCCCTTGTGCCTGGTGGCTTACATGACCAGCTGAAGAGGGTTGTGAAACTGAACAGATAGGCATGAATACACTTGGGGATTAGGCCTAGCAAGGCAATATTTATGGAGATTCTGAGCTGGGGGAGTGGAGTGTGAGAATCTCTGGGGGGGTTGGCTACTCTGCCCCTGAAGTAAAATTCTCAAGATACCCCTGAGGGGGCTGGGGATGTGGCTCAAGGGGTATTGCGGCCCGGGTTCGATCCTCAGCACCACATACCAACAAAGATGTTGTGTCCGCCGAGAACTAAAAAATAAATATTAAAAATTCTCTCTCTCTCTCTCTCTCTCTCTCTCTCTCTCTCTCTCTCTCTCTCTCTCTCTCTCTCTCCTCTCTCACTCTCTCTTTAAAAAAAAAAAAGATGCTCCTGAGATTCACACTTCCAGCTGAGATAGGCATCTGCCCAGTACCACAGTGGGTGTTTACATAATCTCTTCAGATACCACACAACAAAGTCCCAAGGGCTTGGTTAGAGCCAATCGCCAGCTGATGGAACTCTGCACTTAGAACTCTGCAGCAGCTCCACCCTGGGAGTGCATCAATCTGGTGGGTCTAAACCAAACTCCAGACAACAGTACCTCCAATTCCATCCTATCTTATACTTGTAAGAAGGGAAGCTGAAAAGTATTTCAACCAGCTTTAGTTTATAAGTCACTCCAGCTGCATCTCACTCCTGGAAATCTACTGGATCACTACAAGTTCACAGGGTAGAGACTACTGCTGAGCTAAACCCAGCCAAGAGACAAAGCACCTTGTTCAACACACAAATTGGTTGGTTTCAAAGCAGCAGAATAGAGAAAGTCACTTTCCTGGCTGCTTTGTTGTGTGAAACCAAAGAAGCAGATAGGCAGCTTCTCAGCAAGATGTGTGGAAAAAAGAGGGGATGACTTTACTGGGATTTAATACTGGACCTTCAAAGTTCATTGGGGACTCAGGAGGCTGGATATAATTAAATAAGGAAGAAATTCTCAGTGCCACCACTGCTGCCACACCTGGAGGCACCAGCCAGAGTGGTCCTTCCATGAGCAAAGTGGAGGGATAAGGGAATTAAAGGAACCCACATTTTTAGGAGGCCTGAGGCATGTCTGGGTATGGAGAATTTAGAGATCAAAGACATTGCCCAAGTAAACTGCAAGGCATTCTACACGATATCCTTGTGTGGGAAAGAAACATCTCTCCCAGCTGTATGTGGGGAATAGAGGAAGAACCATTTGCCACTGCAGTGTGGGGGCCAGCAGCTGGGGAAGCTGATTCCTGGCCAACTTCAGTTTGGCCCAAAATACAGGCCTAGCAAACTCACACTTCCATGACATAGAGTGCCCAAGTGACCAGGAAAAAATAAAAGGTGGAAAGGGGTTTACTAGTTGTGGAAACCCACCCAGCTCTCCTCCTCCCCTTCCAACCTGGCTGCTTGCAGGACTGGCTGGGAGAGATGCACCTGACCAGGAATGTGAAATTGTGGGGGCAGAACAGATTGAGTTTGGAAACTGAACCCAAGACCAAGAAACACAGGATCCACAGATGATGGAGTGGACTAAGAATTGGGTCCTCCACTGCGTGAGTGGAACCCAGGGATGCAGTTATCAACATGGACCAGCAATTGCTGAGTCCTGGAGTTGTGCTGATTTAAAATCACCAAACCAGTTGGCATCAGGGAAGGACCTGGAGACTACCTGAGCCTAAACCCCACCTCCTAGATTCCTGCCACCCCACCCTGAGGTTGGAGCAAGCATCACACTCCAGACCACCACACCTAACCCTGCTGAGAAGGAAAGGTGAGAATCTTTTGAACTCCAACAGAAAAAAATACTTTAACTTTTCATTGAGATCATTTTTTCCTTTTCTCTATTTAATTGTGACCTTACCAGATGTGATAGCTCATGTCTGTACTCCCAGTGCCTTGAGAGACTGAGGCAGGCAGTGAGTTCAAAACCAGTCTCAGTGACTTAGTAAAGACCTGAGAAACTCAGCAAGACCCTGTTTCTATGTAAAATATAAAAAAACTGCCAGGGATGTAAGCACCCTGCCTGGGTAGTTAAGCACCCCCTGGTTCAATCCCCAGTACCTAATGATAATAATAACTTTAATGGTTCACGGAAATTTGTCCATATTCATACATTCATATTTGTTTTTCTCATTTCTAGCATTTTGAAGCCAGTTTTTTTTATTGATTAGTTTTGTGAGGACTAGGATGTTTGATTAGTATATTTCAGTTTTGTATTTTTTATTTTTATTTTTAAATTTTTAAAATTTTTACTTCATACATTTTTCTGTCATTTATCTGTTTCCTTGATTCTTTCTCTCTTTTCTTTTGCTAATGGCCAATATCTATTATTCTTTTACTCTTCCTTTTATTTTTTTAAATATGTTTTTTTAGTTGTAGGTGGACACAAAACCTTTATTTATTTATTGAGGGTCCAACCCAGAGCCCCATGTGTACTAGATGAGTGCTCTACTGCTGAGCCACAACCCCAACCACTTCTTTTAATTTTTTAATTCTATCTTCTTTCCTTATCCTTCTTCATCATCACATCCTATATCACTTCTGTTCTCTCCCTGTCCACCATTCAAAATGTAAACCATTTTGCAAACTTATTGTTTTTATTGAAAGCAATAGCTGATGATATAATTTCTGTTTATTGTGACAATCTTGTAGCTGTCATAGCAAGAACTAATCAGTTCAATGCTGTATATTGTTTTCATTTGTTGTTGTTACTGTTTATCTCCCCTAAATAGTGCAGTACTGGAAACCTTCAGGGACACTGCAAGTCCACAGCAAAAACTCTACTGCCTCAAGTCCATACTGTTAGATGGGTAGACACACAAACAAGATGCAAAAGTAAGGGAACAAACTGCCCCAAACAAACTGAGATACTTGAAGAACCAAATATATTGCCATTACGGTGGAAGAAATGTCAGAGAAGGAGTTTAGAATGTACCTGGTTATACTAATCTTCAAGGAAAAGGATAATGTATTGAGTGAAATCAGAGAAAAAAATACAGAAAGTAAAATATCACTTCAAGAGAGAAATTCTGAAAAATATAAACAAGCAGATGTTAAGATACCATGACCAGAACTTCCAAGAAATATGGAATAATATGAAAAGAACAAATTTAACATTTATCAGGATAGATGAAGGCTCAGAAATACAAACCAAAATAATATCAGAAAATTTCCCAAACCTAAGAAGGAAATGGAGGGTTAGGGTTGTGGCTCAGTGGTAGAGCGCTTGCCTAGCATGTGCAAGGCCCTGGGCTTGATCCTCAGCCCAAGATAAAAATAAAGGTATTGTGTCCAACCACAAATATATATTATATAAAGATTGAAATAGGGCTGGAGATGTGGCTCAAGCGGTAGCGTGCTCGCCTGGAATGCACAGGGTGCTGGGTTCAATCCTCAGCACCATGTAAAAATAAAATAAAGATGTTGTGTCCACTGAAATCTAAAAAGTAAATATTGAAAAATTCTCTCTCTTTCTCTCTCTTTTCTCTCTTAAAAAAAGACTGAAATGGAAAATCAGATATGGATGGCTTATAGGACTCCAAATGTATGAAATTACAACAGACCCACACCAAGGCACATTATTGTGAAAATGCCTAATATACAGAATAAGGATAGAATTTTTAAGAATAGAATTTTCAAAGATACCAAAGAAAAGTGATGGGTCAGATTTAGAGGGAAACCAATCTGGATCTCAGCTGATTTCTCAATCCAGATCCTCAAAGCAAGGAGGTGGAATAATACATACCAAGCTCTGAAAGAAAATGGATGCCAGCCAAGAATGCTATACTCAGTGAAATTAAGTTTCAGAATTGACAAAATAAAAACCTTCCTTGATAAACAAAAGCCTACCAACCAAGAAAAGCTCCATACCAGATAGAGTCTTAGCTGAGTTCTACAAGCCCTTAAAAGAAGAATTATCACCAATACTTCTCAAATAATTTCATGAAATGGAAAACAAGGGAACCCTTTCAAACTCATTCTATGAGAATAGTATGATTCTGACCCCAAAACTTCAGACCAATTTCTCTGATGAACATGGATACAAAAATTCTCAATAAAATTCTGGCAAATTGCATACAAAAATATTAAAAAGGTAGTGCACCACAATCAAGTGGGGTTCATCCCAGGGATGCAAGGTTGGTTCAACATACATAAATCAATAAATGTAATTCATCACACCAATAGATTTAAAGACAAAAACCATATCATCATCTTAATAGATGCAGAAAAAGCATTTCACAAAATACAGCACCATTTCATGTTCAAAACATTAGAAAAAATAGGAATAGTAGGAATATACCTCAACTTTGTAAAAGCTATCTATGCTAAACCGAAGGCCAACATCATCTTTTTAAAAAATATTTTATTTTTATGTGGTGCTGAGGATTGAAGTAGTGCCTCACACATGTGAGGCAAGTGTGCTACCACTGAGATACAATCCCAACCCAAGGCCAATGTCTTCTAACAGGAGAAAAATTAAAAGCATTTCCTCTAAGAACTGGAATAAGACAAGGATCCCTCTTTCACCACTTCTATTCTTCTATAATCCTGGAAACTCTAGCCAGAGCACTTAGATTGTCATAAGAAATCAAAGGGATACAAATAGGAAAAGAAGAACTCAAACTATCACTATTTGCTGAGAACATAATTCTATATTTAGAAGATCCAAAAATGTCCACCAGAAAACTTCTAGAACTCATCAATGAATTCATCAAAATAGCTGATTTTATATTCTAACCTATCTCTATATATCAGTGATGAAATCACTGAAAGAGAAATTAGGAAATCTATCCCATTCACAATAACCTAAAAAAAAATACTTAGGAATCAAAAGAGATGAAAGACCTCTACAATGAAAACTACAGAAGACTAAAGAAAGAAATTGAAGAAGACCTTAGAAAAATGAAAAGATCTCCAATGCTCTTGGATAGGCAGAATTATTATTTTCAAAATGGGCCTGCTACCAAAAGAGTTATACAGACTTAATGCAATTCCTATTAAAATCCCAATGTCATTCTTCATAGAAATAGAAAAAGCAATCATGAAATTCATTTGGAAAAATAAGAGACCCATAATAGCCAAAGTAATCCTTAAAAGAAAAGTGAAGCAGGAGGTATCACAATACTAGACCTTAAACTATACTACAGAGCTATAGTAACAAGAATATCTGATTTTGGCAGAAGACACGAAGACAAATGTTACAGAATAGAAGACACACAGACAAATCCATATAAATACAGTTATCTCATGCTAGACAAAGGTACCAAAACATTCATTGTTGAAAAGAGCCTCTTCAACAAATGATGCTGGGGAAACTGGAAATCCATATGTAGCAAAATGAAATTAACCCCCTGTCACCCTGCACAATAATCAACTCAAAGTGGATAAAAGACTTAGGCAAGGCAGGAGTTGTGGCTCAGTGGTAGAGCACTCGCCTAGCATGTGTAAGGCACTGGGTTCAATCCTCAGCATTACATAAAAATAAAGATATGTGTCTAACTACAACTAAATTATATATATATATATATATATATATATATATATATATATAGAGAGAGAGAGAGAGAGAGAGAGAGAGATAGACATATTTATGATATCTCTCTCTCTCTCTCTCTCTCTCTCTCTATATATATATATATATATATATATATATATATATATATATGACTTACGCACTAGAGCAGAGACCTTATGCCCAATAGAAGAAAAAGTAGGCCCAAATCTTTACCATGTTGGCTTAGGAACTGACTTCCTTAACAAGACTCCTAAAGCACAAGAAGTAAAATCAAGAATCAAGAAATGGAATGTATTTAAACTGAAAAGCTTCTTCTCAACAAAGGAAACCATAAAACAGAGAGACAGCCTACAAAATGGGAGAAAATACTTACCACATGTATCTCAGATACAGCTTTAATCTCCAGGATATATAAAGAACTAAAAAAACTGAACACCAGAACAACAAATAATCCAATCAATAAATGGGCTAACTAACTGAACAGACACTTCAGAGAACAAGAAGTACAATTGATCAACAAATATATTAAAAATGTTCAACATCTCTAGTGATTAGAGAAATGAAAATTAAAACTACCCTGATTTCATCTCTCTCCAGTCAGAATGGCCATTATCAAGAATACATGCTAGGGCTGGGGATGTGGCTGAAGTGGTAATGCACTCGCCTGGCATGCGTGGGGCACTGGGTTCGATCTTCAGCACCACATAAAAATAAAGATTTTTTAAAAAATTTTTTTAGTTGTAAAAACAACACCTTTTATTTTTTTTAAGAGAGAGAGAGAGAGAGAGAGAGAGAGAGAGAGAGAGAGAGAGAGAGAGAGAATTTTAATATTTACTTTTTAGTTTTCGGCGGACACAACATCTTTGTTTGTATGTGATGCTGAGGATCAAACCTGGGCCGCACGCATGCCAGGCGAGCGCGCTACCGCTTGAGCCACATCCCCAGCCCAAATAAAGATGTTACATCCACCGAAAACTAAAAAAAAAAATACAAGCTAAAATAAACATAGAGGATGTGGGGAAAACGCACACTAATACATTGCTGGTGGGACTGCAAATAGTTGCAAAGATTATGGAAAGCAGTATGGAGATTCCTCAGAAAACTTGGAATGGAATCACCATTTGACCCAGCTATCCCACTCCTTGGTTTATACACAAAGGACTTAAAAACAGCATACTATAGTAATGCAGTCACATCAATGTTTATAGCAGCACAATTCACAATAGCTAAATTGTGGAACCAACCTAGATGCCCTTCAATAGATGAATGGATAAAGAAACTGTGGTATACATACACAATATTACTCAGTCTTAAAGAGAAATGAAATTATGGCATTTGCAGGAAAATGTATGGGGTTGGAGAATATCATGCTAAGTGAAATAAGCCAATTCCCCAAAACCAAAGACTGAATGTTTTCTATGATATGCAGATGCTAATTCACAATAAGGGTGGGGCACTAGGGAAGAATAGAGGTACTCTGGATTAGGCAAAGGGGAGTGAAGGGAGGGGAATGGATATAGAGGTAGGAGCATGAAGAATAGTTAAATGAATCAAACATTATTACCCTATGTACATATATGATTACATGACACTGTGATTCTACATCATGTACAACCAGAAGAATGAGAAGTTATACTCCATTTATGTGTGCTGTGTCAAAATACATTCTACTGTCACGTATAATTAGAACAAATTTTCAAAAAAGAATGCCAATGCTTTTGAAATTATTCAATGAAATATACATTGTTGTTGATACTGCCAATTAGTACAATCACATTGGAAAGCAGTATGAAGATTACTCAAAAGCCTAGGAATAGACCCACCATGTGATCCAGCTATCCCACTCCTCAGTATTTATCTCCAAGAACTAAAATCAGCATACTATAGTGATACATACCAATGTTTATACCAGCACAATCTACAATTTCTTACTTATGGAACCAACTAGGTGCCCATGAGTAGACAAGTGGAAAAAGAGAATTATATATTGTGGTGAATAAAACTTTATTCACACACACACAAAGTTTTATTCACCACAATGAAGAATGAAATTGTCATTTTCAGGAAAATTGGTGGAACTTGAGAACATTATGTGAAATTAGGCAAACTCAGAAAGTTAAGGGTCAAATGTTTTCCCTTATATGTGGAAGCTAGAGAGGAAAAAATGGAAAATAAAGCTAGGGGGTGGGGAAATCTCATGAAAATCAAAGAAATCAGTAGAGAAGAGGAATGGGACCAATGCAAGGGAAGAGAAAAGGGGAAATACTGGGAAATGATATCTGCAAGTTACATTGTTGTATCGTGTGCATATATGAATATGTAACAACCCCACCATTATGTCTAATTATAATGCATGAATAAAATACCTGAAAAAAAGGTGATACCCCTACCCCCTACACACAACAACAGAAACCTCATGGGGAACCCGTTTAGACTTAAAGAAGAGGTGCAAATAGAACACAAATAAGGTCCTTATAACATTTTCCTGTTTCCCGTATAGCATCTAAGTAGAGCACAGTGAGGGAGTAGAGGAGCTCACCTTGAGCACAGCCTCATGAATTAAATCAATGACTATTAATGTCAATTTTCCCATTTTGCACCAATATCCAGGATCTACCTGGAAATTGGGAGTAATTTCTCCTGAGCAGCCTCCAGCCTTTACTATTCCTCGACCTTGTCTTTCGTATCCTTGACTTGTTTTCTATGTCATTCTTATGAATAAAAAGCATTTCTTAGTTAAAGGACATATTTCTGGGAATCCCTTCCATAAGTGTTTCCTTTTCCACACATTTATTTCTTCCTTTCTTTCCTTTTCCTACCTTCATTCCTTTCTTCTTCTTATTCTTTTTTTTTGTATTTTATTTAAAGTCTGGGTTACTTACGCCCTCTCTATGTTGCTGAGGCTGTCTTTGAACTTGCAATCCTCCTGCCTCAGCCTCCTGAGTCGCTGGGATTACAGATGTGCACCACCACGTTGGTACCACACATATATGTTAATGACTTGAGGTGTAATTACAATGCAGCCTTGGGCTTCCATGGCTTCTGCACATGAGATAGCTCTTATTCTCAGTGACTATTCAGAAGGTTGTATGGTTCACAAAGGGTGAGACATATATACCCGTGAATGGCCTTCATATTGAAGTAAACATTGTATTTCGTTAGCATTTTCTTAAGTGATATCAGTTCCTGTTTTGCTATTTTTTGTGACTGCTTTGCAGCATTGAATCTTCTTTCACCAAGACAATGGAACTGAGGGTAAGTGGAAGGAGGGTAGTGGTCAAAGTTGTGGGGTGCCTTTGAGGGGTCCCTTTTAATTTCTCTGCAAAAAGTAATTCAACCTCCAGTACAGTTCCTCTTATCCCCACAGGTAGAATTTGGGGTGTCCCTATCCTTGCTGGAGTCCCCAGGGTTTCTAGAATCACGCCTTGTTGTGAATTATCACTCTTGGAATAGCCTATATATTTCTGAAACATGTTAGCTCCATCCTCCCGCCTGGGACACCAATTCCTTGAGGGAATTGCTATACTTTGTATTCTTAAAATGTCCATGTCTACATTTCCCTGAAGGTGTTTATCAGTATGGGGTTTGCTTCTAGGATAGAGACCTGCTGAGGACCTATCTTATATAAGTTTTCATTTGACACTTTCATCAACTGGCTTCATGTACCTCACTGTCCTCATTTCTGTTATCCGATTTTATCCTGGATGCAATCTAACCCACTTCCCCCAAGATCCACTCTAGAATCAGCTCCACAAAGGAATACACTGGGCCCACCTCATACCATGAAGCTTGGCGACCACAGTGGTGGCAGAAGCGATCCAGATGTCTGAAAGATCAGATCCTAAGGGGAAGGCTGCAAGAGGTTGCCAGTTGCACTGCTCCTGTTCGTACAGCCCAGTCTCCTGGATTTGCAACTGAGCATGCATGTCTTTCCAGCCTGGCGTTTATGTCAGTGACCAGTACAGTTGCCTAGGGATACGTCCAGGAGACTTAGCCAAGCAGGCACTCTCCCTTACATGCCATGGATGTGCTGTGGCCGTTTGCGAGGATGGTCCCAGGATCTGAGAAGTAGAGGAAGGCCAAGTAGGTGGAAGAGTTGACATCAGCAGCACGATCTGCAACATGGGATCCCTGCATCAGGCCTGCTTTGTGGGTATGCCTGTCTCTTCTCTCACGGAATCCACCCTGTGGACCACAGAATGGGACGGCCTTTGCACCTTAGGATGCTGTTATGTGCCCTGAGAAGCTACCTGAATGTGTGTGTAAGTATGGCTTGTGCAGTGGATAGGGGCCTGTCTATTCTGCTTTCCTCCTTGAGCCCCTGTCCCTGTTTGTTCTCACCTGCTGGCAAGGAGTGATTTTTTAACACTGGGGCTCCTGTGTGGGTTGGAGGTTATGACTTGGGTTGCTGTTTCAGACTCTAGAGAGGTAGCTTTCTAAAATTCGGCACCAACTTCCAGTTACAAAAACCTGACTTGGAACTCAGTTTAGACTTACAGAAGTATAAACAGGATAAGGAAGGTGATTATAACAACATTCTCCTCTTCCTTTAAAGGCAATAACAAACCTAACTGTAGCTGACTGAGAGTAATTATTTGGTAATAATATGATGAACTAAAGTGGTGGCTTCTGTGGCCAAACCGACAGTTTCACATTGGTACAGGACCAACCTGGCAGTTGGAAGTCATGTCTTATGCATGACCTGAAGCATTTACTGTGTCCTCCACTACTACTTGAATACTGTCAGAGGCCTCTTAATTTGGCTCTGCCTCCAGCACAACTCCTCCTGTGGTCCCAGGTATGGTTTTTGGTTTCCTTAGCCATGTTTGGGTCTTCAAGGCTCCTGCAAGTCTACTTTAGTGGCACATCAGTCTCGGAATAGCCAAATACCACCTCTAAAATGCTTTCTAGAGGGACCCCTGGGACTGCTTTTGTGCTTGTGACTTTGTTGCATAAGCAATGAATGGGTCATCATGGTATCCTATTATCAGGCTTTTGTATTCTCCACTCTGAAACAGACAATACATCTCTATCCTTCTCAAGGTCACTTGTAATATTGATATTCCTAGACCCAATGGCCATTGTCAAATCTTGTATTATTTAATTTTCCAGGGGTATCTGTTACCATTGATTGTCTGTCCTACTTTCATTTGGTTTCTATATTCCCTGCCCTTGGTTCCCCTCCCACCACTTTGGTCCTCCATAGTAGCTTCCTCACTGGTCTGTCCCTTTCTTGAACATTGGGATGCAACATGGCTTAGTCTTTGTTGTTTTTTACACTCAAGTTCCTAATTGTCTTATCCTGCTTTGGGAACTTAAATATGTATAGGTAATAACTACTAAATAAATATAGCCTCTAGGGTAGTATAAGCTATTATATTGAAGTGCCTAGGCCAATATTTCAGTTCTGTGTTTAACACACTTCAGGTTTAACATCTAAAACTGTTCTCCCAATTTTCCTCCATACATTTGTTGGAACTGTAGCTTTCCTCTTCTTATTTGATGGAATTCACCACCTTTGCAAGTGCTCAGAACCAAAACCTTTGAGTTGAATTCACCTAGGCATTTTCTTTCTCAAACCTAACATTTAACCACTAAATAAAACTTGCTTCATCGCATTTACCATGTAGGTAGACTACATCCCATTCTTACCAGACCCATTGTTACCATCCTGGCCTAAGCCATCTTCATCTTTCATTTGAATTACTGCCATTGCCTTCTCCTTTTTTTTTTTTTTTTCCAGGGATTGAATCCAGAGGTCCTTAACTACAGCAAAATACTTTTTTTTTTTTTAATGTGTAGATGAACACAACATCTTTGTTTTATTTATTTATTTTTATGTGATGCTGAGGATCAAACCCAGTGCTTCATGCATGTAAGGCAAACACTCAACGTTTGAGTTACAACCCCAGCCCTCCCCAGCCTTTTTAAAAATCTCTTTATTTAGAGACAGTGTCTTGCTAAGTTGATAAATGGTGATCCTCCTGCCTTGGTCACCCAAGGCATGAGCCACCATGCTTGGCCCACAGTATTATACTCTTATCTACTTATTTTTGTTTTGTACAATAGCTACATGTCAGATCATGTCTTTTGATGAAATCCTCAAATGGCTGACATTTCCCTCAGAATACAATTCTAAGTGCTTACAAAGCCCTGCAAAATATGCCTGTTACTTCTTTGACCTCCGGTCTTATTAATTGCTCCCTTGTGTAAAATTCTAATGTAATTTCACTAATGTTCCTCAAATACACCATTAAAGTACCATTATAGATTCTTTGCTCTCACTTATCTCCTTCACTGGAAGGCTCTTTGTTAGACACCAATTGGTTTCCTTCTTTACTTCTTCAAATCTTGGCTCTGATGCTTCTGTATTCATTCATGGTCTACCTTGAATTATTGTATTTCATATAGTAACCTAAACTGTCATATCCCTCCCATCTCTTTTTAAATGGCTTTTCCAACCAGTAACAATTAGCTTTTAACATACCCTATACATACTTTATCTCCTTTTGTTAGAATTGTTCACTGATGTGCCCCAAATACCAAGGGTAGTGGCTGGAATACAGTATGTGTCCAATAAATGTGACTAATTTTAGAACAATAGGTTTGGGTGGGGAAAGCATATGTTGCTAGCCTATCTTTTTAGGAATAGGCAATAGTCTCAAATCTTGTTCAAATTGTCCCTTTAAGTCAGTGTAAATGATTTCTATTAAGGAAAGATGATTAAACATTTGGAGACAGAGATAGCATGTCTTAAAGCATATAATATTAAGCTGCTTTTAGTAATTCATAAGACATGACTAATGTCAAAGACATTAATAATGTCATAAGACATTATTCAGCAAGAAACACTGAATAACTCCTTCCATTTCAAAATCTCCATTTGAGGGTTCATCAAAAAACAGTCTAGACTGACATAAGACCTGCTTTATAAGACAGGAGGAGGCAGTTTGAACAAATGTTTTGTCTATAAAAATGAAAACACTGCTTTCTAGTCTGAACTGGGTAGATCCACATGCTCCAAGGTCATTAAGTTAATACTAAAAATGTTAAGATTTCTTTTACTCACAGCACCCCACTTCCTGGTACATTTTCCATATCCTCAAGAGAAGTTTATTATTAATAAGTGAACTAAAACAGCATCAACAAATAAGAGGTTTGCTTTAATTTTATATAAAAAATCATGGGAGGCAGGCAGACCAGAGACGGTATGACTGTTCTACAAAATCATCAGGATTTTGGTCTCCTTCAGTATTTTTGATCCAAATATAACACCCAGATATCCTCAAAGTCCCCATGAGACAGACAGAAGTGCAGCTTAGATGTCTATTTTGTAGGGAGGAAAAAGAAGAAACAGAGAGGAAAAAAGAATTTCATAAATATCCTAGACACACAAAGACCACTTCCATCTTGCTGACTTGAAAGGGAGACTAAGATAGTGTTTTAGCCCAGGATATATTATTAAAGAGAAAAATGGATATTGGGTAGGGAAATAGTCTCTAATGCAAACTCGTCTTTTTTTCTGTTTCAACATAAACTGCGCACGTTAATCTTTATTTTCAGTTTAACTGAAAAGTACATTCAGGTTTAAAAAAATTTCCTAGTAGATTTATTCTGGCTATTTTTTTCATTTCTAAATAATATTCTTGAATTGTCAGAGATGGTGAAAGATGCAAATATGTAGACTTTATAACAAATCACGCTTGTCCTAAATTCTGTAACAGTTTTTCTTAATAACCCACTGATACTACACAGCTTCTTTACAGTATGAATTTTCTCCTACAATATTGAACAAAATTGTCTCATGACAGCATGTAGTTCCACCCCCCAAATAACCTGGGATAAATGTTAATGAAATATTTCTTGATACTAACAACACTCATAAGTGCCCTCCTCTCATGCAAATCTTCTAAAATAGGAAAAATGAAAATAGTACCTAAAATTCATGATATGCTATGTTCAAGGCACTGTTCTAAGAGCTTTTACATGTAATAACACACAATACTTTCAAGAATCTTACAAAAATGTATTATTCCTAGGTCTACCTTACAAACAAATCAAAGTAATGGTATTTTATGACAAATGTCATAAAAGAAATAAATGGGCAGAGCCAAGAGTATATTGAAAAAGATATTTTCTATGGTTAAAGACTTTCCTACATTTACTACATTAACAGAATTATTTTCTATTTTAATTTGCTAATGTTTAATAGGGTTCTAATAATAAAAGTTTATTTTCTACATAGACCACATTAACATTTTCATTGCCCCATCTAAATTTTTCAATGCTGAACTTTATGAGACAAATCTGTCCCCAATTCACATTTTTAAGACTCTGTACTAGTAACGGATAACCAGATAATGCTATGTGTGAGACCACAAAGAATAATGAACACAATAATTCATATAAAAACTTGTGAATCATGACTAAAGTCTATTCCACACTCCTTATAATCAAATGATTTTTCATTGACATGAATTTTCTGATGTTGAGTTAGTTGTGAACCACGAGTAAAGGACTTTCCACATTCTTTACATTGATAGGGTTTCTCACCAGTATGAATTCTCTGATGTCGAGAAAGATGTGAGCTCTGAGTAAAGGCTTTCCTACATTCTTTGCATTCATAGGGCTTCTCACCAGTATGGATTCTTTGATGTAGAGTAAGTTGAGAGCCATGACTAAAGGCTTTCCCACATTCCTTGCACTCATAGGGTTTTTCTCCAGTGTGAATCCGCTGATGTTGAGTAAGCTGTGAACCACGAATAAAGGCCTTCCCACATTCCTTACACTGATAGGGTTTCTCACCTGTGTGAATCCTCTGGTGTTGTATAAGCAGTAAGCCACGAGCAAAGGCTTTCCCACATTCATTACATACATATGGTTTCTCACCAGTATGAAGTCTCTGATGTTGTGAAAGATGTGAACTCTGAGTAAAGGCCATTCTGCATTCTTTACATTCATAAGGTTTTTCACCAGTATGGATTCTTTGATGCTGAGTAAGTTGTGAACCACGAATAAAAGATTTTCCACATTCCTTACATTCATAGGGTTTCTCACCAGTGTGAATTCTCTCATGTTGAGTAAGTTCTGAGCCACGACTAAAGTTTTTTCCACACTCTTTACATTCATAAGGTTTTTCACCTGTATGAATCCTTTGATGTCGAGTAAGGAGTGAGCCACGATTAAAAGCCTTTCCACATTCCTTGCATTGATAGGGTTTCTCACCAGTATGAATTCGCTGATGTTGAGTAAGTTGTGAGCCATGACTAAAGGTCTTTCCACATTCCTTACATTCATAGGGCTTTTCATTAGTATGAATTCTCTGGTGTTGAGTAAGCTGTGAACCTCGGATAAAGGCCTTCCCACATTCTTCACATTTATAAGGTTTTTCCCCAGTATGAATCCTTTGATGTTGCATAAGTAGTGAGCCCCGAATAAAGGCCTTTCCACATTCCTTACATTCATATGGCTTTTCCCCATTGTGAATTTTCTGATGCTGGGAAAGCTGTGAACCACAAATAAAAGCTTTCCCACATTCCTTACATTCATAGGGTTTCTCACCTGTATGAATTCTTCTATGTAGAATAAGTTGTGAGAGCTGAGTAAAGACCTTTCTACACTCTTTACATTCATAGAGCTTCTCACCAGTATGAAGTCTCTGGTGCAGAGTAAGTTGTGAATTCTGAGTAAAGGCCTTCCCACATTCTTTACATTCGTAAGGTTTCTCACCAGTATGGACTTTCTGGTGCCTGGTGAGCTGTGAGCTACGAATAAAGGCTTTCCCACATTCTTCACATTTATATGGTTTTTCACCAGTATGAATTCTATGATGTAAAATAAGTTGTGAGCTTTGAGTAAAGGCCTTCCCACATTCCTTGCATGCATAGGGTTTCTCACCAGTATGAAGTCTCTGATGAAGACTGAGCTGAGAATCACGACTAAAGGCCTTTCCACATTGCTTACATTCATAGGGTTTTTCACCAGTATGAATACTCTGATGTTGAGTTAGGTGTGAAGCTCGTCTAAAAGCTTTCCCACATTCCTTACATTTATAGGGTTTTTCTGTAGAGTGACATCTTGGATGTTGAGATAAGTAGGTATGATGGTTGAAAATGGACATATTGTCATATATGATCATCCCCTGCCTGAAATAGTCCTTCTGATTTTCTTGTTGCTTTTTCAACTTAACTCTGACTTTCAAATAATCTCTGAAATTGGTCTCTGAAAGCTCACAATTTTCAAGACTGTTATTCATTTCCCATTGAGATAATTCTGTTTTATTAGTGTCCTTTTCTGGAGATAAGTCCTTATTTGAACACCTTGAAGGCAAGTCTGAAAGATAAGACAACATCAAGTAATTCAAGAGAAATAATTCCAAAGAATTTCCATGGCAGATAAAACAAATAATACAGAAATAATAGGCCTATAACAGTATTTTTCAAATATTGTTTACTATGACCCATAATAATACCTTCCTTTCATATCAAAACCTACTATAAAAATATAATATATATACACACACACACAATTTCATAAAACAAAATCCTGTCTATCTTCTTCCCTCCCTTTGTACTGGAGGTTGAACCCATGACCTTGCACACCAAATTATACCTCAAGCTCTTTTTATTTTGAATAGGGAGACACTCTCTATTTCACCCTTCATACTTTGTGTCATGTCTTCTCTTGTTTACTCATCTACCCAAGCTCACATGTGTTTAACCCAAAAGAATACCTTTTATCACTGCCCAGGCACTACTACAGGGTTGAAACATAATGAAAGTTCTCATGAAATTTTGAGGATGCTAGAAAAGAAAAAGGCAATTTTCTAAAATGATGGAAGGCATCTGGAGTGATACAGATTCCATGAATTTTATTTTTAAAAACCCCACCATTATAGATGGAAATACAGATGAAGAAATAGAACATGAAAAGTCTTATACATTATCCCTGGGAATGCAAACTGGTACAATGAAAACACTTTGTAGTTTCTTATAAAAGTGAAACATACTCAGCAAATGATATAGCAATCATATTTAAAGATATTTACAGTTATGCTCAAACACCAAGTATTTCAGCTTCTTTATTCATAATTGCCCCAAACTGGAAACAACCCATAAGTTCTTTAAAAGGTGAATGATCAACAGTTTGACAATTATATACAATAGAACACTATTCAGCAATACATAGAAACAAACTATTGATTGATGAAACAATATTAACAAATCTTTAATGTATTTTGGTAAGAAAGCCAGAGCCCAAAGGCTACATATTTTGATTCTATTTATGTACATTCTTGAAAAGGCAAACTATAGGGATGGAAAATAGGTGAGTAGTTTTCATATGCTAGGGAGAGAGGAAGGAGTTGACAACAAAAGGAAACCATGAGTTTGGGGGTGGGGGTCAATAATAAGAACTGTTTTATATAAAAATGTGATAGTGGATTTACTTGATGTGTGGATGGTGCATCAGATTTTCTGAAAAATGTCCCTAAGTTTTGGGTGAAATATTACAAATATAATTTGAAAACTGGTCAGGCTTAAAAGAAAATAAAGTATTCCAGGAGCACCGCAACAGTTACCACCTAGCATTGTAGTCCAGAGAACTAGAAACTAGAGAGGTACACATGCTGTGGTTACAG
Organism: Ictidomys tridecemlineatus; assembly: GCF_052094955.1. Classification (NCBI taxonomy): domain Eukaryota; kingdom Metazoa; phylum Chordata; class Mammalia; order Rodentia; family Sciuridae; genus Ictidomys; species Ictidomys tridecemlineatus. The sequence continues at coordinate 16,117,204 of NC_135491.1, read as the reverse complement.
TTATCCTCAGGACATCTGCTAACTTTGATTGCATAAGTCTCTATATTAATTACCTGAAAAAATGTCAGAGTCCATGGCCCACAAGAGAGCAGGGATTAGAAAGGAACAACTTTTTTTTTTTTTTTTTTTTTTTGGTACTGGGAAGTGAACCCAGGGGCACTCAACCACTGAGCTACATCCCCAGCCCCTTATTAGAGACAGGTTCTCGCAGAGTTGCTTAGGGCCTTGCTAAGTTGCTGGGGCTGGCTTTGAACTCAAGATCCTCCTGCCTCAGCCTCCTGAGATGCTGGGATTACAGGCGTGTGCCATGGTGCCCAGCAGAAATAAACTTCTTTATAAAATTATAAATATCCAAGGATACACTTCAGCAGAAGGGGGAAAATTTCTCTGACCTCAAAGGAAAACAAAAAAAACATTTCACTATTTTTAAAAATTTGACTTTTACTCTGAGATGGGAAGCCACTGGATAGTTGTGAGAAACAACATGGAAAAAAAAAAACTTTGTATTAAAATGAATCATTCTGGGGCTGGGGCTGTAGCTCAGTGCAGAGCGCTTGCCTAGCATGCATAAGACACTGGTGTCAATCCTCAGCACCACATAAAAATAAACAAAATAAAGGCATTCTTGAGCTGAGGTTGTAGCTCAATGGTACAGCTTCTCAGCACCCCGTAAAAATGAATAAATAAAATAAAGATAAAAAATAAAATAAAGGCATTATGTCCATCTACAACTACATTTTTTTTTTTTGTACTGAGGATTGAACTCAGGGGTATTCAACCATGAGCTACATCACCAGCCCTATTTTGTGTCTTATTTAGAGACAAGGTCTCACTGAGCTGCTTAGCACCTTGCAGTTGCTGAGCTGGGTTTGAACCAGCAATCCTCTTGCCTCAGCCTCCCTAACCACTGGGATTACAGGCATGCACCACTGTGCCCGGCCAAAACCAAAATTTTTTTTAAGTGAATCATTCTGATTGTTTCATCAAATCAAAGGACAGTCTGATAGTACAAAAACTAGGCAGACAGAAGTTAGGAGGCTACAGCAACCAAATAGCTTGGACTAGATGATGGTAGAGATAGGGGTAGAAGAAGTGACATATCATTGGATTCTGGATATATTTTGAAGGTATACTGAAGAGGATTTAATGATGCAGTTTACTTGTAATATGAGGTAGAGAAAATGAGGAGGATTCCTGGTGTTTCTACTGAACATCTAGAATAATGGAAGTATTATTGGAAACCATGCAGTGTAGTAAGAACAGGTTTAGATGAGAATATCAAAAGCTCGGTTTTGGGGCCAGTTTAGTGGTGCATGCCTCTAATCCCAGCAACTTGGGAGGCTGATGCAGGAGGATTACAAGTTCAAGGCCAGCCTCAGCAACGTATTGAGACCCTATCTCAAAAGGGCTGGGGATGTTTCTCAGTGGTAGAGTGCCCCTGGCTTCAATCTCTGTCTGGTACCAAAAAAAAAAAAAAAAAAAGAGAGAGAGAGAGTTTGGTGTTAAGCCCTTAAGTATCACAAGGAAGATATTAAAAAAAAAAACATATAGGGCTGGGGTTGTGGCTCAGTGGTAGAGTACATGCCTACCATGTGTGAGGCATTGGTTTGATCCTTAATACCACCTATAAATAAATAAAATAAAGGTATTGTGTCGGGAGCTGCCCTGGATGCAGACACTTTAAGTCCTGATGCACTGGGTTCTGACAATTATTGTGTTCAGTCTGGCAAGGTAGTGCCAGGTTGCAGTAACTTGGGTATTACCCCAGCTCAGATAATGGGGCCTGGCTCCAGGAGTAGGTGTCACCTTGTGGGGTTGAGTTACACTCACCTGTTCCTTTGTAAATCTACCCCTTTGCATTTTTTGGGATAGAATGTTCCACAGAATCCCCTTGTGTGTCCCCTATATAAGAATAAAGAATATCAGTGGCTTGCTCTCTTTCCATGGACACTTAATGTCGGAGAGCTGTCATGGATTTTGAAAAGGTACTTCTATGGGTTTGTGTGCTTTCTTTGTTGTTTTCTTAAGTTTGGAATAGTCAGAACTCAACATTAGGTTGCCAGCTAGAAAAGATGGCGATAGTATTATGTCCATCTACAGCTAAAAAAAAAATTATATATATATATATATAATGTATATATTTTATAATTTATATTTTATAATTTTATATACATGTAAAAATTATACATATATATGTGTATATATATATATATGCATACACACATGTGTGGTTCTAGGGACATATTTGGTTTAGAAGTACAAACCTAGAAGCCATCACCAATAGCTGATATTTAAGAGTTATTAGGTTTGATGAGATCACCCAGGAATGTCTTTGGATATAGAGAAGGGAAGGAAAAAAAGGACAATTGTGAGGATTGAGTCCTGGGACACATAAATATTTAGAGGTGAGGGAAACAAGAAGAAACCAGCAATAGAGACAAAGAAGGAGTAGTCAATGAGGAGGGAGAAAAATTAAGAGTATGTGGAATCCCAAAAGCCAAATGAACAAAATATTTTTAAGGAGGAATGACCAATTTTGTCAAATGTTGATAAGGAAAAATTCTGACCATACACATTCATATACACACATAGACACACACACACACACACACACACACACACACACACACACACATTTTTTTTTTGGATACTGAGGATTGAACCCAGGGGCAATCTATCCCTGGGCTACATCCCAAGGCTTTATTTTATCTTATTTTTTATTTTGAGACAGGGCTTTACTAAGTTTCCTAGGCTGAACTTGAATTTACAATCTTCCTGCTGTAATCTCCCAAGTCACTGGGATTACAGGTATGAGCCACTGTGCCCAGTTTTGATATCTAATTTAACAAAGCCTTTAACCATATGAAGGTGTTATGGTCTGGATATGAAGTGTCCCTTGAAAACTTATGAGAAAATGCAGTAATGTTTAGAGTTGAAATTATTAGACTGTGAGAGCTTTAACCTAATCAGTGGATTAATTCTTTAGATAATTAGTAATTTGCAAGGACTAACTGTAGGCAAGTGTGGCTTCCTGCTTGAGGTGGGTCACTAGGGCATGTCCATGAGGATTATATCATCACCCTGGCTTCTCCCTCTCTCTGCCCTCCAGTTAGTGAAGCAACATTCCTCCACCATGCCCTTTAGCCATGATGTTCTACTTCACTTTGGGCCCAGAGAATAGATTAAATTGACCATAGACTGAACATCTGAAACCATAAGCCAAAATAAACTTTTCCTTCTCAAAGTTGTTCCTGTCAGGTTTTTTGGTCATGGGGGTGATGCAAAGCTGACTAACAGAGGAGGTTACTGGCAATTCACAAGAATAGTTTTAGGGGGGGAGGGAGAATTTTTTAATATTTATTTTTTAGTTTTGGTAGAGACAACATCTTTATTTTATTTTATGTCGTGCTGAAGATTGAACCCAGCACCCTGCGCATGTGAAAGACCTAAGCAATCTCATTCTGCTTGGGACCTCATTTTGCTCTGAAACTTAACCTCTGACCTACTGTAGTCCTAAAGTCAGGAAAATACTACAGAAAAGCTCTGTAGAAAAAGTTCTCAGAAAAGCTTTTCCGCAGATGGTGATCACCTATGATAGGCCAAGATAACAACATATCTGAAATTCCAGATGGCCCTCACCTAGGTGTGGTGACCAGTATCTAAACTAGAAGCCCTGCAGTTTGGCAAGTACCCCCCTTGCGACATCCTCACGATTTAAACCAATCAATTTTAAGTGCGTCAACCCCTTGAACTAACCAATAAATAATTCTTTCCAGATTCTTTCCTGCCACTTGATACACTAATCATGTTTTAGAGTTGTTATTTGATTTTCCCGCGGTGTGTGATGATTTGCTAAGAGATGCTATGATGTATGTGGGGGTCCCCACCTTCTCCAAAGAATGTATAAAACTGCTGCAAACCCTGAGCTCAGAGCCTCTTAGCGTCACCTGTTGCTGTGTGTGTGCAGAGGACTGAGCTAGCCGGCAATAAACACCTCTTTGCTGCTTACATTGATCTTGGTCTCTGGTGGTCTTTAGGGGGTCCCAAATTCGAGCATAACACATGCCAGGCGAGTGCGCTACCACTTGAGCCATATCCCTAGCCCCCACAAGAATAGTTTTTATGGAGTAATGGGAGAAGTTCTGATTGAAGTATATTCAAGAGAATGGGAGAAAAACTGGAGATAAGGAGTATGAAAAACTCTTTTGTGCTCTGTTTTAAAAAGCAGCTGAAAATGGGGCACTATCAAGCAGAAATTATGTGTGTCAAGGGATTTTTTTTTCTTATTTTAAGATAGAAGAAATTACAGCATATAATGTAATAGATATATGGACAAATGGATGCTGCAGGAGACAAAGCAATTCCTTCAATAGTATCCTTAAAGAGATGAGAAGAATGTCATTTAAGAGAACTAAGATGGGGTGATGAGGTGATGGTAGTGGTGGAAGAAGAAGAAGGGTTTTATCAGTCATTCTTTCCTCTTACTCCCAAGTTAGCACAATGCCAGATGGAGATGATTTTTCTTAGCTCATAGTTTCTACAAGGGAAATGGAGAACCAGAGGCAGTCATCCAGCTTCCCTAGCATTCTGAGACATTTCCTAGGAAGCCCACTCCAGTCTCAGTTCATGGAGAACACTGGGGACGAGGGCATGGCTAGACAGTCTGGGGATAAGATAGATACAAAGAAAGGAAGCAGACATCAAATTGACCAGAATGTGGATCTTAGTGTACTTCCATGTTCATGATGGCTGTGGCCAGCTAACTTCATACCCATCTAAACAGCTGAGGTCGTTGTCTTCAGAAAGACAGTGGATCATTTAACCCTAGGTTGAGTTCTTAAGTAGCTAGTCTCCACAGCTAGCCTCAATCCCACACCCATGACCCTTCACAGTCAGGGAGATGCTTTCCCTGACCCATTTTAGAAAAGTATAAGGGATGACCCTACTTGACCAGGGAAGTCAAGCAGTGGCTCCATTCAGCCAAAAAGCCTGCAGCACAATAATAGTAGGGGACTTTAATACCTCATGTTCAACAGTGGACAGATAATCCAGACAAAAAATTAATAAGGAAACATTGGACTTGAATAACACTTTATATCAAACAATTCTAACAATACATACAAAAAAACACTTAATCCAATAGCAATAGAATATATGTTTTCCCAGTCACACATGGAACATTCTCCAGGAAAGATCATATAAGACAGACACACACACACACACACACACACACACACACACACACACACACACAGACAGTCTTAGTAAATTTAAGAAGATTGAAATAAGATCAATTATCTTTTCAATCAACAGTATGAAACAAAAATTCAGTAACATGTAGAATTTTGGAAAATCCATAAATATATGGAAAATTAAACAATATGCTCCTGTACAACCAATGAGCTGGTGAACAAATTAAAAGGGAAATTTTATAAAATTACTTTAGACAAATGAAATGGAAATGTAACATACCAAAATTTAAGGAATAGTAATTAGCTAAACCAATCTTAGGCAGAGTTTGTAGAATTAAATGCCTACATCAAAAAAGATCTTTTGGGGGCTGGGGCCTAGCCAGTGTGAGACACTGGGTTCAATTCTCAGCATTGCATATAAATAAGTAAAATAAAGGTCCACTGACAACATATATTTATAAAAGAAAACAGAAAAGGAAAAGTTAACATTATATGTACAGATCAAAATTCTATTCAGCTGTTACCAATTGCCAGAAATCAACACTTTGAGAAATACATCAGATACATGGTATTCACTTAGAAATGTCATAGAAGAATATATTCCTATTTATAATACCAATAAAATTTATGAAGTATAAGAAAATTGCTTAATAAGAAATGTGTAAAATCTTTTTGAAAAAATGAAATGTATAGAAGAACATAAAAAAGCAGATTTAGTATACTCAAAAATAGTAAGATTCAACAGATAATATGTGAATAGCCCATCAAATTTCTTGTAAAACAATTAATGCTAAATAAAATATGACAACCATTCTTTTAAAAGTATATCAAGTATAAAAGAAAAAAGATCCAGAGGTATCAAAGTGAATTCTGCATTAGAAACTAGAGAGGTAAACATGCTTGGGGAGTTACAGCTATACTCAGCGCATTTGCTGATTTTAATTGCTAAAAGTTTATATCTTAATTCTCTGAAATTAATTGCTTAAATCTTACTTATCTGAAGAAATAGGTTTGGAGCTACAAAAAAGCAGGGAGTATAAATAATCCGCTTTATAAAAGTGAAACTGTGCAAGTCCCGCAGTGCAGAGAAGTGGGGGAAATCCATTTAGCCTTAAAGGAAAATGACAAGGAACACCTTAGTCTTGTCCTAGACTCTCAATGAAATAGAAGGAAAAAATGCTATGGATAATTTATTATTATACAAGAGCCACACATGCAAGAAATGGAAAAATTAGAGCTGTTCTCCAGAAATTGGAATGGTTAAATGACATATAATGTAAATGCTTGAAATACAAGAAAATATGAAATAAAAATCACAAGAAAGAGACCAGACCAGGAAAGGAGAGAATATCAACTTCTAGAAATCAAACAACATAATCAATTATATTAAAATTCTAAAGAAAAAGAGATCTTAAAATCAGCCAGAGAAAACAGAGGTTACTTACAAAAGAAACAGTAATGAAATAGATGACAGACTTCTCAAGAGCAACAACAGAAGCCAAAAGACAGTAGGATGATACCTACAGAATGCTGAGAAAAAATTAATTGTCAGTGCAGAATTTTACACTCAGTTAAATCATTAGGCAAGAATGACAGTATAGCAGGTTATTTTTAAAATAAAAAGAGTATTTACTAAGAATAAGCCTTCATAATGCATTTTATAATATATAAAATGACCCGAAGGCAGGGATGATAAAAGAGGAATAATGTGCAAATAAAATGATAATCACGAATAATTCCACCAGCAAATATTATAAAACAAAGTAATGCCAACTAGGGAAGTTTAAAAGAGAATGGAAATAAATTACCAGATGACAATAACCCATTGGATGAGAGAAATCAATCAAAGTCAAAAGTACTTTATGATCCTTTATAATGTCCTGTGAGAAGAAAATTATCAATTTACAAAGTCTAAAAGTAATAAACAATACTTACACATTGTCATTATTGTTGGTTTGACTTAATAAATACTGTCTATATACTTAAATACTTAATGAATATATAAATATTATATAACAGTGTGTGATTTAAGTACCAAAACACACAGAAACAGCCATAAAATACTTAAATTTAGTAGAAATGCTATTTCATTTTCTTTCTTTTTTTTTTTTTTTGGTACCAATGGATTTAACCCACGGGCAGTTAACCACTTATACACCTCCAGCCCTTTTCAATATTTATCTGGAGACAGAGTCTTGTTCAGGGCCTTGCTAAGTTGCTGAGACTGGCTTTGAACTGGAGATCCTTCTACCTCAGTCCTCTGAGTGGCTGAGATTACAAACATGTTGCACTGTATCTGGCTATTTCATTTTCTTGCCTATCAGCTTACAAAGATATCTTTAAATGATGGTATGCAATGTTCATAAATGTATTGAAAAAGCAGTTTTACACTGCTTTTAGACTCCTGATTAAAATTCTGCAACAATGAAATATATAATTGACATAGAAAGGACAATTTTTCATCTCTATATAAAACCTCAACTTACTGCCTCCATGGGTACCTATTTATATTTCATCGCATATACTATCCTTTATATCTGTTTTCAACTTGTTCTTCTTAAAATCCTAGCAGTGGAGAAGGGCAGGTGGTTGTTACAAGACTTGTGAAAGCAGCATGCAAACAAAATATTTTTAAGTGATTCTAATATCCACTAAGATACTGAATATCCACTAAATGTGTAAAATTTCAAATATTATTACAATTAATAAAACTACAAAATTTCACTTTAACTAGAAGGAATTAAGTGCACATGACAAAAATTTAAAGATTATCTTTAAAAGTGTATAAATAGTGCATATCTTCCAAACTATAGAGAAAAAGGAGTTGCAAAAATCAAATAGCAAATACTGTACCTATACTGATTAAGAGAATGAAAGAGGAAGCATAGAAAATTAAAGACAAAAAAAAAACATAAAATGGAGGAAAATACATCTAAGTTTATTGGTAATAACAATTAAATGGAGTGAACCTTAAAATTAAAAAAAAATTATCAGATAATGCTACACTGCAGTAATTATCAAATATGTCTAAATAGTTGAATAATCTAGGAAGTTTCAAAATATAATGATACTGTGTCTTATGACCAAAGACTATGATTTAATTGGTCTGGAGTGTTGTTGCACGGGCCAGCCATGGGCTGTGTATGCGATCTATGAGCATTTGAGTATATGGGAAGACTGACCTGGTGTTGCGTGCTCTTTGGACCCTGCAACACACATGGGCACTTTCCTCTCACTCTGTCTTTGATCCCACCCAGCACCTGAGATGGGTGTGGCCTTCCAAGATGTCAATCAGCTGATCACAAGACATCACGAAGCTAGACTCAACCTCCTGGAACCTGACCCTTTGCCTTATTTGGAAAGAATATTCCATGGAACCTTCCTTTGAGTGTCCTCTATAAAAATAAAGAATCCAGGTGCAAGCTCTTTCCAATAGACTCTCTAAGGTGGAGAGCCATCACTGGACCCTGAGAAAAAGGTATTTTCTCTGCTTTTGTGTGATTATTTCATGCCAATTCAAATTCATCTGAGTGACCCTGAATGATTTAGTCACATGACATGGCAGAATGTGGCTTGGGCTCTGGAGTTTTTAAGAGGGCTTCAACTATTTTTAAAATGCATTCAAGTTTAGAAGCCATTTCCAAATGTTTTCCAAAGTGGTTACGTCAAGTGATATTATATCAGTACAGTATAAAGCACTTAAGTACCAAACAGTTCTACCGAGATATAATTTATACACCTATGGTTCATTTTTTTTAAATACACAATTCTGTTTTTAAAAATTATACTCTCAGAGCTGTGTAATTACGTAATTTTTAAAAAATTTCTTTGTTTCTTTCTTATTTATTTATTTTTATGTGGTCCTGAGGATCAAACCCAGGGCCTTGCCTGTGCAAGGCAAGCATTCTACTACTGAGCCATAACCCCAGCACCCCCACCCCCGCAATGATGTAATTTTAAAAACATTTTATCACCCTTAAGAGAAATATTATCTATGCCCATTAGCAGACACTTACCATTCCCCCCACTCCTCATTTTTCATAATCTTTCACTGCCCCCCAGGGTGGGCAACCAGTAATCTACACTATATCTCTACTGGTTTGCCTAGTATGGATATTTTATGTAAATGCAACTATATAATAAGTAGATTTTTGTCTGGCTTCTTCCATTTAGCATGTTTTCAAGATTCATCCAAGTTGATGCATATATGAGAACTTTATGTTTTTACTGCTAAATAATACTCCATTCTAAGGATATACCAAATTTTATTCATCATTCATTAGTTCATGGACACTTGAGTTATTCCTCCTCCTTGGCTACTATGAATAATGAAGTACTTTTGCCTTCAAATGTTGTCGGGAGCTGCCACATAGGAAATGAGTGCACCTTGGTTTTAAGTGATGAGAATGTGGAGATGTGGCAAGCCAGCCATAGGCTGTGTGTGTGAATTATGAGCACTGAGGACACAAAAGTGAACTGAACTGACATTGCCCCTCTGTTTGGGGGGCCTTGCTCTGGTCTTTTCACTTGCTCTGCCATGATCCCCACACAGCTCATGAGATGGGCATGGCCTCTCTAGATGTCAGTCAATCAGCTGACAGCAGACATCACCAAGCTAGACTCAACCCCCTGAAACCTGACCCCTTGCCTCATTTGAATGGCTTCTCCCCTATTGGGAGAAGGGTTCAGCAGCGTGCTTTCTCTCTTTCCATGGACCCCTAACGTCAGAGGAGGCGCCACAGAACCCAAAGAAAATGGTATTTCTCTGTCTCTGTGTGATTATTTTGTGCAGCTCCATTCACCTGGAGTGACCCTAAATGTTTAGTCTTGGAATGCAACAAAATATTGCAGATGATTAGCAGTGTCAGACTTCTTCATTTTTGCCAATGTACAGCATATGAAACATTGACTCACTGTGATTTTAATTTGCATTTCCACTTTTTTATATGCTTACTGGCTATTTCTCATTTCCTTAAGCTGCCCATAAATATCTTTTGTGGACTTTTTCTTATAAAATCCTTTCATATTCTGGGTACCAATTTCACTCTTGTCTGTAAGCATCTTAACTATCTTCATCTAACTCATAGCTGGTTTGTCTTCTTTCTTTCTTTCTTTCTTTTTTAGTTGTAAATGGACACAATACTTTTGTTTGATTTATTTTTTTATGTGGTACTAAGGATCAAACCCAATGCCCTTATATGTGCTAGGCAAGTGCTCTGCCACTGAGCCACAATCCCAGACTGTCTTCTACTTTATTTATGACATCTTTTGATAAGAGGATAATTTCATGCAAATTTATCAATCTTTTAATGATTATTTAAAAGAACAAAACCTTTAGAAATTATTCATTTGGTTCTCTTTCAAATCTTTTCTTATCTCTTTTTTAATACTTTGTTGTCTTAGTTGTACTTGGATATAATACCTTTATATTATTTTTATGTGGTGCTGAGGATCGAACCCAGTGCCTCGCACGTGGTAGGCGAGCACTCTACTGCTGAGCCACAACCCCAGCCCTTCTCTTCCTTATCTCTTATTACTAGTCTTTTTCATGATTTGTTTCCTTAAATATTAAACCAATAGCTTATATCTAATTCCAATATGAAAAGTTTTGCCACTTAATCTGTTGTTTCTTTAGATATCTATCACTCATGTGTGGCCTGTCTTCTTTCCAGTATAATAATATTTGTGAGCTCACCTTTTGTTGGTCTTAATTTGTGAGAATTCTAAAGGCATCTTACTTTTCTCCAGAGAAGATTTGCATTTACTTCGGTCAGGAATCAGAGGGCACCACCTTAGAGAATAAAATTTCAGCTCTTTTTTTAAAAATTGCTTAATTATCTTTACTTAACAATCACGTTTATCTAGAAATGTTTTTCTGTCCCTCCTACAACCAAGTTACTACCCACCCCAAGGTCTTACAGTTGCTACTGTACCTACTTGGGATCCTGTTTACCTAGGTACTAGTTTTACTCATGTCCTTATTTAGTCAAGTCTTGATCAAATATTATCTCTTCAGATAGGCTTTTCCAAAATCTATGTATCTAAATACGGCCACCACATTCCCCATTATTATTTGCTTACCCTACTTCACTTTATTCACAGTGCTTACCACTACCTGCTATTGTTTTATTAAATATACATGCACATAAACATGTTTTTGTTTCCTTATTTATTTTGTATCTCTCCCACAAGAATGTAGAGTCCAGCAGAGTAGGAACCTTGTTTAGGTCATTATTCCCCCAATGCCCGCTATTGTCCTTGGCACCGAATAGGCCTTCAATAAATACTTTGGAATAAACGAACACAAATTTGAAATAGTAGAGACAAAGATACTAAGTCTAAATTTTTGAAAAAATTCTGTAAAGGAAATCAACCCTCAAGGTTATATAAACGGGTTGTCACAAGAGGCCCTGTTGATCTCCAGTACCAGAAAAATAGAAAGAATACAAAAGGGAAAAAAAAGGGTTATCCACTGGGGAAGAATTGGAGCCATCCTTTCCTTTGAAATTGGGAAATTATGATAAGAGAACAACAGGTAAAAGAAGTAGGGAATAGGTGAAATTCCTTAGGGAGAACACACTGAAAAGCTCTGGCTTTTCTTCTCAAATTATAGGTCATTTTTTCTCATTCAACCTGAGCACTGCCGAGTAGTATAATAATCAATAACTATAAAGCCTTCAGATAAACAAATAATGAAAGGGCAAGAGATAGTTATATTCCAATGATACAAGGAGTACTATAAATTAAGTGATCATCTAGGTCAGATCACTTATTGAAAGTTCTGATTTAGGGTCTCTTCCTTATCATAATGCTTCAGGGAAAAAAATTCTTAGACAATTATAGATTTGTCCTAAGCTATTTTCCAAGAGAAGATGATTCTAGCATATTCATTCAATGTGAAATATGAAATTTTCACAAAAATCAAAATTTTCACAAACATCTCAACTACTAAGCATGTGTAAGAGAATGTGTTTGAGTAATATATTGTGTTTACTTGAGTTGTTACTAAAATGCATTGATCCACTCTATCACTACACAAATAATAGAAGCTCTTCTTTTCAGAAAAACAACAAATTTCTACATTTGTTTTTTGAACTTTGTGACTGAGGCCTGTGAATTTTTCTGAGTTCTTTTGGTGGATCTGAAGCATAAAATGTATAGCCTTTTTTTTCCTGACAACATTTGCAAGTACCTCAGAATTCAAATCCAGCCCCTTGAGCATTAAAAACTTTAAAGCATTAAAGACTTTCTGAAGGGTGGAGAAGATAAAGATAGCTATAAACCTATTCTACTTTCAGCAATTTCAAATCATTCCTTTCTGAATAGTAAGAAATTTAGTTAAGTAAGTCATGGTGGTGCGCACCTATAATTCCAGCAGGTCTCAGCAACTAGGTCCTAAGCAACTTATCAAGACCTAGTCAAAAAATATATATATGAAGGGCTGGGGATATGGCTCAGTGGTTAAGAGCCCCTAGGTTCAATCCTCAGGAAAAAAAAAAAGGTCAATTATGTGTAAAAGCAGCCTTGAAATAATAGCAGAGAAAGCAGCCATTCTAAATTTAGATCCTGAGATACAAGGGACAGATACCCTTACCTAGTGATACCAAGTTGCTATAGTTCTCCAACATTACATCTCTATACAAATCCCTTTGGGCAGAGTCCAGGCATTCCCACTCTTCCTGAGAGAAGTCAATTGCAACATCCCTGAACATCACTGATCTCTGAAACATAAACACAGTATTAGTTGTAGAAATAAATAAAATAGTTTATCAGTGAAGGCAGAAATGAAGAGGAGCACTCTACAAAGGAGACAACAGAGAAAACAGTAGGAAGCTTCTGATGTGGGGGAAGACAGTAACAAATTGGTGATTCTGAAGTGGTAGTATGTTCCTTCTTATTCCTTTTGCTGTATTTTTTTCTGCATAAAGAACATCTCATTGTACATATAGGTCTGAGAATTAATAAAGAAAATTCAATGTTCCAATTAAAAGAAGTGGCATATAATACAAGTACCCTGCAAAAATGTAAGCTATCATGCACTCTATCATAAATGCAAGTTTCTCTTTCTGTATTTAAGGAATAAGAAAAATAATTGGGAAAATGTCCTGTAAAATCTTTTTTAAAAAATCTTTATTTTTTAAGTGTAGATGGACACAACACAATGCCTTTACTTTTATGTGGTGCTGAGGATTGAACCCGGGTCCCGCCCATGCTAGGCAAGCACTCTACCGCTGAGCCACAATCCCAGCCCCATGTCCTGTAAAATCTTATGAAACAGGATTCTTACAGTATTAAAAAATTTACTGACGGCTGGGGCTGTAGCTCAGCAGCAGAGTGCTTGCCTAGCATGTGTGAGGCACTGGGTTTGATCCTTGGCACCACATAAAAATAAACAAATAGGGGTCTGGCATGCATGTGGCCCGGGTTCGATCCTCAGCACCACATATACACAAAGATGTTGTGTCCGCTGAGAAATAAAAAAATAAATATTAAAAAAATTCTCTCTAAAAAAAACAAATAAATAAACAAATAGAGGCATTCTGTCCATCTACAACTACAAAAAAATTTAAAAAAAATAATTTATTGAAGTCTCCTGCTCATCATTATATCAGAGTATTACTTCATAAAACATTTCCCATGTCACCAGTAATTTTGTTCATCTTTCTTTTTTTTAATATTTATTTTTTAGGTGTAGATGGATACAACACAATGCCTTTATTTTTATGTGGTGCTGAGGATGAAATCCGGGTCCTGTCCATGCTAGGCGAACACTCTATCACTGAGCCACAATCCCAGCCCCTGGTTCATCTTTCTTAAAAGCTAAAGAATAGCTCCATGTATTGAATATATCTAACTTATTTACTAGGTGCTCACATTCAAAAATTTTATGTTATATAAACTCACAAGTATTTCTTAGTTGCTAGTATTTCTCAGTTGTGTTTATAATTCTCAGTAAGTTATGCAAGTGGATGGTGGTCTTTCTTGTTTACTATTCATCACTCCTAAATGTATATTTTTCTCATTTTCTTCCCCTGCCCCACCCCAGGTACTGGAGATTGAACTATGGACACTCCACCACTTAGCCATATCCTCAGTCCTTTTAATTTTTTTATTTTGAAGATGGTCTCATTAACTTGCCAATGCTGGCCTTAAACTTATGATCCTCCTTCTTCAGTCTCCCTAGTGGCTGGCTGGATTATAGGCATGTGCCACTGTGTGTGATTACCTTTTCCTCATTATAACCCAGAGAAAGGTGGAAAAGATAATCCAAACATACACATCTGAGATCAGACTATAATGTTGGATTTCAAAATGATCCAATTATGGGCTGGGGATGTGGCTCAAGCGGTAGCGCGCTCGCCTGGCATGCGTGCGGCCCGGGTTCGATCCTCAGCACCACATACCAACAAAGATGTTGTGTCCGCCGAGAACTAAGAAAAAATAAATAAATGTTAAAATTCTCTCTCTCTGTCCCCCTCTCTCTCACTCTCTCTTTAAAAAAAAAAAATGATCCAATTATCAGAGCTCATCAATTATGTATTCTTTCCATTCAGTCCCTAATTACGTGACTAATTTAAAAAGCTTATAAAGCATGAGCTCTTGTCACATTCAGAGATAGTCAAGACCAATTCCTATTTTGTCTAACTGGGAGACTTAGGTCTAAAGAGAAATTCAAGGATTTATCATGGGTGGTATCATTTAACATATTTCTCTATCTTATAAAATTAGAGAAATCTGGTTCTGTTACATCAGTTTTCCTAGTGTTCCTAGTCAAAGGATTGTTGAATAGGTATATAAATATAGGTTAGATTATAGCTTCAGGAATAAGGAATGCTGAAACACATATGCCCTATAAAAAAGTAACTAAAGATACAAAAAAGTTACTAAAGGTACAAATAAGTACCAAGTCACCTGAGACATTTTTTAGAGCTGCAAGAAATGACCATTCCTCTTCTGGGTTCCTATCTTAGAGTAGCACAGAATGTGGAAAAGGCAGAGCTGAGGAGGAGAAAACAGAACCATGAGACCAGTTTTCTGCAAGGCTCCAAATGATTAAATCAGAATTATCTGTGTTGCTCTTTTCTTCCTGTCTCTTACTCCCACTGCCAAAATATAATATTAAGGGGGGTAGACACAGGTGCTGTGCTGGTTCTTACCCCAATCAAACTGAATGCTTTCTATATTCAAAGGGAAATATAACTTATCTAGGATTTTTGAAACGATCATATATCTGTAGACATTATATAATATAAAAGTAGAAATAATGACCAACTGTTATATTTCAATATATTAATGATCATATATAATTTCATTAGAAGGTACAAATAATTAAACAACTATGTTAACAACTACTTATATTGAATAAACTTCTAGTTTAAGACGACTATATTCAACTAAATATTTTTGACACCTTTTACTTATATTTGGCATTTTGAAATGAAAGCTAAAAATGTGTATGTATGTTTGGGTGTGTGGAATACATAAAAATGCATTATCTACAAATAGAGCCTTCTACAAATATCTGTTACTGGCAAGTTACATATCTCAAGTAGTGTTGTCACCAATGTTGTGACTTTCTGAAATGGTTAAAATATCTCAGTAAATTTCTGAACAAAATGGAATACAATTTTTTCTTAAGCCATAGTTGCAGTCATGGAAAATTCACCTAATAATAAAACCATCCAACAACAGACATTAGCATTTACAAAAATAAACTCACAAAAATGCTTTTGGTGAGAGCTTTCAGACCCAGATAATTATAAACACATTTTTTTCCCCCAGCTATGGTCCTCATTCTATGTTACAGACAATTCTTTATTGTGCACTGGAGGACATCTAGAGCAGAAGTTGGCAAATGACTGCCCACCAACTAGTCTTGTAAATAAATTTTTAATGAAATACATGTATACTCATTTTTAAATGTATTATCTTTAGTTATATTCACACTGCAGAGGTAGAGCAGAATAGGTGCAAAAGAGATTATCTGGCATAAAATATTTACTGTTTAGCCCTTCATAGAAAAAGTTGGGTTAATCTCCGATCTACATCTATGATCTCAAAGCTAGAAGCCTTCCCATTCAATCAGTTATATTTAACATTCAAAATCAAAAGCTGAAATATTTCTAAAACATCCCAAATAGAGAATCACTGCCACTGCAGAGAATCATTGATATAGGTGCCCAATAAATATTTAAGTTCCATTCCTTCCAAACCTAGAAATTTACAAAAGATAACTGTGCTCATTCTAACAACCACAAAAGTAACTCAGGTAAGATGAAAAATCATAATGTCTTTTAATTTCGCAACTCAGGAGGCTGAGACAGGATAGCAAATTCATGGCCAGCCTAGGCAACTTAGCAAGACCCTGTCTCAAAATGAAAAATAAAATAGCTGTGAATTAAGCTTAGTAGTAGAATTTCCCTGAGTTCAATCCTCAGTACAGGAAAAAAAAAAAAAAAGAAAAAGAAATACAGTCAGACAGACAGACATACCATGCTAAAACTAACGAAGCTGGAGGGCTTACTTAAGTATCAGTGATGGAGATGCTCAGAGAAAAGAATACTACTGTGGATAAAGAAGAATATTTCATAAGAAAAAGAGATTCATTGTACCTAATAACAGAGTTTCAAAACACGTGAAGCAAGAACTGATAGAAACTACAAGGAGAGAGACATAAATCCAAGAAATAAAAATCAGTCAAGAAATAAAAATCAGTTAAGATATTAAAGATTTATACAAACTAGCTGACAATATTATAAAACATTCTACCCAGAAACAGAGGCGAACAGTCTTTTTAAGTGCATATAGAACATTTACTAAGATGTCTCAAATTCTAGGTCATAAAACAAATCAATACATTTAAAAGGATTCAAATCATACAAAGTGTATTCACTGAACAAAATGAAATATTAGAAATCAACGCAAAAAGATCTCTAGAAGATCCTCAAACTATTTGAAAACGAAATAACACATAGTAAAATAGCCCAAGAGTTAATACACCAAAAGACAACTTAAAAAGTATTCTGAACAAAAGGCAGATAATGAAACAAGAATGGCAAGTGATAGCTTTTGAACTAGGCATAAAATGGTTCATTATATTTTTGTTTCTGTTTGAAAATTTCAAACAAACCCAAAAGCAAACCCCCAAAAGGTTTAAAAATGAATGTTGTAGTGTCACAAATAAAAATAGAGGTGTCATTTTTCAAATCCATGGATATCAAATCCATTCTTCCTAAATTTAACTACTACTGGGAAGCATCCTCACAGTTAACTGTATATTTTCCTTGTTCTCAATTTTCAAAAAATTGCTTTGTCCCTCCACCATCTAAGATTTAGGTAGGAAAGTGCAAAAAGAAAACAGATTCCTGTGTCCTGAAAACACAAAGACAGTTCAAGAAATAAAGAGGAAATATATACTCACCTTGAACTTTGCTTTTGAATGTGTGACAGTCATTCTTTCCTTCTTTTGACTCTATTCTCAGAAAAAGAAAATGGAATGAGACACTAGACTTTTCTTCAGTTATACTCTAAATTAGAACACATCCTCTTTCTCTATTCCCACAATCTACTCCTCTTTATCAGACAGGCAAGTCCTCTTTATCAGACAGGCAAGGTAATTACAACTGTTTTGCACCTTCTGTATCAAAAAAGGCCCAAGCTGTCTTGGGCCAGAATTTATTTCTGGATTCAAAGGTGTCCACTGGAGATTGAGCACTGAGTGGAGTATTAGAGGTTCTAAAGACTGTCCTTGTCTCTTATAGCACTCCCTCTCCCACTCTTGGAACCCTGCCATATTTCCAACTGGTTAGTCCTGAAGGTGCTATTAGCTGTAACAATTTTAAGTCAGGTCTGTGGCTGAGAAATAACCTTTTCTTTGAACAAAGGCTCAAATTTCTGAATTCCTTCTTCCTATCTCTTCTCTGCATCCAATTCCCTTAGGGTTATAAAGTTAAAGAGAGATGACCCGGAAGCAGAGGCAATCCTACAATTCAGATTCCAAGTGAACTGAGGATTGATATGGAAAAAAACTTCAGGCCATGTGTGGAATGGGTAGCCACTGTGTTCAAAACGGTCAAGTACTTAAGTTCTCAGAGCAGCAAAAAGCCACACAGGAAACATGATCCATAGACTTTACCCCAGAATGAACCCCAGAAATATCAAAACGAAATTTTATCACTGTACCCCACTAAACTCTTGTAAGATCACAGAATATAAAATATATGAATGACCACACAAAGTCGCACATAATGACATTTCCATAGCTACAACAGCCAGTCACAATCATTAGTTAGGTTGCTGTGTTACAACTCTACCCTTAAACAAAACCCGATCAAACACAGGGAATAAACACAAACACATCCAAACACCTTCCCAGGTACGCACACCGCCCAACACACCCTCTCAGAGCGCCACTTTGGAGCTCTTACAACAGTCAATAAATGGGCACACAGAATCCCAGTCACACACACGATCACCCACTCAAACCCAACGAAGTTCAGGTCAAGGAAACACGGAGTCATAAACGCAGTCTCAGCAACGCTGTCACACACATCAACCTCTCGGGCAAACCCGTCAGACACGGGACACAAGCACATCCAAAGACTCTGCACTACCGTTATGCACGAGGTACTCAATCACAGAGTCACAGACGCCTATCTCCTGTCACATACCCTCAGAGTCACAAACAACTCACACGAACGCTCAGACACAAAACACCGTCGCGCACGCCCATTTGTCTACACGATCACCAATACCAGGCGGGCTGCGGTGCGCGCACGAAACCGCAGGAGACACCGCCACACACGCAATTCCTGCGACACTCCCCTCGCGCGTTTCCGCCCTGGCCTCCCGGACACTTACCTTCATAGGAGTGCACCTCAGACGTCCAGGATGCGGCGCCCGGGTTCTAAGCCCGATTTCTGGGTCGCCCGCCCAGAGGTGCAGAGCAAGCTCCCCCACAGACAAGGCCCTCTCCCAAGGCTGGGAGCCGCTCCCCACCAACCCCCCCAACTCTCGCGAAGAAACGGAAATGAAGCTGAGATCGGTACGTGGTGGCTCTGGGAAAAGTAGTCTAGGGCCCGGAAGGCAGTGGCTGCCCGCCAGGACGCTAGGAGGCGCAGTGCACTCACCCTCGGCTGCGTTCGATGACCCGGCCGCTGGAACCCTCTTTTCCCACTCGCCGCGCCCCGGAGACTTCTGGGAGTTCCGCGTCAATGCGCAGGCGCCGCGCGCTCAGTTCGAACAATGAGGGCTGAGAGTGTCCAGCGATCCCGAGTTCCGCCGCTGTGCGAAAGACTGTGGGAACTGCCAGCCCGGAAAGTGAGGTGAAGGAGCCGGAGCCGTGGCAGGAGTCCTGGTCGGAACCTGGATTTGCACGGGGCCCTCTGTGGGTGCCTTGCCATGCCGTTGTGTGTGTGATCGCGACTGTCTGGCTGATTGGGAGTCTCAGTGGCCTTTTGTATGATTGTGTTTCTGCCTGTGTAATTCTTCGTATTTTGAAGTCTGAGGTGATTTCTACTTGAAGCCGCGTGGCAATGGAACTTTAGAACTGTGTGGAATTGTCCTTAAGCTAAATCCTCCTTTTGCACCCAAAGTTTTAGATTATCATTTAAAAGTGAAAAGAGAGATCTCTGCCAGAGTGGTTTATGAAGAGTCTCTGGTTTTCTGGTTTTGTGTCCTTGATTGAGTAGCTGATGATGATGACTTGTGTTTCACAGATGTACTTTTATGTGTCTGTGTGTGCTTATATTTCAGAATGTCTATAGGAGTTCAACTACAAATGAGACTGCGAGTGACGGGGGGAAAAATGATGGTCAAGTTATTTCTTCCTTGAATAGGGATTTGATGATCTGGAAAAGGTAATCAATTTATCTGATAAGTAATTTAGACAATTTTTATTTATTTTTTTTATTTTTTTTAAAGAGAGAGTGAGAGAGGAGAGAGAGAGAGAGAGAATTTTTAATATTTATTTTTAGTTCTCAGCGGACACAACATCTTTGTTGGTATGTGGTGCTGAGGATGGAACCCAGGCCGCAGGCATGCCAGGCGAGCGGGCTACCGCTTGAGCCACATCCGCAGCCCTAGACAATTTTTATTAGCTCAAAGCCAGTCCTAGGGTAAATTCTTCCTCTACCCCAATTGTTTTCCGTTACAACTAGGTAAGGTTGAGAGGCTGTTGAGTAATAAAATAATAATAAAAATAAACCTTTATACACATAGGAAGAGTGAATTTTAGTAGAGTACCTTCAGAGTACTTTTAGAGTACATTTAACCTGAATTCTAGGTTAAACATTTGTCCTCATTGTCTGATGAGCAAACCTTGGTTTACAGAGAGAAAGGTAAAGAAAGGAACTTAAAGCTGTCTGGTAAGCCTGAATTTCTTTCCACTTACTTCAAGACCTTGTGGCATTTAAAAAAATAATAATCACAAACTTGTGAACTTCCAACACACAGGAGATAGAGGTAATATCACTCCTTCACAAGAGTGGGAGTGTTGATAAAACAATCTAACTTTCAGGACCATACACCACATACTTTTGTTTTCTTACCAGTACTGCCACTGGAGTAGCAGGTTTGATGATCTGGATTACTGACTGGAACTTGTGTGCCCAGAAATAGCTGTGTGGAGAAAAAAAAAAAAAGTCTAATTGCACTGACTTAGTGTGAGTCAAAGAGGAAAAAAGAGTTTTGTCAGTTTATATGGTTGATACCAATTTTTTTAAAAGAGATAGTTATAGTCTGGTTTTACTTTGGATAGTATGCATTAATCTCAAATCACATCTCTGTGATTCTGGATTATCTTTTGGCTTTTGAATAGTTGTGAAGAATACTTGCAAGAAAAAGGAAATTATCACTTAAAAGTGAAAGACAGAAATTGATAACCTGAGATGCACAGATTCCTTGTGAATGGACTTCTTGTATATTAAACTTGAAATATTTTATACAAGTTGATGTAATGTGATTTCTTCAATAGAAAGTATGAGAGTTTCTTAGATTCACAAAGAGGTGCTTGAACCCCAAAATGTTAAGACCATTGGAAAACAGACTGAAGAAACTGAGGACATACCATATGATAGAATTAGTATAAGTGTAGTTTTTTTTTAAAGTTTTATTTTATTTATTTTTTTTTATGTGGTGCTGGTGATCAAACCCAGTGCCTCATGCATGTGAGGCAAGCACTCTACCACTGAGCCACAACCCAGCCCATAGTATTGTATTTAATAGAGGTTTATACACCAAATTCCTTTCAGTGGTAACCTTTGGTATAAAAGGAGAGGATTTAGCTTAAGGACAAATGAGTGAATGTTGAAGGGACAGTGAGCATATTGATCATTTTTCTGTTAATGAAGAAAGCTTATTATATATTTAAATTGAAATTTTAAAATTAACAAAATTGTAGAGACATTGAAGATTTTGCAGTATGGCAGTGAGACAAGGAACCTAAATGGTAGAAGCAGACAAAAGGGGGAAAGAAACAAAACTTAGGACTTCAGAGACAAAGGAATACTTCAATGACAACTTTTCTTTTTTTAAAGAGAGAGAATTTTAATATTTATTTTTTAGTTTTCGGCGGACACAACATCTTTGTTTGTATGTGGTGCTGAGGATTGAACCCAGGCCCCACGCATGCCAGGTGAGTGCGATACCAACTTGAGCCATATCCCCAGCCCCAGTGACAACTTTTCATAGTTCAGGTGTACCAGTTCTTTTCTAAACTGTCAGTTCCAGATTTATATCCTTAACCTTGCAGATCTTTAAGGATTATTCATTTCTTCAGCCAGCAACTAGATTCATCCTAGTGGTGTGGCTGCCCCTAAATGGCATTGATAAGTATGGTCTCTTTCCTGGCACTGAATAATTTTCTTTGAAAATCTTTTTAGGTGTTGGCAGATGATATTGTCCTTTTCCAGTAGATTGGGTTTATACCAATGCATAGACGTTATACATTAATCAATAGTCCTGGGAAAGTGTTTGAGGAACTCTGGTATTTTTATAATTATTTTCCCTGAGAGTTTATTTTGACAAATGCTAAAGCTACAAGAAAATTAAAAGAAAACATGATGGTATACACTGATGTATATTTACCTAGATTCGCCAGTTTTTAACATTTTGTACCATTTGCTTAATCTCAGTGTATTTACATATTTTTATTTTTTGCTTAGTATTTATGAGTAAACTGCAGAGATCTCATAGTTCATGGCTGAGTATTTCAACATGCATCTCTTTAAGAACAAGGTTGTTTTCTTCTGCATAACCTTGTAACTTGAAGACAAAAATTTTTTAAATGACTTTTTTAAACATTATTATTATTTTAGTTGTAGGTGGACACAATACCTTTATTTTATTTTTATGTGGTTCTGAGATCGAACCCGGTGCTTCCTCTAAGCCACAACCTCAGCCCTCCAAAATGATTCTTAATATAAAATATACAATCCATTTTTTAAATTACCTCAGTTGTTCCCCTATATGTTATATTCTGTATCTATATTTTGAAAGATTGACCTGTGTCCCCAAGCAAAGTCATACATTGCATTGGATGGACCTCTCTTTTTAGTTTCTTTAATCTAGAGCAGCATTCCCCTTACCAACTTTTTTTTTTATTTCATGATAACTTTTTGTGTGTGTGTGTGTGTGTATGTGGTACTGTGGTTGGAACCCAGGGCCTCTGTACGTGCTAGGCAAGCACTCTACCACTGAGCTATATCCCTCATGGCAACATTTTTGAAGAGTGACAGAGTCTAGAATATTTATCTCATAGAATGCCAACATTATGGATTTATTTGATTGTTCTGTCACAATTATGTTGTTTAAATTATATTTGGCACAAATACTATGGGTGGTAATGTATTCTTCAAATTGTACCACATAAAGAAACACATAATTACAGTTTGATCCATTATTGGTGATTCTAAATTTGATCACTTTGGTCCAAGTACTTAGTACACCTGATTTCTCCATGGTAAAAGATACTGTTTTTCTTCATAGTCAAGAAATAATCTGGGGCTGGGGTTGTGGCTCATTGGTAGAATGCTTGAATGTGTGAGGCATTGGAATCGATTCTCAGCACCGCATATAAATAAATAAAATAAAGGTCCATTGATAATTAAAAATATATTTTAAAAAATGTTTTATAGTTGTAGATGGACAGAATGCCTTTATTTTATTTTTTATTTAAATTTTTTTATGTGATACTGAGGATAGAACCCAGTGCCTCACACATGCTAGGCAAGCATTGTACCACTGAGCCACAACCCTGGCCAAACTTTATTTTTTTATGGTACTGGGCATTGAATCAAGGGCCTTGTACATACTAGGCAAGTACTCTACTACTAAGCTCTATTCCCAGCCCCTGAATATTCTCAATTTTACTAAACAAAATACAATATTTTCCAAAGATAATTTTTCAATTTACACTCCATACTAATATTTAATATTTGACATTGTCAGAGTTTAAGTTTAGGTCATTTTGGTAGATGTGTATGCAATAGAATATAATTTGTGTGTGTGTGTCTGTGTGTGTGTGTGTGTGTATGTGTGTGTGTGTGTGTGTGTGTTTTGTAAGTGGATGTGATACCTTTTTAAAGTTTATTTTTATGTGGTGCTGAGGATTGAACCAAGTGTCTCATACGTGCTAGGCAAGCACTCTATCACAGAGCTATGACCTCAGCCCTCATTTTGGTTTTTATTTGCATTTTTCTAGTTAATAATGTTGAGATTATTTTAAAAACATGCTTATTGGTCAGTCCTTCTATTTGACATGCCTACTAAAGCCTTTTGTTTCATTTTTATTTTTGTTTAATTATTAATTATAGAACTTTAATAAAGTATTTGGGATGTTTAACCTATATTAAGCATATGTGTTGAAAATATCTCAGTTGAGAGCATGTCTCTGGATTCTCTGGATCCTTTGACAAATAGTAGTTCTATTTTAATGTAGGTTTATTAAATTTATAGCTTGTTCTTTTGTTTTAAGGTTTATAGTTTTGTCTTTCATAGTTTGTTGTTAGAAGATCCTTGAGAATGATCTTTCTCTGAGGTGAATTAGAGATTTGATTTCTGTATGTTTTGTGTGTGTTCTACCAGTTATCACAGAACATGAAAAGGCTGTCTTTTCTACACTTACCAGCAGCCATATATTAGATTTTCATATATGAGATTTTTGGAGAGTTCTTTTTTCAATTTATTATTCCCTGTACTACTTATGTACTCTAACAGTTTTATAGTAATTTTTTATACAATAACACAAAGACCTATTTTTTACTTTGTCAGTCCTATCCATAGCTCTTTTTGTATTTATTTGTTGGTCTTTATTATTTCCTTTTACTCTCTTTAGATTTATTCTGCCATTGTTTTCTCATATTTTAAACTGAAAACTTAGGTAAATTAATTTTATACTTCTAATATAAGCATAAGGTTTTATTTTTTGTTGTAGTTGGACACAATTCCTTTACTTTTATTTGTTTTTATTTTTATGAGGTGCTGAGGATTTAACCCAGCGCCTCACACCTGCTTGGCAAGCGTTTTACCGCTGAGCCACAACCTCAGCCCCTATAAGCATAAGGTTTTAACTTTTTATCTAGGTACTTACTACTTTGGTTGATGGTTACAAATTTTGATATATAGTAGTCTCATCATTTAGTTTTAATATTTCCTTTAAACTATGATTTATATTACCCATACATCTTTTAGAATTATATTTCTCAGGCCTATAGGGATTTTTCCTGATTATCCATTAATGAAGTGTATTTAATATAACTGCTTTTGAGGCAAAGAAGGTAGTCTTTATAAAGCTAGACCTTTGAAATTTTAAGATTTGATGTGTAGCCCAATATGTGTCTAATTTTTTTTCTGAATAATCAGTGTCTTTACAAGAATTTGTCTTCTGCAGTTGTTGTGAAAAATATACTAAATAAAGTTTGTTTTTGTTTCTAGTCTATAATCTTGCTGATTTTGTCTCTTTTATCTATCATTTCTAGAATAATATATAAAATAACCCACTGTATTTGTGAGTTTACTTTTTCTTGTAGATTCATTAACTTTGGATAATATGTGTATATTTTTAGTAATGTAAAGTTAGAATCTTTAAATCTGCAAGGAGAATTGAATGTTTCATTATTATGTAGTTAGTGATCACTTTATTTTATTTTTTTATTGGTTGTTCAAAACATTACAAAGCTCTTGACGTATCACATTTCATACATTAGATTCAAGTGGGTTATGAACTCCCATTTTTACCCCAAATATGGATTGCAGAATCACATCAGTTACACATCCACATTTTTACATAATGCCATATTAGTAACTGTTGTATTCTGCTACCTTTCCTATCCTCTACTATCCCAATGATCACTTTATTTTTAAGATTTTTTAAAATATTTATTTGTTTTAGTTTTCAGTGGACACAACATCGTTATTTTATTTTATGTGGTGCTGAGGATTGAACCCAGCGCCCCGTGCATGCCAGGCAAGCGGGCTACCGCTTGAGCCACATCTCCAGCCCCAAGTGATCACTTTATAATAGTGCTTTTACTTAAAGTTTGTTTCACCTTATAGATAGTTATGCCTGCTATGTTTTAGTTAGTATTTTCCAGATGTCTTTTCTACCCTCTCATTTTCACCCTTTTTGTGTATTTCCTTTAATATATCCCTTGAAAACAACAGATTTTAATTAGATTTTGTCCAGAAATTTACTGACATAGTTATATATATATTTCTACCATTTTGTTTTGTGATTGTAACTTTTTAAATATTTCTGTTTCTTTCCTTTATTCCTTTAGATTGGTTCCTTTCTGCCCCCATCACCCTTTTGTTCTAGTCTTTGGGAAGAAACTCATTCTACTTATATTTAGTGCTTTTGATAAAAATTTTATTTAATTGGATATATTTAAGTTACCAAAGTCTAAACTCAACTTTGTTTCCTGTCCAGCAAAATGCTATTAGAATAATGAAAATCATTGCTTTTACCACTTCTATGCTATCTTTGTGATGTATTTATATATAATTCAGAAAATATAGCAATGGTTTATAAATTGGCAGAAGTGATTGGAATTGAAGTAGTCTAATATCATTGTACTGCTGGGTAGAAAATGAAGATTAAGTTTAAGCTTTGATAACAGTATATCCTATCAAATTTTAAATATAAGCATCAAAATAATGCACACACACATATGGAGACATAACTGTTTGATGGTTTATTGCTTCCTTTGATCATTTCCCTTTCCTGTGTTCACTTTTCTTCTACCTGAAGTAACATCCATTACAGTTTTTTTTTTTTTTAGTGAGGATCAACAGCTGAAAAACTGTCTTTGTCTAAAAACTTCTCATTTGGTAGGGGCTAGGGCTATGCCTCACAGGTAGTGCTTATTAACATGTATAAAACCCTGGCTTTGATTCCCAGCACCCAAAAATGAATAAGTAAATAAAGGAAAAATAAAAGCTCACAAAAGTTTTTGCTGAGTAGAATTATAGGTTGATAGTTTCATGTTTTCACCAATATTTTACTATGAATATTTCCAAACATACAGAAATTAAAGGAGTTGTACAATGAATGTCAAATGTGTTTACCATCTAAATAGTATGACTAAAATTGTGTTCTGTATTTGCTATATCAAATAACTAGCCATGTCTATAGCCCTATATTCTTCTATAGCCCTGTATTCTTTTTGATTCATTTCAAAGTAAATTACAGACATTAGTATATTTATCACTAAACACTTTAGCATGCATATCACTAACTAAAAGTTCTAGTATCTAGTTATAGCTTTTTTAGGTAAAATTTACATACAATAAAATGCATTAATATTAAATTTACCACTTGAAGAATTTTGACAGATTCACTTTTGCAAATCAAAATACTATCAAAGGGCCAGGTATGATGGTGCATGCCTGTAATCCCAGTGATTGGGAGGCTGAGGCAGGAGGATTACAAATTTGAGGCCAGCCTCAGCAAACTTAGGCCCTAAGCAATTTAAGGAGACCCTGTCTAAAAATAAAAAGGCCTAGAGATGTAGCTCAGTGGTTAATTGTCCCTGGGTTTAATCTCCAGTACCAAAAACAAATAAATCAAAGCGAAGAAAAATACCATTGCTCTAGAAAGTACATTTATACTTCTTCCCAGTCACTTCTTTCCCTTGTATCCAGAAGTAATTACTGTTCTTCTATTCTAGATTTTGTCTCTTCTACTACTATCTACCTCTAAGACATAACCCCACCCCTACTTTCTATATGGATCTCAACTTGTTCCACTACTACTTATCCAAAATACAAGTGATATTTTCAATTGTGGGTACCTTTGGAACTTTTACTGAATATTAATAGCCAATATAGTAGCCTTCTCTTGCTGCTGTAACAAATTTTACTATAACATTAGTGACTTAAAGTCATGCAGATCTGTTATCTTACAGTTCTGTAGGTCAAAAGCCCAATACAAGCTTCACCGGACTAAAATCAAAGTGTGAGCAGTGCTGCATTATTTTCTGGAAAGGTCCAGGAAGAATCTATTTCCTGCTTACTTGGGTAGTGGGCAGAATTCAGTTCATTTCATCTGGAAGTCCAAGGTCACCATTTTCTTGCTGGTTATAAGTTGAGCACCATTTCGTTTCTAGAGCTGCTTGGATCATCCTTTTTTTTTTTTTTTAATATTTTTTAGTTTTCGGAGGATACAACATCTTTGTATGTGGTGCTGAGGATCGAATCGGGGCTGCACGCGGGCCAGGCGAGCATGCTACCGCTTGAGCCACATCCCAGCCCGGATCATCCCCTTTTAATCCATCTTTAAAGCCAGCAACAGAGAATTGAGTCCTTATCATAGCATATCTTGCCTGCCTAGTTGGGAAAGACGATTTTCTTTCCTTCCTCTTCCTAACCACTGTAACCTAAAGTTGTTCGGTGAGGATGAACAAGGTAGGCACACATGCCAGGGAAGCCGTGATGGCCTAACGCCGTGTACTGAAGCACAAGCATAGTGAGGAGAGTTATCTATCCAGAGCATGTATGGCAGTGCTACTGTGATATTGGTTAATCCCAGGGGAATCAATCACATTTGTTTATATACAGAAGTATAAATATTTAAGGATAATGGAACTAGCATTTCTGTCAGAGAAGAGACAACACTAGAATAATGAATCGGTGGTGTTAAATTAGAATTGGAAGTATTGTTGTGAATTCATTTATTTTCCTCATATTTATGATATAAATATAAGCATAGATATAAATGTGTATATGGAATATATAAACTCATAAGTATATTCATTAGCTTTATCCGTTGAAAGGACCTAGGAGAAGTGATACACAAGTGAGCACACTAGCACTCACATCATGTTCTCTAAATATCATCCCCCCTCTAATAGGAACCAGGGGTTTTTGAAAAAAAGTCTCATGTTGGGCAGGGCAAATACAAGATCCTGGAATGGCAGGTATGAGAAAGTAAGGAAGGCTCAAAGAACTATAAGGACCTGTTAAAATCCACAGAAGCCAGATAGAATGAGTTCCAATTTATCAAATCTGGGACAAAATTGACCACTGAAATAAATAATAATAATGGATTATAAACCTTTGAATGAAATGGGGACTCTCCAGTCCACACCCAAATATAAGTTGAAAGTTTGATAAAGAATGGGTGAATGGGATGTTTACATAGTCTCATAATATTTCACCATAGAATCCTTATTAATACAAAGGAAAAAAATAATTTTACAGTGTATAACTCTGGCATGTATATCCAAAAGAATATTCCTAATAATGGGACATGTTGTTATCAAGTGCCCCCTGGTAGATCCTGAGAAGAATGCAACATCACTTATGTGGAATTCCTTCCAAAACACATAACCTGATCATGAGGAAACATGAGAGAAAACCATACTATTCTTGACACACTGGCTTATAATCCTCAAAAGTGTCCAGGTTACAGAAATCAAGGCAATATTGAGAAATTGTTTCAGACTAAAGCAGGTAGATACCTGACATCCAAAGGCAATTTTATTCTGAACTGGATCCTTTCTTTTAAAGGATATTATTGGCAGAATTGGTAAAAATTTGAATGGAATCTGAATATCTTGAATGTAGTAATTGTATTATGGTTATGTCTTACTTGACCATTGAGTTTATTCAGGCATGGTATGGTATTAGGTCAGTAATTTACTCTCTAATGGTTCAAGAAACAAAAATGTTCCTTGTACTATACTTGCATCTTTTCCTTGAGACTGGTGAATGGATGGATAAGAAAAACAGCATACTACAGGGACACAGCCACATCAATGTTTATAGCAGCACAATTCACAATAGCGAAACTGTGGAACTAACCTAGATGTCCTTCAGTAGATGAATGGATAAAAAAAATGTGGCATATGTACACAATGAATATTACTCAGCAATAAAAGAGAATAAAATCATGGCATTTGCAGGTAAATGGATGAAGTTAGAGAAGATAATGCTAAGTGAAGTTAGCCAATCCCAAAAAACCAAATGCCGAATGTTTTCTCTGATACAAGGAGGCTGATTCATAGTGGGGTAGGGAGGGGGAGCATGGGAGGAATAGACAAACTCTAGATAGGGCAGAGGGGTGGGAAGGGAAGGGGCAGCGGGTTAGCAAGGATGGTGGAATGTGATAGACATCATTATCCAAAGTACATGTATGAAGACACGAATTGGTGTGAACATACTTTATATACAAACCAGAGGTATGAAAAATTGTGCTGTGTATCTGTAATAAGAATTGCATTGCATTCCACTGTCATTATTTTTTAAAAATCAGTTTAAATTTTTTTAAAAATTAAAAATCTATACTGAAGCTCTATAGGATTTTGTTGGTCATACTTGTACAATTGGTGTCTCCACACAATGTGATTATTGTTGGTTTTTCATGGATCTTGAGATTGGTGCTTGTACTTATCTTCTTGGAGTTTCCAGCCTGATTTGTCTAGAGCTACTAAACAAGCCTGATTTTTCATACCTTATTTTTTTTATCCATTCTCAGTGTGGTCATCTCAGGATATGACAAGGGCTGGAATTGTGGCTCAGTGGTAGAGTGCTTGCCTGGCATGTGTGAGGCCCTGAGTCCAATCCTCAGCACTACATATAAATAAATAAATAAAATATCGGGGCTGGGGATGTGGCTCAAGCGGTAGCGCGCTCGCCTGGCATGTGTGCAGCCCGGGTTCGATCCTAAGCACCACATACCAACAAAGATGTTGTGTCCGCCGAGAACTAAAAAATAAATATTAAAAATTCTCTCTCTCTCTCTCTCTCTCTCTCTCTCTCTCTCTCTCTCTCTCTCCTCTCTCACTCTCTCTTTAAATAAATAAATAAATAAAATATCCATTGAAAATTAAAAAATACTAAAAAAAGAAAAAAATGACAACATCCACTGTGAGGTTTAAATAATGTGTTTATTTTACTATCATATTTTGCAATGCAAATAAAGTAGATAAGTCAGAAAATATATAAATGATTAAGACCAAGAGAAAAGGAAAATTAGAATATACAAAAATTTAAATGTATAGAATTGAGCTTCAAATTTCAATCTGTCTTTCATAGGAAAAACAAGTAAACAAGTCCTGTAAGTATGGGTTATGTGGATACCTCAATTTCATATTTACATTTCAAATGAAGATGTTTCTCTTATACATTAATTTGCAAATTAAGTTTTGAGTTTTCTGTTGGTTTGTTTTGAGACTGGGGGAGTTAAAATCTGGAATTTGTGACTTTTTAAAAGATATCTGAAATAATTTCCTTGTCGTCATCATTATTGTTTTGCCAAGATAAATTAAAATCGATGACAACTTAAAAATAATCTTCCATTATTGAATTCTTTCTTTGCTTGTTTCTCAAATGGTGCTTGTCCTTTGAATTCTGTTGATGACTTACCTTCTTGTCCCTTGTCCCTTTCTCAGTGAATCATCACACCTCACTCTAATGGTTTAGTTATCATTATAGATTGATGACTCAAATTACTCATAGCCATTCCAGTCCCAACTTCATTAACAAACTTAACAGTCTTAATGTTGTCATTACCTGGTTGCTGTACTGACGGCTTGAATTTTACATGCCCAAACTTTCATGCTTATCTCTGTTGTGTTGTGCCTCATCCTGCCTCCAATGAATCACATAACCATTTCTTCTGCCATTCCATCTCTCCAATTTTCCAAGTATAAGGTCTCTTTTGCATATAGTAGATGATAATGAACATTTAAGTTACCTGTAGCAATAAATAAAGCTATAGAGATCATATTCTATACAACTTATTCTCTCCTAGAATACAAAATAAAACTAGATAACTATTAGGTACTTATATAGCTTTTTTAAAAAAACAAATTCTAAGGAGATTTCTTTCTGAAACCAAGGCAATATGGAGTACTTACAGTTGGGATTCCATTCATTTTGGGAGACAAGCCCTGAAACCAAAGAATTGACTCCACATTAGTTTATTTCTGAAAATAAGAAACAGTGCAATGCTGGAAATTTTTATTTGATATCATTACATTGTCTTAGAAGAAGACGTGGGAGTTGGTAAGCAGATGTAAACACAACAGGAAGATTTGTAAAAGGAGTTACAATAATACTGAAGAAAACAATGATAGCTGGGCATAGTGGTACACAACTTAATACCAGCTATTTGGGATTATAAAGGTGGGGATTATATAGCCTAGTGATATACTTGGAATCTATTTGAGATGAATACTTGAATATACTTCATGATGTGTACTTGGAATTATGAAGCTGGGAATATAGCTCAGTATTAAAGTGCCCCGCAAGCCCAAGGCCCTGGGATCAATCCCCAGCATCAAAAAATAAAATAAAATAAAGTGAGTTCAATCCCTAATAACAAAAGAAAAAAGGGAGGGGATACTGGGGGAGGGAGAAAACCATGTTAGAGGAGAAAGGCAGTGAGTTTTTAAATGTTGGAAAAATGTCTTTTGTAACTTCAGACATTAATTTTACAAGGAAATGCTTCTATACATGTGACTCTTTTGGAACAAGTATGAAATACACTTTAGACTTACTTTATCCTGGGGAAAATAATGTAACAGAGAAACATCACAAATATAATAAAGCTGGCAAATCCTGCCGCAGGTCATCCTCTATTATAGTACTCCCCTTTGGTTGTGCTCAGTGTAGGAAAGGCTTCACAGAGGAGTTGGATCTCAGTAGATATCTTGAGTATTCATACCACAGAGAAACTTTATAAGTGTTATAAGTTAGCCTGAAAAGAAACCTCAATTTAGAATAAAATTCATGCAGGAGAAAAACCTTTTGAATGTAAAGAATGGGGAGAAGCTTTCAGTCACATGTCAAAAGTCATTGCACACCACAAAAAATATTGAAGAGAAAAACCCTATGAACATAAGGAATGTTGGAAAGCTTTGGGCCAGATAGAGAAAATTCATTCTGGAGAGAAACTCTGTGAATGCAATGAATGTGGAAAAACCTTCTACCACAAAGGATATTTGTTCATATCTTTGTGCCTGAGTTCATTTCCCCAGATGAATATATTTTAAACAAAAATGTTAATTTATTCTACCTAGTTACTTAAAATATTTCTTATTTTCATGAAAGAAATGTTTCTATTTGAAGATAAATCATTCTTTTAATTTGCTGCATATTTTTCCTTACATAAATGTATCAAAATTTATTGAATCAATTCATTATTATAATTGAATCACTTTACCCAGTCTATTGCTATAACAGTAGTACCACAAATTACATATTTGGGGATATGTCTAGTAATTACTATTGCATAAATTCCTCCAAAAAACCTGGAGAAATTTTCAATTTTGATAGGTATTTATCTATTTCCTTACTTTAGCTTATACCAGTTCAGCCACCCATAAGCAACATGTTTAGGAATGCATTTGCCTACAACATGTCTAAAAGATTAGACACCAGATGTCCTCATCTTGCCAATCTTATGTGTGGAGATCACATTTTTAAATTACACATATTACTGCAAAAGAGGATAAAAGATATATTCATAGTTCTTGCAGTTTTCCTTCTGTGATATATTTTCCCATATTCTAGTAGGTCATTATTTGTCTTTGTTTTTAATGATTTATATTACTCTTTTTGTAGGTAATAAGACTGTTTTGTGATAAAAATTGTGGGGAAAAAAATTCCCATTGTGGGATTTATATTTTGACTTTCAATAGTGTTTCCTTTATAATTTTGCCAAGCAAAAATAGATATTTTCCTACAATTTACACTATTTTTCCTCAATGTATTCTCTAAATTTTTGTTTCATTTCTTAATTCTCTAAACTTCTGTTTTATTTGCATTTAATTTTTCTTTAGACTGTGTATTAGAATTTAAGTTTTTAAATCTCTTCCTTGAGTGCCCAATTACACAAGGGCATTTAATGGATAACCTATATTTTGCAGACTAATATTAAATATCATGTTTACTGTATAAATTATTTTCTGAACTGCTAGGTCTACATTTAATTTTTTCATTTAATTCCTTTGATTCATTATCTGTCTGTAACTACCCGAATTACAAAGTTTCAACTATTGATTTATGCTATACATTTATTTTCCTAAAAGTTTTTAGAAATGTCAAGCATAGGGAAATTATAGGAATAATACAATAAACATATATACCCTTCACCTAGACTTATCATTTTTAATACATTTCCTATTACAAATTTTCTCTTTTTTCTTGCTATTTCTGTGTGTGTGTGTGTGTGTGTGTGTGTGTGTGTGTGTGTGTATAACGACCATTTGAGAAAGTTGCAGAGAGTACTATTATAGCACACATGTCCTATGAACTGGATGTTCTCTAAGATGACCATGACAGAATAAATGTAGTCAGGAGATATAACAATTGCACAATATTATGATCTAATATATGTACATATTTAAATTTTTCTCAAAGCTTTTAAAATCCAAGATACAAAAATCATATGCTACATTTAGTTATCTATCTCATTAGTCTCTTTTTATAATTTATAGCTTTATATTTCAAAATTCCATATTTTTAGTCCCCAGAATGTCCTTCTACATATATTTTAAATTATTTCCCTATATTTGAATTCAGGCTAAATATTTTTGGGACATATTTTGTCTATCTTACAATATCACATAAGGAGCCACATGATGTCACGCTCTCCATTTCTGATTTTAATGTCATTATTAAGGTTGTAGCCTGAAGTCCTATCCACTATAAATCTGTAAGTTTTCCTTTTATTTTTTGGTGGTGGTACTGGGGCTGAAACACAAGGCCTTACACATGTGAGGCAAGCACTGTACCACCAAGCTATGCCCCTAGCCAGTTCACTTTGTATTATTGAGATAACTGTGGATGATGCTTTTACACTTTTGGAATAAATATAGATGAAAATTTGTTTTATTTTTACCTTATTATGGCTGCTAAAAATATTTCCTGGAAAATCTTTATATAACACATAAATAAATATGAAATAATAAATCTAAACCTCAAGATTTGTAACATTTTAAAATCACATTAAATAATCCAAAAATCCCTTAATTAATTGGGTGTAGTGCTATGGGTCTGTAGACCCAGCTACTGTGGAGGTTGAGGAAGGAGGATCCCTTGAGCCCAGAAGTTCCAGGTCTGTCTGGTAACATGGCAAGGTGTGTGTGTGTGTGAAAATACTTTTATCATCATATATTACCTTTCCTTATTTATTTGGGTCTATAGCTGGAGTTTTAAGTAATTCTAGTGATGTATTATATTTCTACTGCAGGCTACACTTTTAATTATTACAGGTTTATCTTATTACCTAATAGTTCTGATTCCGCAGTTGTTACTATTGTTAAGTTCACTGGCTATTCTGATTTAGTTTTCCATTTTCAGACAGTAATATTGATTTATAAAATACTAATTTAAAATAAATTTCAGAGCTTTGAGTTTGTTGGGAATGTGTTTGGGGTAGGGTATGGAAAGCCATCACTAAACTGGGGAGATCAACGGGTAACAGCTATATTTGTTTCATAAATAACAGAATAATTGGAAATCTGGGAGAAACTGCCTTGGAGAGATGGGCTGAATGAGTGAGGGGAAAACATTGTTTTTTATGATATTTCATTGATATTTCATCATATAATGTCTGATGAAAATGAATTTATCTTCATCATAGCAAATCTGCAAAGAACTGAGGTTTTAGAAGATCTTGGTTCATTTTACACATTTTTTATTAGATGTTGATGGGCCTTTATTTTATTCATTTATTTTTATATGGGGCTGAGGATCAAACCCAGTGCCTCACATATGCTAGGCAAGCGCTCTACCACTGAGCCCCAGTCCTAGCCCCAATCTTGGTTCATTTTTATGGCATACTTTAATGTATTTCTCTCTTCTTGTGACAAGTCTTTAAACAGCATTTCCAGGTGAAGCATGCACATCATAAAAATGAGTGGCCTGAATTCTCATATGATTCCCCACAACATAAGCGTTAAGTAGATCCTTCTGGTAACCATTCACCATCAATTGTAAATTTCATCTTTGCTTAAAGAAAAACTAATGAAAGATGGTGACAGTTTCACAAAAAGGGCCCCATCAACATCACCTTCTATCTTCTCTTCCTAGGAAATCTTACTCAGTGGAGAATAGCATGGTGCTTTGGTTGTTATGTAGATGAATATAACCCCTTGAGATTTGTGTATTGGAAGCCTGGTCCCCTTTATGGTGGTGGTGAGGTAAGGATTTGGGGAGTTAAATAAGCCATGGGCATCAACTTCATTGATGGATTCATACTTTCTGTGACAGTATGAATGTTCTTGCTGGGCGTGGTAGTTTACATCTGTAATCCCATCAACAGGGGAGGCTAAGGTGTTAGAGTCTGTAAACAAGTCAAGATGGCACCTGGCATTTTGCAGAGGAAGTGGTTTGTGAAGTAACGCCAGCGAGCCATTAAGTGTAGAGATTCCTTATTGGTTGGCTGCTGTATCTAGTTTATGTTAAGATAAGCTGTGTGTAATGTATATATACCCCTCCAGTCCTACAATAAACGGCTCCCACTCCTGCTGTATCAATGTACACAAGTTGCTCATCACCCTCCGGTTATTTTGCTGCAGCCGGACTGCGGCACTACGGCAGAGGGATTTCAAGTTTGGGGCCAGCCTCAGCAAATTAACAAGACCCTGAACAACTTACCAAGACTTTGTCTCAAAATAAAAAGTAAAAAGGGCTTGGGATTACAAGAATTCTAGCTTTCATGGGACTAGATACCATGAGAATTAGCTGTTATATAAAGAGCAGGCCTGGCCCCTGAATCACTCTTGCTTCCTAACTTTCGATGTGACTGATAACTCCCTCTCAGACATGCTCCCATCATGATGCCATCTCCATGTTGTGATGCAGCCAGGGAGACCCTCACTAGAGGCAGAACCATGAGGCTCCCTAATGTTGAACTTTTCAGCCTCCAAAAGTGAGTTAAATAAGCCTTCTTTCTTCATATATTATCCAGACTTGGGGCTTATTTTAGCAACAGAAAATAGACTAATTGGTATTCATGGCTTTCTGTTATGAGCTCTCACCTAAGTACTGAGATCTGTCTCATCATCTCATCACTTTTCAATTAGGTGAGAACCACCATGTAGGATTTGGGGTCCTATCAAGAATCTTGGCCACACATAAACCAAGGAGTTTTAATAGAGTTTTTTTTTTTAACAATTATATGGAAGATTAAAAGGGAGAGCCCTGGGCTATGTGACTGGAATGGGCAAAAATGTTTAGGAGGTTCTGGGTAAGACTTTCCTGCCCAGGAGAGGTCAGGATCATGAAAACAAATGTTCATATGTCCCGGGAAAACAACATATTTTAGGAAGGACAGGGGATGAATCACCTTGCCTGAGTTGTGGCTTTCCATGACAAGAGATACACATTCCTCCCTGGAATTCAAAAGGGCAGAGTCAAGGCAAGGTTGCTGGCACCACAGTGAACAGAACTAACTACTGATTCAAATGACCATCCTTTCCCCTGCTCCAACCCTGTTCATTTTCCCCACCTACACATCCCCCCTCAATACACAATGTGGGTTGGAGAATGCACAAATCCCATTCTTTGACTAAGCCTGGCCCCTCAGACTCCTGTAGTGATAGAAGGTTGGACTCCAGGGACCTGAATCTGTTTGTAAGTAGCTACCCAGAAGTTCCTTCCTCTATTACTCCTTCTTTCTTCTGAGCAACCCAAAGTTTTTCCGTGGAACAATAAATTCAAAAGGAATTAAATTGTGATCAGAGTCATCTCTCAAGGTTGATTCCTAGCCTCCACGTTACTCCCTTTAAGGTTGTTCTGTGTGAATTTCTAAGAAAAGAACTATGTCCCCCCCAATGCATCTTTTTGGGCTAAAATCCAAACAGAGAAATTCTGTTATCTCTCTAAATTTAGATCCCAATTATAGTCTTCTTGTCCTCAGTTCCATCCTTGTACAAAGGTATAATTTCCTGTTCCAATGTTTTCTGAGACTAACTATATAAACAGTATACTATAATGGAAAGAATACTAGACATCAAGATTTGGGTTCTCAAATTTCCATCTAATGTTTAGTGGGTATACATTAATAAATTATTAAATTATAACATTTTTCTGGGGGTACTAAGTCAAAAATAGAAAAGTATAATAATTTCCAATATATTTAATGTAAAATGAGATATAAGACTGCCTGTATTTGCAGACAAAGAAAGTTATAAAATTCTAGACTTCCTTTTTTTCTTCTGGGAAATTTTTTTTTCACATTTTGAATTATATTTTATTTTAGGGGAAAAGAAAAATTTTAAGAGTAACCTTCATATAATATTATAGAATCTATCTCAATTATGTGAAAAATACTAGGAATTTTAGTAGGCCATGTCATCTGTCAAAACTTATTCATACTTTCTTGTATAGGTACTAGTAGATACAGAAAAACAACACATAAAACTCTGCAATTCAATGGAGGGAGATTAGTCTGTGACACAGATTTCTAATAAAACAAAATAATAATGCCTCCTGAAACAATACTTTAAGTCCCTAAAACATTTTCTCAGCAAAAATGAAACAATACTGTATGTAATGTTTACAGTAGAACAGGCCACATTTAAGAAGAAACCAGAGAACACTACAGAGATTTTGAAAAAGAACAATACTCTTCAGGAAAGAAAAAAGTAGGATAATGGCTTGCTGGCGCATGCCAAAATAGTCCATCTGAAGTAAGGTTCACAATGTTGTCACAAAACTCAGAGAAAACGTCAAATATATGAAAACTATAAGGAAAACAATAAACAAAAGACATCCCAAATATTTAAAATATGTCTAAAAGGTGTTCCAAAGTCAAGAATGGGTAGAGAAGAAAATGATATCCTTTGGTTTTTGGTACCAGGGATTGAACTCAGGGGCACTCAACCAC
Source organism: Ictidomys tridecemlineatus (assembly GCF_052094955.1). Taxonomy (NCBI): domain Eukaryota; kingdom Metazoa; phylum Chordata; class Mammalia; order Rodentia; family Sciuridae; genus Ictidomys; species Ictidomys tridecemlineatus. Next base: position 16,078,675 of record NC_135491.1, on the reverse strand, counting down.
TGAGCCACAAGCCCTATTTTTTTATTTAGAGACAGGGTCTCATTGAGTAGCTAAGCACCTCACCATTGCTGAGGCTGGCTTTGAACTCACAATCCTCCTGCCTCAGCTTCCCAAGCCACTGGGATTACAGGTGTGTACCACTGTGCCGAGCACTATTTTTTTTTTAAAGAGGAAAATTTGTTTTAAAAAAGACAGCCTTGGTGGGTGTGATGGTGCATGCCTGTAATCCCAACAATTTGGCATGCTGAGGCAGGAGGATTCCAAGTTCAAAACCAGCTTCAGCAATTTCGTGAAGCAATTTAGCAAGACCCTGTCTCAAAACAAAAAATACAAAGGCCTGGGGATATGGCTCAGTGCTTAAGTGCCTCTGGGTTCAATCCCTGGAAACAAAAAACAAAAACAAAACCCTCTTGATGAAACAAGACAGGAAAACAATTTTCATTGTCATTTCATTTGTCCTATGTTATAAGGGAAACAAATCAATTATTAAAAATATTTAAAAGGTATATCTGTTACTAAGAATTTTTCTCTTTCCCCATCAAGTTATTGGTCATTTTAACTGATTATAAATTAATATCATTTTAACGGAGTATAAATTAATATCAATGTTTCATATTTTTGGTTTTTTTACCTTTTTTTTTTAACAGTTCAGGGGCCTTGGAGTCATAGGGAAAGTTCCAGCAGTTCAGGCTCCTTTCCATTTTCTCACAAACTGTGCTTCTCTTGTGTGGAACAGACTGGTGATTCAGCTGAAAACAGGCACCTTTCTTTTTAGCTTCCTTCTTTTTCTGATCATTTTCCTTCATGTGTTTCAGGAAGCTGTCTTGGCTCTTTAAGAGTACTTTATATGCTCAATATACACAATAATTCTCTTGGCAAGAATATTGTCCTTAACTTGCTGTTTACAATAGTGCCAGCGTATGCTGGTTAATACTGTAAACTCCTAATTTTGCCATGGTAGCATTTGTGGGGCATTCCTTTTTGAACAGTATTCATTCCTTTAATGTCTATGATGTCACCTTTCTTGTAGGTGCCCATATATGTGGCCAAAGGAATAACTCCATGTTTTCTAAAAGGTCTAGATAACATATATCTGGTTCTTCTCCTCTTTCCCTGTGCGTTCATTTTGGTGAACTACTGTAAGACTGTGGTTCTGGCTGAAAAGCTCTATGCTATTTTTAATTGGCAGAAATCTTTCATGTAGTAAAATTTACCACTTTTCCCATACATATAATTGTATAAGTATATGTAATTTGTGTATGTAATCATATATGTAATTTTTTTGTTCGGTTAGTTCTTCTGCAGGTTTAGAGTCATCAGAGAACTTAAACACTTCATCAGACAAAATCATGATGATCACTTTAGGGTGCTTCTGTATAATAGGAGCTAGAATCCAGGACACCCAACAAGAATAGTTGTGCAATCAGGTAGAATAAAATGCTGAAGAGCAGAATAATTTAAAGGCAAAGATTTGAGTGTTATTCCGGAATGTAGGAAGCAGATGATCTGTTCCAGTCCTAAGCTATAGATCTGAAGTAGGTGTCTGCATGCAATCATCATTATTCAGATCATGATTAAGTCAAAGCAGGATTTTTTTTTTCAACTTAACATTAGAAAAATTGGAATTCAATATCATTACAAATGAATTTTAAGCTTAAGTAGTGAAAAATATATCAAAAGTAAAAACCTCTCTTTCACAGGAATCCTTGAAAAAGTATACTTCACATTTTTCAGAATGAAATAACCAGAGACTATGTAATGTTGACAAGCTACATATAAAACAATTTCCTAGAACTCTGATTACAGAGAATATATATTACTTTACATAATATGCATATATATATATGATTTAACTTGTTAATAGTCTTTTTATAGATCATACATAACTCCATTGGCTAAATCTTATTCAGAGCAAATTTTTGAAAAATTGAAAACACACACACACACACAGGTAACCAGTGAATAAAAAAGAATTCAAAATTAAAACAAGAGTTATCTAGATGTTAATAAAATTTAGGGGCTCTAGCAATATTCAAAGAAAATCTTTCACCTAAAGTGCTTGCAATTTGAGATTGCAAAGGACTATACCTAAGCATTCAAGAAAACACAATAAAAACAAAAAACGAATTAATAAGGAAATGTACTTGTGAACTTAGAATAAAGTAAATAAAAACAATTGAAAGTTTGAAGAAAATCAAGATAAAATTTTTTTAGACTTTTTTAGTAGTGGATAGCATGCCTTTGTTTTTATTTTTATGTGGTGCTGAGGATTGAACTCAGTGCCTCACACATGCTAGGCAAGCGCTCTGCCACTGAGCTACAACTCCAGCCCAAGAGAAAGATATTTGTGAAACAGCAAATGAAATGAATGTGTCTCCTTCAAATAAATATAGAAGTATAATGGTTAAGAATATGAGTAGAGATAATAATACATATTCAGAGATTGAAAATTAAAAGTCAATTACATGCTCTTACAGCAACAAAATTTGAAATACAAAGAAAATGAAACATGGTTTATCAGTTCTAAAATTTACTTTTATCCAATTTTTTAAGATCTCTGAAATTGGGATTAAATGTATTATGTATTACAGATTAATTGGCACAGTTTTAAAAAAAAATTTTTCAGTTATCAATGGACCTTTATATTATTTATTTATGTGCAGTGCTGAGAATCGAACCCAGTGCCTTACACATGCTAAGCAAGCACCCTATAACTGAGCCACAACTTCAGCACCAATCTGCAGCTTTAAAATATTGAGAATATAATAAAAATGACGTCTTACAATATATGGCATTGAAAGTTACATATAATAATAATATATAACCCATAAAATCTCTAAACCTGGAACCATACCCTTTCCTCTTTCATAATGTTCTTCATCTAACTTAATTTACCATACATATATATATATATATATACATACATATACATATATACACACTCTTAGTATGTATATATATAATATATATACTATTAGTATGTATAAAAGATACTAATATTATACAACATACTAATAGTACATATCATATATACTATTGTATACTTTTTTATATATATATACATATACATATATACATATAATACACACATTTTTATATTTCTTTTTATTTTGTAGCAGAGATTAAACCCAGGGGTGCTTAACCACTGAGTCACATCTCCAGCCCTCTGCCCCCTTTGTTTTCCTCTAAGTTGTTTAGGGCCTGGCTGAATTGCTGAGGCTGACTTTGAGAAAGATATTTGTGAACTTGTTATCCTCCTGCCTCTGCCTCCCAAGTTGTTGGGATTATAGGCAAGTGCCACTGCAACCAGCATACTTTCATATTATCTGCAATTATATTCTTGTCCCCCCCCAAAGCAACACATTGTGATAATTAATCTCATTTATTTTTTTCTTTACTATATTTTTTCTTCACTTTTACTTTTCATTATCCTTGGTGTTTTCATTGCTATTCTTTTTCCAACTTCTTGAATTTTTATGGTTAGTTTCTTTACTCATAATCTGTTTCATATTCAAACAGTGATGGGCTTAGAGCTATAAAATTTCCTCAGTGTAAGATCTGGCAGGTCCTCACTGATTTTGCTAACATTTATTTCAAACAAAAATGCAATTTTATCTTGGTATTATTTTTAACTAAAGATTGATGCAGATTGGCACTGAAATAGTATTCAGATTTTTTTATGGAAGGACTACCATAGTTTAATTTTTATTTCCATCCTAGTATTAATTTTATGTTGCTTTTGTCCTCTCATACTTTATAATCTCATATTTTTCTTTAGGGTGAATTATTTTTATTCAAAAAGGAATACATGGTGATCAAACTCTCCTATATTAATTTACATGAACATTTTTCTCCATTATGATGTATTTGTTGTTGCTTAACATATGGTACATGGTCAAAAGCTTTTCCACAAACAATAATATAGCTTGAGAGTATAACAATTATTATTGCTAATATTAACCAAATATTTATTATGTGTTAGGCACAATTATAAAATCCATACAAAAAGCCTCTGAAGGACTCTAATCATGCTCACCTATGCAAAAATTATACCATGTATGGATATAAAAAAGAATCTATAAGTTGACTAACATCAGGGAAGAACTGAGGTCAGAAATGATGGTCAAAGAGAAGTAAAAATCTTTATATAAAGAGATGTATAAATCTTTTACAAGCAGAAGAGATCCATACATTATCTCTGAAATGAATGATAAACAAATAATGCAGACACATTCAAAAGGGACCATCAAGGTAAATGTTTATAATGGTAAAAATTTCAATATTTGACAAAACAGTGGTTTGATAAAGACAAATGAATACTTAAAAATACAATAAAATATTAATAATATACTTACATACAAATAATATTAAAGGTTGGATACAGCATAGCATAATTACATTTAGTTTTAAAAGTAATAGTTAAACCAAAAGTAAAATTTTTCAATATTTAAAATAATGTAAAAATACAATATTAAAAAAATTTTAATATTCACAAGTATGAATTTTTTGACAGTTATAAAGAATGAATATAGATAAAGATCTTCAAATATTTATTTTATCCAGTGATTTTCCCCACTATGATTTATCTTAGGCTTACTGACCTATTAAGCATGTGGGAGGCATTTATGCCTTAATTACATTTGTAGAGATTTTCACCAGTATGAATTTTCTTTTGTCATGTGCTGAAATTCCTTACTTTACCACTTAGTTTCAGTTCATAGAATTCCCTTTGTGCTGGGGATTAAACCCAGGACTTCACACATGCTTAGTAAGTGTTCACACATCCCTAGCCCTCAATTCATAGAATTCGTAATTCACAGAACTTCTCACCATTATGACTTTTCTCATGTTGTTGGAACTCTGAACCCTTCCCAAAAGCTTTCCCATAATTCTTATATTTATAAGGTTTCTCACCAGTGTGAATTCTCTGGTGTTGACAAAGGCTGGAGCCACTACGGAAAGCCTTCCCACATTCCTTACATGCATAAGGTTTCTCACCAGTATGTATTCTTTGGTGTCTATTAAGAGCTGAGCCACTACCAAAGGACTTTCCACATTCTTTACATTCATAGGGTTTTTCCCCAGTATGAATTAGCTGGTGTTGAATAAGTTTTGAGCCACTACCAAAAGCCTTCCCACATGCTTTACATTCGTATGGTTTCTCACCAGTATGAATTCGCTGATGTTGAGTAAGATCTGAACCACTACTGAAGGCTTTGCCACATTCCTTACATTCATAGGGCTTCTCCCCTGTGTGCATTCTTTGATGCTGAATAAGTTTTGAACCACTTCTAAAAGCTTTCTCACATTCTTTACACTCATAGGGTTTCTCACCAGTGTGGATTCTCTGGTGTTGAGTGAGATCTGAGCCACTATTAAAAGCCTTTCCACATTCAATACATACATAAGGTTTCTCACCAGTGTGAATTCTTTGATGTCGAGTAAGGGCTGATCCAAAACTAAAGGCCTTCCCACACTCATTACATATGTATGGTTTCTCACCTGTATGAATCCTCTGATGCCGTGTGAGTGCAGAACCACTACTAAATGCCATTCCACATGCTTTACATTCATAAGGTTTCTCCCCAGTATGGATTCTCTGATGCTGAGTAAGGTTTGAACCACTGCCAAAGGCTTTCCCACAATCCTTACATTCATAAGGTTTCTCACCTGTGTGAATTCTGTGATGTCGAGTGAGGGCTGATTCGAAACTAAAGGACTTCCCACATTCTTTACACTCATAAGGCTTTTCACCAGTGTGAATGATTTGATGTCGAATAAGGCCCGATCCAAAACTAAAGGCTTTCCCACACTCCTTACATTCATACGGTTTCTCACCGGTATGAATTCTTTGGTGGTGAGTAAGGTTTGAGCCGCTACCAAAGGCCTTTCCACATTCCTTACACTCATAAGGCTTCTCACCAGTGTGAATTCTTTGATGATATGCAAGATTTGCACCACTACCAAAGGCCTTGCCACACTCTTTACATTCATAAGGTTTTTCACCAGTGTGAATTCGCTGATGTCGTATAAGGACTGATACAAAACTAAAATCTTTCCCACATTCCTTACATTCAAGGAGTTTCTCATCAGTGTGAATGGTCTGATGCTGGTTACTGAAAGTGGGCATGTCTTCAGTTGTAAAAATCATATGACTGAAATGTCCTTCCTGAGATCCCTGTTTTCTCTCAAACTGGCTTTTATAATCCCAATCACCTCTGAAACTTGAATACTCAATGCTGTATTTTGTAAGTTTTTCCATTATCTCCCATCAGGATGATTCTATTCCATACATATCCTCTTTCAGAAATAATTTCTTGTTCTCAACCTTGATTGACAGTCTGAAAGAAAATATAAAAGCAAACATTCACTTTTTGATGTTTTGGGAGAAATGAAAATTTTATAGTAAATATGAAAGACTTAACTAGGCAGCTTATGCAGTTCTTAAATATTACTGGGAAATGTGAGATATATCAGGAAAGCAGAATGAGAAAAAGTCACATTGAAAAGTAAAGGAGGTATTTAGGAAAACAAATTAAGTGAGTTGTTCCACTATTTCAGTATAAAAAATAAAGATAAAAATTCCCTGCACATTTTGGAAGAATGATAAATAAACAGATGTACTACCCCATCCTACTATTTTTGGAGTATGATCTAGTGTAATATATACTTAAAAATTAGCGTAATTATGATATATATTTTAGGGTTGTTTGCATCGTTAAATAATACACATGAGGCTGGGATTGTGGCTCAGCGGTAGAGCGCTCGCCTAGCATGGGAGGGATCCGGGTTCGATCCTCAGCACCACATAAAAATAAAGGCATTTTATGTGTCCATAAAAAAACATAATAACACACATGGGGGGAAATCAGGGATAAGTTGGGCACATGCCTTTAATCCCAGCAACGTGGGAGCCCGGGGCAGGAGGATCATGAGTTCAAGGTCAGCCTCAACAACTAAGAGAGGCCCTAAGCAACTTAGTGAGACCCTGTCTCTAAATAAAATATTTTTAAAAAGGACTGGAGATGTGGTTAAGTACCCCTGGGTTCAATTCTTGGTACCAAAAAGAAAAAAAAAAGAAATAAAGAAAATGAAAATCAGGGATAGATGGTTAAGTAACAAACATAATTTTCAAATAAACTGAGGGAAATAGAAGGGAAAGGTACTCTAGATGAGGCAGATGCCAGATAAAAACTGCTGAGTAATGTGCCAAATGAATATGGAATGAGCAATAGAGGAGGATGATTCCTCTGTGGTTTGTTTATGTAATTTGATGAAAGCAATGTTTGTGTTGGAAATTTAAGAAGTTAAACTTTTTTTTTTAGAGAGAGAGAGAGAGAGAGAGAGAGAGAGAGAGAGAGAGAGAGAGAGAATGTTTTAATATTTATTTTTCAGTTTTTGGTGGACACAACATCTTTATTTTATTTTTATGTGGTGCTGAGGATCGAACCCAGCGCCCCGCGCATGCCAGGCGAGCGCGTTACCGCTTGAGCCACATCCCCAGCCCCAAGAAGTTAACTTTTGGAGAAAAAAAGAGAGGACACAGCAAAGGTATATCAGAGTAACTGAGAATCTCATTTTAAAGTTAAAGAGAAGAGAAAAAGAACGTAAGAGTGTGGTATGATTAGGAGATTATGAAGAAGAAACAGGTGACTCTGACAATTATTGAATGTTTTGAAGTCACTACATAGTGTTTGGTAACTATTATTTTGTAAGATTTACTTGCCATAATATCACATAGTAGAAAAGGAAACAGATTTGAAGACATTAGGTTCTACTCAAGCCCCAAAAGGTGAAAACATTCCAAAACTGGTCTCTTCCTGCAATGCTCATACACTGGTTTTATTAAGACCAGGATTAAATATTGTTTGAAATTGTTCTTTAAATTGACTGTCTGCAGCTAATCCAAGCCAAAATCATCTTTTACTTGCACTCTAAAACATCATTTTATCTAGCTGGCTACATTTTCAGTTTTCCACTCTTAGCAGCCAGAATGAATTTTAGCTTGGAACTATTCTGTTTAAAATGTTTCAGTGGTTTCCCACTGTCCTTAGAATAACACCCACATTCCTTAACTTGGTCTTAGAAATTCTGAGTCCTCCTGCCTGCCTCTTCAATGGGATATTGTCCTCCTCTTAACAATAAGCTATAGCTACACTGGTCTCAGATCTACAAATGAATGAAAATGTAGAAGCCAACCCACCATGATTTCATCTGCCTAAAATGTTTCCCCCATCCTCTCTTGGCCTTGCAAGTTCTGGGGGTCATACAGGTCTCTGTTGAATGGCATAACCTAATCAAGATATTTCCTGAAATGTCTTAAATATGACACCCTGCCATTACTTCTCTGGATCTTCCTCCCCTACCTTTGTGATCTGTTTTTGTAATGGATAATTACACATTTATACCCTACAATTGAGATTTTCCTATTTGAATGTTTCCTTAATGTCTGTCTGTTATAATAAAGCTGAGATTCATGAAGGCAAAAATGTCTGTTTTAACCTTGGCACATGCAAAATTTATTAAGTTTCTAATTAAATGATTTTTAAATTTATCCTTAAAAGTAAATTTCTAAAAATAAGATTTCTGTAAAAAGAAGACATGTTTTCTCTGAGAAAGGGTAGGCCGACCACATGTACTTATTCCTTTACTTTATAAAACTTCACTGAAAGATATTTTTATGAAGGTACAAATCCACCAAGTCAAAGGGAATTAAAGTGGAAACTATGCACAAACGATTTGAAGCTAGAAAGCATTAAGATAAATAATGACTAACTTAACAAACCTAAGGAAGGTAAAACAAAGAAAAAACAAGAAGGGGATATTTTATGTCACAGAAGCCCAGAAAGGCTTAAGAAATGGGGACATTAAGTAAGTACCTATGAAAATTTACTAATCAACATATAAAAAGCGCTATCAGCTTCTTAGTATCCACTCTATTTGCACCCCCAAATTACTGCAGCATTATTCACATCAGCCAAGATACAGAAATCTAAGGGGCCATAAATTGATGAATAAAAAATATTTCATATATATACATGTATATTAAAAATACATTGATATTCCATATATTATGAATACATAGCATATATAAACCTTGAAAATGGAAGAGATCCTATCATTTGTTGCTACAACATGGACAAACCTAAAGAACATGCTATGTGACCAAAGAAAAACACTGCATAATATCACTTATATGTGTATTCTAAAATTTTAAAAGTAGAATACACAGAATTACAGAACCATTCTACAAATGAATGAAAATGTAGAAGCCCACCATGGTTTACCAGGAATTGTGGAGAGAGGAACAAGAAGATGAAAGTCAAAGAACACAAAGTTGTGGATAAGATGAATAACTCCAGAGATGTAATGTACAACATGAGGACAACAGTTATAATATTGTATTGTATTTTGGATTTTGCTGAGTACATTTTAGGTATTGTCACAGTGAAACAGACTGTATACATTAGATATATACTTCCCAAGCCCCAAGAAATACAAAACAAAAAGAGGCAGATATCATCAGATATTTGAGGAAAGCCTACAACATTAAAGAAATTAAATGAAACAATTGGGGAACTCCCAGAAGGGAGACTACACAAGGAAAGAAAAGGATCCACCATTAATATCCACACAGGGATGTGAGAACTATTTCATATGATACAAGAATAGGACAACATGAAAGGAATATTAAGCACAAAAATGCATTCTTAGAAAATGAACATATAAAGTGGGAATCAAAACAAATCATTGAAAGGTAAGGAAATTTCCTGGGCTGGTTGCCTTGCATGCACAAGGCCCTGGGTTCGATACTCAGCACCACAAAAAAAAAAAAGGAAATTTCTCTAAAAATAGGACGTATTTTCAATGGCCTTTGGAGAAACGCAAAAGGCAACATTTGAATTCACGAAGAACTGTAAAGAGTTCTAAGTAGTAACACAATATTTAAAAAAAAATCTTAAAAATTTTAAAACTCACTTCCATAAAGCTATAGTAATCAAAACAGTATGGTACTGAAATAAAGATAAACAATATAGGGGGCTGGGGATGTGGCTCAAGTGGTGGCACGCTCGCCTGGCATGTGGGGGTCGCTGGGTTCGATCCTCAGCACCACATAAAACAAAGATGTTGGGTCCACTGAAAACTAGAAAATAAGTATTAAAAATTTCGAAATATGATATATTAAGAACTATGTAATGTTTTGAACGACCAACAATAAAAAAAATAAAGAAAGAAAGAAAAAAGAAAGGTGTAGGTGAAGTTAAAATATATATGTAAGAGAATTAGGATAATCTACTTAAGAAGCATTTTTACCAAAAGGAAATATTTTCATTAGTTTAACAATGATTGTAAAATTAATGTATCTTCCATGCAGCAATAAATTAATACCAAAAATAATTTAGAAATTCCACTAGCCTGAGAAAATTACTATGAACAATTGTCTTTTACATTTATACTTATTTTTCTATTGTGCATACCCATGAAATCATACCCATATCACTTGCTTCTTATTTACTTAAAAAAAGGAAAGAGTATCATATATATATATATTTAACTTTCTTTAATGACATATTGTGGATTTTTTTACACTGTAATAATTAACTTTATCAAAATACAGTTATATAACATAATTTTAATGTCTAAAAGTGTCCCATTGATGACTAAATAAGAATTTATTAAAATAAATATTTAAAGGATATTTGACTTAAAAAAAATTTCGAAAAAAAAAAAGACATATGGGGCTGGGGTTGTGGCTTAGTTGTAGAGTGCTTGTCTAGCATGTGTGAGGCACTGGGTTCGATTCTCAGCAACACATATAAATATATAAAATAAAGGTCCATCAAAAACTAAAAAATATTTTTAAAAAGATAGACATATAGACCAAAAAATAATAAATCTAAGAATCCAAAAATAAACCCAAACATCTATGTTTTCCAATAAGGATAACAGATCTATTCAACAGGGAAGAAAATCTTCACCAAATGGAGCTGGGACACCTGGGATAAACACATGCAAGAGAATGAAGTCAGACTCCTATATGAATTCAAAATGGATTAATAACCTAAAAAGAATTAAATCATAAAACTCTTCTCAAGAAAATAAAAGGATTTATCAATCTTCATGACCCAGGATTTGGCAATAGACTGAGATTTGACACCAAAAGCAAAAGCAAAGAAAAAAATTACATATTTTAAATTCATTAAGGTTAAAAGTTTTGAGCCAGGTACAGTGGCCCATGCTTGTAATCCCAAAGGCTCAGGAGGTTGAGGCAGGGAGAATCATAAGTTCAAATCCAGCTTCAGCAACTTAATGAGGCCCTAAGCAACTCAGTAAAACCCTGTCTCTAAATTAAATACAAAAAAGTGCTGGGGTTGGGGCTCAGAGGTAGAGCGCTCGTCTAGCATGCATGAGGGACTGGGTTCGATTCTTACTGGGTTCGATTCTCAGTACCACATAAAATAAAATAAAGATATTGTGTCCACCTATAGCTAAATATTTTTTAAAAAGTGCTAGGGATATGGCTCAATGGTTAAGTGCCCCTGGGTTCAATCTCTGGTACCAAAAAAAAAAAAAAAAAAGTTTTGTGCTTCATATGGTTACAGGGTATTCTTATGGACTTATGAAAAACTTTTAAAACCAGAGAACAGATTGTTGCATATTATAAATACACTAAATAATGCCACTGGATTGTACACTTATAAATGGTTACTTATATTCATGTGACTTGAATGTAAATAAGTTTAAAAAAAGACGAGCGAAAAGGAGCCAAAAGATAATGATAGGAAAAGATGTTCAGTTCCATTGATAATGCAAATTACAACCAAAATGAGATATTACTAAGTGTACTAGATAAAAAGTTCAGTGATTCCAAATGTTTGCAAAGGTGTAGAGCAATCAATGGGCAAACATATACTATTGGAAGTAGAAACTCATACAACCACTTTGAAAGAGTTTACTATTTTCTAGGTGAACATGCATTTCCCTATGGTCCCAGTAATTCCTCTGCTAGGAGAAAACATGTCCTAGAATGTTCAGCAAAAAGCTAGAAACATAATTGTCCATTAAAATATATTGTATAAAATACACTAATATAGGGCTGGGGTTGTGGCTCAGTGGTAGAGTGCTCACATAGTATGTGTGTCTGAGACACTGGGTTCCATCCTCAGCACCACATAAAAACAAATAAATAAAATAAAGGTATTGTGTCCATCTATAACAAAAATATTGAAAAAAATACACTAATATATAGTTATAAAGTTTATGAAATGAAGTTACATGGCAGAGAAAATTAGCAAGATATACCTTAATTATTCAACATGAATTAATTAATAACTAAAGGTAACAAATGGATAGTGTGATTCACTTTATATATAGTTTAAAAACAGGCAAAACTAAATATTCTTTCAGAAGTCATATAAAGTTGATAAAAAATTTTAAAATTACAGAGGAATGGTTTTTGCAAAATTCAGCTTCACAGTTACACCTCAGTGGGAAGTGAAAGAGATTAATTGGTTTGAGCAGGCAGAGAGCTTTCAGGTATCAGCAATGTTTCATTACTTTAAACTTCATGATGACAGCAGCACCCCAGAAGCTTCTTCTGATGGTTTTTTTTTTTTTTTTTTAAAGAGAGAGTGAGAGAGGGGGACAGAGAGAGAGAGAGAATTTTAACATTTATTTATTTTTTTTCTTAATTCTCGGCGGACACAACATCTTTGTTGGTATGTGGTGCTGCTGAGGATCGAACCCGGGCCGCACGCATGCTAGGCGAGCGCGCTACCGCTTGAGCCACATCCCAGCCCCCTCTTCTGATGGTTTTGCTAGCAAATGTTTCTGGTAAGAAATCTCTTCATCCTCGAGGGTAAATTTCTGGCAAAATTTTAGAAAGCATATTTCCAGCAAGTTCCACTGGAGCAGAACCACAGCAGAGACAGGACTTATGTCATATAAGGGAGGAATGTACAGTGCTTCATTTTAAGAAGGCACTTACTCGAAAATGCCATCCCTACACTTATGACCCTGAAAATGTGTGTTTTCTTAAAAGGAGGGACTCAGAGTGCCACGTTTGAGGCACTCACTTTCTGGGTCATGCAAGTGTAGAGTTGAGAGTTCTTTAAGTTTAACACCCTAGGTTCAAATTTCTGTGTTTGATTAGATGTTAACTACAAAAAAATTAGTACTTGAAGTGATCTCAGGAGACAGGACTGTAAAGATGGGATTCTGGAATTAGATTGTTCATGCCCTTTAGACATGAATTGAATCTTTGCTGCACTCCGCTATTCCATCCTTTTTACTAACTTCTGGCTTGGGTACAATGCCAGTAGGATTTGGGATACTAGTTACCCACAGTATGTAGTGATATTACAATGAATCAAGCTATGGTTGATTGTAATGAAGTGGCATGAGAACCAAATAGTTACTATACTTGACAGTTATGGCGGTGACAATGACTTTACAAGGACCATGTGTAAGACAGTTTCATTTTTATCTAACTTGAGCACTTATAAGGAGAAACAGAAGTCAAAGTTTGATAAACAGAGTATTTCTATGAAAATCCTAATGAAACTCTTATTTTCTGTAGTCAAACGAGCTGATACTGCTGAAAAATCAATGAAAATTTGTCTTCATAGCTGAATTTTGATGATAGTCAAATTCACAATTTTGCCATACTTTTCGCATGAAGGTTGCAGGGGAGTGAATGATACTTTGAATTGTGGATATGACTGGGATCCAGATGAAACTGATACTTAAAACTCCTAAATTACTTTGCAACCCAACGTCTAATACAGAATAGTTTCCCTCTGATTGGAAACCCAATGATAACATTACTTAGAATTTCAAAATACATGCTCATTCTCTGCAAGATCCACCGGAATCATTCCGTTTCTATACTAAGGGTCCAATCTCAGCATAATACAGGGAGACAAGTACATACGATGATCAAAGAGAAAATAACTTACTGTATTAGTTTTTTCTGTTAGGGCTGCCATAACAAAATACTGCAAACTGGATGGCCCAAATAAGAGAAATTTGCTCAGAATTCTGGAATTAGAATTCTAAGATCAAAGTATTGACAGATTTTGGTTCTTCTGAGGTCTCTCTCCTTGGCTTCTAGATGGGCACCTTTGTGCTATGTGCTCACATGGTCTTTCCTCTGTATGTGAGCATCCCTGATGTCTTTGAATCCAAATTTCCTTTCTTATAATGATACCAATCAGATTGGATGAAGGTTCATCCAGTGGCCTCATTTTAATGTAATCATTTCTTTAAAAGTCTTGTTTTCAAATATAGTCACATTCTGAAGTACTGGGATTTAATTCTTCAATATATGAATTTCTAGAAACAGTTCATCCAATATATCTCACAATATATCTGTGGGAGCAGAGTGATACTGCTTTACTTTTTAAAAAAATATTTTTATTTATAGATGGACATAGCACCTTTATTTATTTATTTATTTATTTTAAATGTGGTGCTGAGAATCAAACTCAGTGCTCACACATGCTAGGCAAGCACTCTGCCACTGAACCACAACAGGAGCCCTAACTGTACTTTTTTGTGTAATTTTAACATTCACAACACTGTTAATGTCTTACATATTCATACAAGGAAACCAGCCATATAGAAATAAAAATAAAGTCAAACAATACAAATGGTAACAAAAGAACCTAAATGTATTTCTAATAAATATCACAACTACCCTGGGGGAAAAATGCATCCAAATAAATTTGAACACTGTCTCTTAGCTATATACCTTGTTTGAAGACACAGAGAAGTATAAACAAATAGTGAGCTCTACTTAGTATCTTGGTTTTTATTTTTACTGTACTATGGGTCAGTATTCTAAAACTATACTTTTGTATATTCTAGAATTCAACAAATTGGTAAAGATAATGAGGATAATCACAGCCATGATTTCAGCTCCAGGAGAAGAGAGATACAAAAGTAGAAAAGGTAAAGACTAGAATGGATGCTATAATCCTATTACCCAGATCTTGGTTTCTGAATATTCTTCATTGCAAGGAAATAGCTCTTTAAATAAAAAGTTCATTCCAAGCTGGAAATAGAGAGTAGTATTTAGAAATGATCTTGGAGGGGGGGCTCAGGCTGTAGCTCAATGGCAGAGTGTTTGCCTAGCATGCATGAGGCATTGGGTTTGATCCTCAGCACCACATAAAAAAATAATAATAAAGGCATTCTGTCCATCTACAATTACAAAAAAAAATTTTTAAATGATCTTGGAACATCTTGGCATGCCAGGAGTTAAATAAATGCTCAAAGAATTAATGGAGACAAGTTAAAAGGACACAGGAGCCTCAGAGGGTTCCCATGACCAAATCTAGGAAAATTTGAGGATGAAAATAAATAGTAACAGATATAACTAAGTGAATAAAAATCTATGAATTCACACTGACATAAACAAATTAACAAATAAGTAGGGGAGAAGGGAAAGCTCATCTTTATAGTAAAATGCCAAATAGTTGATATGGACAAAATATTGGAGATTTAAAAAAAATAACCTTCCATTTTGAAAACATCATTAGTAAAACAGATTCAGACAGTAATTACAAATGGATGTTAAATGGATGACAATAATTACAAATGGATGTGGGTGGGTGAAAATTTAGTGAAAAGTTATTTCTATATTTTCAAAGCATCTTCCCACATATTACCTATGAATTAAAAACAAATAATAGTATTACAGTGAAGAAATATGGTAGATACCACCTTAATCAGTTATCAAAGTTAACATCTTCAAAAATGGGAGAAGTCGACATCTTGTATCTTTTAATGTGATGTGCCGAGAATAAATTATCACATTTGTGACAGACAGTCCTGCCAAATAATCCATGACCTGAATGTAAGCATGAATAATCATAGGACAAACCCAAATGAAGGGGTATTCTACAGAACAACTAGATTATCCCTTTCAAAAATGTCAAGGTCATAAATGACTAGGAAAGAGAGAACAACTCTTCCAAATTAAAGAAGATTAGAGAGACATGATAAGTAAATTGAATATGTGATCACAGACTGGATCCTGGAGTGTGTAGGAGAGAGAGTAATGTCCTGTAAAGGATACTATGTGGATGAGTAAAAACATTTAAATATAAATTGTGGATTAGATAACAGTATCATATGAATATTAAAATTAGCTTGGTAACTTCCCTGTGGTTATTTAAGTGAATATTCTTGTTCTTAAATAATTATAAACTGAGGTGGTAAAGGGTAAAAGGGACAAATGGTTTACATTTACTCTCAAATGGTTCAGATAAAGCTTGTGTTTTGCATGTGTATGTGTGCGTGTGTGTGTGCGCGCGCGTGTGTGTTTGTGTGTGTGTGTGTGTATGTGTGTAGAAGAGAGAAAGAATAAGAGAGTGCATATGCAGGAGTGATAATGCCAAATGGTTCAGATAAAACTTGTGCTTTCCATGTGTGCATGTGTGTGCATGTGCATGTGCCTGCATATGTGTGTGTGTGTGTGTGTGTGTGTGTGTGTGTGTGTGTGTGTGTATGTGTAGAAGAGAGAGAGAAAGAATAAGAGAGTGCATATGTCAGGAGTGATAATGCCCGCAGGCCAAAATGTAACTATGGGTGAATATGAGTAACAAAGGAATACGTAATACCAGGTCTTACAACTTATGCAAGTTTGAAATTTAATCAAAAAAAAATTTTTTAAAGAGAGAGAGAGAGAGAGAGAGAGAGAGAGAGAGAGAGAGAGAGAGAGAGAGAGAGAGAATTTTTTTAATATTTATTTCTTAGTTCTCGGCAGACACAACATCTTTGTTTGTATGTGGTGCTGAGGATCGAACCTAGGCCGCATGCATGCCAGACAAGCGCGCTACCGCCTGAGCCACATTCCCAGCCCTAATCAAAATTTAAAAGTGACCAAGACAAAATGCACTCCTATATAATTATAATTCTCATGTTACATCTACACCTAAATGGAAATACAAACTTCCTTGAAACAAACTAAAAAGGAGACGAATATATATCAAAAATCAAACACAGGGAAATTGAAATAAAAGCATAACAGAATTAAATGCCTTTAAAAACGGAAAACAAAAGCAGGAATGTCAGGATAACATGTAAAAGAACTTTTATCAGGCTGGAGTTGTAGCTCAGTGGCAGAGTGCTTGCCTAGCACATGTGAAGCACATGGTTCGATAATCAGCACCACATTAAAGTAAACAAATAAAATAAAGGTACTGTGCCTATGTATTACTAAAACTATTTTTTTTTACAAAAAGAACTTTTACCCAGAGTTTTATCTTATCCCAGGTACTACTACCAGTAACCTGTTTGTTGCCTCCAAGTCCAATACTTTGAAGCTCATGAATGAATTGAGAAAAACTGAATGTCATGGTTCTGCTTAACTGCAAACTAAAGTTATTGGTCTTGGGAAAGAACATGTGCGTGTGAATGGAATTCATGTTCTATGGCACATCAGCAAGTGAATTTCCAAGACTTTTCTCTTATAAACTAACTGTTCAAGTTAGTAAATGGTCATTTCAATTTTTCTATTATTTTTGCTTTTCTTGAAGAAGATGGAAGGAAAGAGAGAGGAAAAGTATTAAAAGAAGAAAGAAAAGAAGGGAAACTTGTCATAGTTCCTTATTATAAAAAAGCACAGGTTCTATATAGAGAGTTACGAAAAATTATACTGTGAATGGATAATTATGAATGTAATGCACTCCACTATTGTCATGTATGTAAGAAATAAATAAAAAACAAACAAAAAAAACCACAGGTAAATTTTCTATGATTGATCATTACCTGAAGTGTTCAAAGTCCTGACCAACTATATAAAAGCTATACAAAATGATGCTTCATTATCTAGAACTATTTATAGAAGATAAGCCAGACCTTGTTAAAAAACATTAAGACCCTGATCAACTGAGAGGTTTATATTACTGGATGAATTCCCAAATTTCTACCCATCAAATTCTGCCCATACACACACACACACACACACACACACACACACACACACACACACAAATACAATACAATCAAAATCCCAAGAGATGTTAGTGGAACCAGGACAATTCAAAAATTTATATGGAAATTCAAGTGGCCAAGATATTGTTGAGGAAAAAAGGTGAGAGGACTTATTCCAAATATAAAATTACAATGAATAGGGTAGTATGGTATTACTGCAAGGAGAGACAAACAAATCAATGGGACAGAATATAGAATTGAAAGATAGACATAGATCTATACAGTTACCTAATTTATTACTAAACTGACATTCATATCAGTGCAGAAAAGATACACTTTTAAATATATGATACTGGAGCAACTGAATTCCCCTACTGTGGGAAAGATGAAATGAGTCCTTCCCTATAGAAATTAATTACAGGTATTGTAAAGTTCTAAATGTTAAAACAAAAAAATAGAAAGCTTTTAGAAGAGAACGCAGAAAATCTTCATTATTTCAAGGTAGAAGAAAATTTCTAAAGCACTAATCATAGGAAGAGACTTCTTTCTATCAAAACTCAGAACTTCAACCAAAGAGAACAAAGAATGAAAAAGACCCAAACAGGATAAAATATTTATTACATATATAACTGACAAAAGGCTAGCAGAATATATATATATGAGTCTTCCCCCCCCAATATACTGTTATATTAGAGATTAATAACTGGCAAAGTGGTAGTTTACACCTGTAATTCCCAGCTACTCAGAAGGCTGAGGTAGAAGGATCCCAAGTCCAAGGCTACCTTTAGAGTAACTTAGCTAGACCCTATCTCAAAATAAAGTAAAAAGGGTCAGAGATGTAGCTTGTCATAAAGCAGCCGGGGGTTCAATTCCTATTACTAGTACTACTACTATTATTGATAATAATAACAATTTAATAATAATAATAATAAAAATGGATGAAAATTAAAAAAATAAAAAGTTAAAAAACTGACAAAATATTTGAAGGAGCACTTTAGAAATATATTTTTACCTGCACATAAAATGTATTGGCAAGGACATATTAAAAAATCATGGGAATTTAAGTTTTCTCTATTGGAGATGTCTGTACTTTTAAAAATATTGCAAATAATCACGTTTTTGCTTTTATAATTATAGAAAAACATTATTTTAAAAAAAATAATATAGGGGCTGGAGTTGTGGCTCAGCAGTAGAGTGCTTGCCTAGCACGTGTAAAGCCCTGGGTTTAATCCTCAGCACCACATAAAAATAAATTTTAAAAAATAAATAAATTACAACTAAAAAATATTTTTAAAATACTGTATAAAGTATAATTAAAACAATTGGAAAATTAAGTGGTGGGGAGCAGAGGTTGGAGAATGGAGCCAAAAATTTGTCAAAATTTTTAGATAAAGAGAATGTTCTAATGCCCAAGAACTGGTACTGAATTTCACTAATAATGAAAGAAATATAAATTAAATGTGATAACATTAGACACATTGCAATTTGAGAAAAATTGAAAAGTAAGACAATAAGAAGAGCTGGAATAGATATGGAACAAAAGGAATCCCTTTAAACTGCTGCACAATATTATGAAAAAACACTTTGGCACTGCTTAGCAAAAATGAAGATATACCAGTCCTATCCATCAGCAATTTAATCCTAGGTATATAGGCTATAAGAAGGGAAGCACAGGGCTGGGGCTATAGCTCAGTGGCAGAGCACTTGCCTAGCATGTGTGAGGCACTGGGTTCGATCTTCAGCACCACATAAAAAAATAAAGGCATGCTGTACTTCTTAATTGTAAAAAAAATTAAAAAAAGAAGAGAAGCATAAATGCAGAAAAGATTCACAGTTCCATTACTTGTAAGAGTCAAAAATCAGAATTCGCACAGATAAATCAATTATAATATGCTTATAATTGGTACAGTATATATTCAGCAACATTAAAATGAGTTGTGGTTTCTTTTTAATTTTTTATGAAAAAATACTAAAATTTTCTGTTTATACACATCTAGAAAGCCAAACCAATATGGTATGGGAAATCATATATAAGTACTAAAGTTCTAATGAAAGGCAAAGAAATGATCACAGTGATTATCAGTATTGGAACATAATGTTGTTTATGATTATACATGGGACAAATGAGGGTTTTTTTTTCAGTGATGACTGTATTCTATTTCTTAATCTCAGCACTATTTAAATGTATCTTTATAATTATTTATTAAACTATACCCACAGGTGTTTTATGCCATTTCTGTGTATAATTTAGAAGAAAATAAAATGCAAGCATTCAAATAAGTATTATGCATCTCAAAGTGTTTTTTGAAATTAAGCTAAGTGGAAAAGTAGTTGAATATGATTCCATGTGAAAAGATAGGATGTGCCGCATGGTAAATGTGTAAATTCAAGTTTTCAAAACTTTATTTTAGGCCTGCCTCACAATGAATGAGGCCATGAGTTTGATCCTAAAAGACTTGAAATACACACACACAAAACAAAACCACAAAAAAATTTTAAAACATTGTATTTTATACATGCCCATAAAATGTAATGCAAGGACATATTTAAAAATCATTGATTTTAGTAGGAATTTAAGTTTTCTTCATTGGTGATGCCTGTACTTTTGAAAATATTTCAAATAATCATATTTTGCTTTTATAATTATAGAAAAACATTATTTTTTAAAATACATTATAAAGTAGAATTAAAACAACCTGAAAATCGGAAAATTAAGTGGTGGGGAGCACAGGTTAGAATATGGAGCCACCAGTTTTTCAAAGAGAAAACTATAGGAACCATGTTACCTGATAGGCAAGAATTTTCAAGAGAAACAGGAAACGACAAGCTACCTTTCAGATGTCTTGTGGATATTCGACAGCCATTCTCAATTCCTCTCCGGAGTCCTCTATCTAAGCACTGCAGAGCTGGGGAAGGAAAAAAAAGGAGTCAGGAAACACCAGGCTCTTCTGGGGGTCAGACGGGCCATTTCAGAGGTCAGTCTAGGTCAGCCCCGACTGTCCCGCACATACAGTTTGGACAGAGAAATTTGGAGCATCAGAGAAAATCAGGGTCACTGCAATTCTGGGCAGAATCTGTCTCTGAACGGACAAATCTGGCTGGAGTCACAAAGGCATAAAGACGCCCCACTTACACACTGGCGATAAGGACACATAGTTATAAAAACACACACCAAGGGAACACACGTTAGAGGTACCCAAAACTAATGCTATCGGCCGCGCACAATCACACACCACGGAGACGGACACAGTCACAACCGCGGGGTCCACAGGAAACTCACACTTTCAGTACCATACACCTAGGGGACACAGTGACAGCAACGAATTCACACGCACCCTACAACAACAATATCACAAACACACATGGAGGAAAGCGAAAAATAAATCTCAGAGCATCCTACACACACCCCACTCACAGTTTGGGAAACGTCATAAACACACGTCTCCCAAGCGGACACACGCTCAAGGAACCTCACCCTCGCTAACCATAATAAAACAAGTGATTACACAATTAAACTCCACTCATACACGCGCGATCATAATCGCTAATCAAGTCTTCCCCCCTTTCCTCACAGGTCCGTACACGATGCCACAGACACACGCCCACTGTGAAGACTCAGTAAGAATCATTCGCACGCTCCTCAACAGTCTCCCCTTCACGGCTCCTCACCCTAAGCTTCACAGGCCAGGGGTTCAGAGACGCCCTGCTCGCAGCCGCCTCACCTACGCCCCCTACGTTCCACTCAACTCCGCTTCACTCTGGCCAGAACGGGTGGAACTCAGCCCTCACAAAGCCCCGAAGCTGTCTCCCAAACCGGTCAGAAAATCCCGCCCAGTTCTCAGAACTAGTTCTCGCGAGAGGGAGGACTGGACCTAGAGGCCTCTGGGAAGTGTAGTCCACAAAGCGACAGAAGGCTGAGGCATGCTCAGATGCCTTCCAATGGTATGGCTAACCAAAGAGGCCCAAACTGCCTCCAACCAATTTGCTCATAGCCTTCCAAAATCCTTGAGCCGACAAGGACTCCCCTAGAGCAAAGTTTGATCAGACTCCTCGGAGATTCTTTTTGCCTAGGCCTCCTCTTTGCCCACCTGCGGGGAGGAAAACACCCCACCACAGCCTTCAAGGCCACGGTGGCCCTCAGGGACTCCTTCCTAGGGCAGAATAGACTCCTGGGTTCAAAATTATTCTCTTCCCTTCCCAGCTGGTAGTTTACCAGCATAGGCTTTATAGGTCTCCCTCAAAGGACTGTGTAACCTCCGGGGACACATAACAGAGAAATGAACATCACACCCCACCCAGACCTTCACGGTCTCAGTGGCTCTCCTAAAGTCCTAGTCCTCGCACCGCCAAGACTCAGCTGCTGGAGAGACGCTTACCCTCCCCTTGCTCTCTCTTCCCCTGACTCTCTCTTTCCCCTCTTTCCAGCCCTGGGAGTATCTAGCCTCTCCAGGAGGGGTCCCGAAAAGCCTTGGCCAAGGTCTTCCACGGCTCCAGCTCTGTCCAGGACGAGAGCCTCGACTGTCAGGATTCGGTGACAACCAAACCCTGCAGCTCGAACCTGCCACTAAGGCACTCCTGATTTTTGGCTCTTGTGGGGACGCCCCTTTTGCCAATAAATCAGTTTCCTCCTTCTCTCCTATACTATCTTTGCGTTCTCTTCCCTCCTCTTTATACTATGTTTGCGACATGGGTAATGTGTCCTCTCTGCGTGTTGACTCTCCCCTACAATGCCTCTTGGATAACCTCAAAACCCTCTCCTTGACACCAGACATCAAAACCAGAAAATTGATCAAATATAGCACCCAGGTCTGGCCTACTTATCCCTTAAACAACCAAAACAGATGGCCCCCTTTGGGGTCCCTGGATCCCTCCATTCTAAGGGATCTCTACAATTACTGTGAGCATTCAAAAAATGGGTAAAGATGGCTTATGTCCAGGCTTTCTTCTTGCTCTGATCCAATCCTGCTCTCTGCACCTCTTGCAAAACTCTGCAAATTCTTCTAGCCTACAAACCAACACTCACAACCACTGATCCCCAATCTTCTCCTCCTCTGAACTCATCCACTTCTTTTGACCTTGCTGAGGAACCTCCACTCTATCACCTGGCTCAAAAAGGTCCTCACCCTCAACCTTCTGCCCCAGCCCCTCTGCGGTCACCCCCACCACCTCAGCAACCTGATTTTTCCCCTTCAATTACTAGATCAAAAACCCAAACCTCGGCCGGTTCTCAGACCATTGACCCTTTACTGAGGTAGCAGGTACTGAAGGAATCCCTCCACCCACTCACTCCTCTCTTCTACTGTCAGCACCCACACCGGGCCCCACCAGGTCCTCTTACCAGCTAACCCAAAGCTCAAATGAGCTAAGGAGAGCCCTCAGACCCCTATCCAAGATCTGGGATAAAATGGCCTTTAAAGTTGCTTTGTCATCACTGAAAACAGGTTACTAAGAATTTAAAGTCCCTTACAGGCTTTTGGGGATATTCACTCCCATCCCGTTCTACTGCTCAAGTTTTCCCTGCTAGGGAAAATCCTATTCTTAAATCTCTCCTTCCTCATTCTCAGATCCACGGAGCTGCTCTCAGCTCCGCCTTCCCATCTTCATTACATTCCATTTTATATGAATGATCAGTTGTTCCAACATTATTTGTTGAAAAGAACACCCTTTCTTCCTTAAATTGTTTTGCATCTTTGTTTAAAACCAAATGGTTGTATTTGTGTAGATCTATTTTCTGGATTCTATTCTGTTCTACTAATCAATCTCTCTATCCCTTTCTAATAACACTGCCTTCATTATTAATGGTTTCTCATGTTTAACACTATTCAAAATTCTTCATTGTGAAAGGTTATCCTGTGCTTGTAGTGTTTTTAGCAGCATCCCTGGCCTCTACCCTCTAGATGCCAATTGAACTTCTTCAGATAGTAGCAATGTCTCCTGGAGGACAAAATCACCCTTGGTTAAAAACACTGCATTAGAGCTTTTAAAATATTAGTGGCACCTGCCTGTAATCCCAGTGGCTCAGGAGGTTAAGACAGGAGGCTGAGGCAGGAGGCTCTCAGGTTTGAAGCCAGCCTCAGCAACTTAGTTAGGCTGTAAGCAACCTAGTGAGGTCCCATCTCAAAATAAAAAATAAAAAGTGTTGGAGATGTGATTCAGTGGTTAAATGCGCTTGGGTTCAACCCTTGGTACTAAATAAGTAAAATATTTATCACTGTTATTTTAATTTCCAAAAAGTGTTGGAGATGTGATTCAGTGGTTAAATGCGCTTGGGTTCAACCCTTGGTACTAAATAAGTAAAATATTTATCACTGTTATTTTAATTTCCAATCTCTGGATGATATCTGAGTCAAGCTCTGTTGCATTTATGTCTTAATTTTACTCCCTTTTTCATATGCTTTGTAATTTATGGTTGTTATTTTTGAAAACCAGGCATCTTTTATAGTACTGTTACGTGTAGAAAAGTTAACACAATCAACCTGTGACAACTCAACCTTAGAAAGACTTCTTACAGGGCTGAGGTTGGGGCTTAGCGGTAGAGCACTTGCCTAGCACATGCAAGGCCCTGGATTCGATCCTCAGCACCACATAAAAATAAATAAATGAAGGTATTATGTCCAACAACAACTGAAAAATATTTTAAAAAAAAGAAAGACTGCTTACAAGGTTAGTCCCTCTCTTGTATCTAGGACTTAGATTTCTGAAGGGTTCCCACCATCTGAACTGAAGAAAGTGGCTCACTATGCCTAATCTATTTGTGCAAATAATATGTTTCATGCTGCACATCTGCTTTCCTTCTGGGAATCTGATATTCTGGTATGCATCAGGCAGGCATTGCCTAGGTGACAGGCCTCTAGCAAAAATCTTGAGCACTTCCCTGGTTAATAGAATCTCAAAAGTGTTGTCATAACTCAATATCACATATGGCTCCATTGGAAAAGGAGTCTTTTTTTTTCTTTTTTTGAAGAGTGAGAGAAATTTTAATATTTATTTTTTAGTTCTCGGCGGACACAACATCTTTGTTGGTATGTGGTGCCGAGGACCGAACCTGGGCCGCACGCATGCCAGGCGAGTGCGCTACCGCTTGAGCCACATGCCCAGCCCGGAAAAGGAGTCTTGAAAGTGTACAATTGTGGATTTCCCTGGGCTTGCCCCACCCTTTTGTAGTGGGGATTGAACCAAGGGCATTTTATCATTAGCTGCATCTCCAGCCCTTTCTATATAGGACAGCATCTCTCTAAGTTGGTTAGCGCATTGCAAAGTTGCTGAGGCTGGCCTCAACCTTGTAATCCTCCTGCACAATTTGATTGCAGTTATGTAAATTTCAAACAGATAAAACCTGACAAGTTTAAATTAAAATATATATATATATATATATATATATATATATATATATATATATGAGCTGGGGATATAGCTCAGTTTGGTAGAGTGTTTGCCTTGTATGCACAAGGCCCTATGTTCAATCCCCAGCCACACACATACACACACACACACACACACACACACATATAATTTGTCAATGGATTTTTATTGTATTTATTTATTTACTTATATGCGTGCTGAGAATTGAACCCAGTTCCTCCCCCATGCTAGGCAAGAGCTCTACCACTGAGCTAGAACCCCATCCCAAGTAGAGATATTAATACCCTACATGTCAGTATAGTATTCAGCTTGGCTTCTTGAGATACTAACAGTGCCTGACTTATTTGTTTGGGTGGAGTTATACTGCATTTACACCTTTAATGAACCTTTTCCAAATATTTTTTATTTCACAACAAAAATTTTTTAAAGAAAGAAAGACTTGATTATTTGGTGAATCTGCAAATACAGAAAGAAATTTATCCTCTGTCCAACAGTTTAGATATAAATCCAAATGTAATGCAGCAAAGGAAGCAGTGAGCAAAGCTGGCATGTATTAACTTAAGCAAAAAGAATAGCATGAACAATGCTTATAAAATAAAAGTTATCACGAACATCAACTTGAAACAACTTAAGGCAATTAGATGATGGGGCTAAGTTAAATATTTGTTTGAGGATGGCAGGGATACTACAGTGAAAGGTTAAGAATGTAAAGGTTAAGTTTTGTTTTCTTGGTTGAAGTTCTGTTTTCCTGAAACCTGAAATTTATGTAGGTGTCAAAACAATTCCCGGAAAAACCGTTAAATGTATGTTGAGAAATGCCTCCTGACCATCTGGTTGCTCTGCATAAACAACCCCTCCCGCATTCCCTGATCTCCGCATGAACTCCCCAGTTCAAACAAGGTATATAAGCTCTGCTTAAGTTGTTCTCGGGCTCTCTGCTCCTCTCAAGTGAGCTCTGAGCCCCAGCATGCTGGACCCCCAATAAACCCTCTGCTGTTGCATGAGACAGTCTCTTGGTGGTCTCTTCCTCTGACGCTTGCCCGACCTTAACAACAGGAAAGGAGTTCTCTAGGATTCTCAGGCAGGGGATCCCCTTGGGGCAATGCACCCATCCCAATAGCCCTCTTTCTTCTTCATCGTGTGCCAGACTCTGGGCTGGTGCGGTAAGGTATTCACACTGCGGGGCCGAGACCGGACGGACTCCGCGCCAAGTGACTCCGTCTTCCAGGACCTTCCAGTCACACCACATTTGTCAGTGACCCACGGATCCGGAGGCGTTTCTGTGGCTTGCCCGGCTCTGGACTACGTTTCCCAGCAGTTAAATCCAATTCTGCTTCCAGGGCGAAGAGGCCTTGCGTAATCGTCCTCGTTCCGGGGCTGGGCGCAGGTTTGCAGAGCAGCGGTGGCACGGAGAGCTCAGTTAAAGCCTTCTAATGGACGTCCGGAACTCTTTGAAGCTCTTACCCAAACACCTAGACGGTGCTGGGCGTCGGTCTTTCCGAGAGAAGGGAAGGGACTCAAAGCCAAGGCCGGCGAACTGAGGCCCTCTCGGGACTACACTTCCTAGCGTGCACCGCGGCCACGCAACCGCCAGTGCACGCTCCGCACCTTTAGGGACCGCAGACGGATCGCATGAGAGTCCGCGCGGAACGTTCCAGGATTCCAGGGGGCTTCGCGTTCGGGTAGGTGAGTCCGACACCCGGAAGCGGAATGACACCGGCGGAGTCCGAGGATTTGGGGAGTGAGGGGCTTTGCCAGCGAGGGCGCCTGGAGGAAACTGGGCTTGTGTGCGCCTGCCCGAGGGAGCACTGCGGGAGGGAGCCTGGGCAGGGGGTGTCAGATTGGTACCGGAGCCAGACGTGGGAGTGACGCCCCCGAGCCATCGGGGAGTGATTCCGTGCCCTCGATGGTGACCGGAACTGTGGGACATTTATGGACAATTTAAATGTGACTGTATGTACAGGGTTCTGAGTTTATGAGGGATCAGGTGTGTAAACGTGGTGGCAGCAGCCTCGGCCGGTTTAGTAAAAGACAGGCATTCCTGAAAGCGTGGACTGCTTTTTCTGTGCTGGAAGGTAACTGGATTGTAGAGGGCTGGCAAAGTAGGAGGAGGCAAGAGGAATCAGAGACAGTATAGACAACATATTCCAGGAGTTTCACTGTATTTAAGAGCAGAGAAATGGAGCAGCAACTGCGGAAGGTGGGAGAACAACTTGTCAGTATGCTTTTGGGAATGAGCCACAAGAGGGAAGTACGGGCCGGCGTGAGCAAACCAGGCTCCTTTGGGGGACCACCCCAAAATTTCAAGAATGTAAAAAAGTCTAAAAGTGTAGCACAAAGTGAACCTTAAGTCCAAAATCTCAGAAAATAAAGGGAAAGAGCCTGTGTTTCATACATGTGAGCCACCGTCAGGTGTGACTAGTTAACATATAATCTCCTGGCGTGAAATTCAAAACTAGAGATTTTGGGAAAGGTGAAAGAAGAAGGGTCCAAAAGTCATAAAGAACAACTAGGCCATCTGCCCCATTTCTAGTTTTGGAGAGGTAATATTGGAGTAGTGAGGGTTGGTTTCTTTAGTATTCCCAACATTGGAAGTCTGAGGATGGAAGCCTTAAGAGTCATTGGGGTAGAATTATGGCCCTGAATATATCCACTTCCTAATCCGTATAAGCTGTGAATGTTACCTCATATAGCAAAAGGAACTTTGTAGAATGGATTAGGTTAAGAACCTTGAGATTATCCTATATTGTCTAATTGATTGCAGTATAATTGCATGTGTCCTTGTGCTTGCTTTTCATCACTGTCAAAATACCTGAGGAGTAAAAACTTAAAGGAGGGAAGATTTGTTTCATGGTTGAGGGTTTCAGTTCACTGTCATCTGGATCCATTGATTCTGGGCCTGTGTGGGATACAGCACATAATAGTGGAGAAGGTGTGGATGAGCAAAGCTGCTTACCTTTTGGCAGCATTAAAGAATGTGACAGAAAAGGAGCCAAGGACAATATACAGTTCCCACGTCCTTTCACTAGATCCCACCTCCTAGTTTCTGTCATCTCCCTATAGTTCATTCAGCTATGAATCCATCACTGGGTTAATCCATTGATGAGGTTGAGAATCTCATGATCCAATCACTTCTCTAAAGCACCAGCTCTGAACACTGCTGCATTTTGGGGACACATTCCAAATCCAAGCCATTATAGCCCTTAAAATTAATGCATCTTTCAAGGTTGAGTTTAGGGACAGAAGGAGATGGTTACCACAGAAGAATGGTCAGAGAGATGTATGTAACTACTGGAGATTTAATTTTGCTCGCCAGAAGGAGGAAGGGGGCCATGATGATGATGATGGCCCCTGGAGGTGGAAAGTCCATTACAAGGAAATAAGTTCACTTGTAGAGTCTCCAGAAAGGAACACAACACTCCCCACTGAACCTTGATTTCATCCTAGAAAGACCCATCTCAGCATTTTTTATTATAATGTAGTGTTTAATTTTAAGGCACCACACTTGTAGTAATTTGTTAGAGTAATAGTAATAACTGATACATTGATGTAGTATCTTAGCCTCAGTACTGGGGAGTCTTGATCCCTGTGACATAAGGTAAGCTCAATCTCTGTTGATAATGTTGAAGACTTCAGGAAAAGGACATGCACAAAATCCTTTTATTTTAGGATAATTTATAAAATTTTTATTTTTAATACATTGAGTTATCTAATAGTGGGATTCATTTTGACATATCCCTAAATACATGTAACATAATTTTCTCAATCTCCAGTACTATCCTCTTCTCTTTCCCCTTCCTATACTCTATTGGTCTTCTCTCTCTCTCTCTCTCTCTCTCTCTCTCTATATATATATATATATATATATATATATATATATAATATAAAATATTTTTCTTTTTCAATTGCAGTTGGGCACAATACCTTTTATTTATTTATTTTTATGTGGTGCTGTGGATTGAACCTAGGGCCTCACACATGTTAGACGACCTCTATATCACTGAGCACCAGCCCCAGTCCTGTTTTTTAATTGGTGAGTTACAATTACATATAAAATTAGAATGAACTGTGATACATTCATGTATACATATAGCATAATTTGGTCAGTATTATTCCCCAGTTCTTCCCCTTTGCCTTCCTTTCTCCCTTACTTGGTCTCCTACTAATTCTCCACTGCTTTCCCTTCTATTCCCCACACGTTTTAAAAATTCCTTTTTTCCCCACTAGCTTCCGCATGAGAGAAAACATTCAACACTTGACTTTCTAAGTCTGACATATGTCACTTAGCATGATATTTTCCAATTCCATTGATTTACTAGCAAAGGACGTAATTTCACTCTTTTATTTAAATTTTTATTTTTTTAGTTGTAGTTGGACACAATACCTTTATTTTATTTATTTTTATTTATTTTTATGTGGTGTTAAGGATCGAACCCAGAGCCTCCCATGTGCTAGGAGAGCGCTCTACTGCTGAGCCACAACCCCAGCCCCCACCTCCCCATTTCACTCTTCTTTATGGCTAAGTAGAATGCCATTGTTTATATAGGCCACATTTTCTTTATCTATTCATCTATTGATGGGCACTTAGGTTGGTTTCATAACTTGTCTATTGTGGATTGTGCTGCTATACACATTGCTTTGTAGGTATCTCTATACCTACAAAGATTTTAGATCTTTTAGATAAATACCAAGGAATGGGGAAGCTGTGTCATATGGTGATTCTATTCCTAGTCATTCCTAGTCAGTTTATTCCTAGTCTATACTGTTTTCCAAATTGGTTGAACTGATTTTAGTCCCACCAACAATGTATAAGTTTAGCTTGTCCCCTACATTCCTGTATGCAATTACTGTTGTTTGTATTCTTGATGATTGCCATTCTGACTAGGGTGAAATGAAATCTCAGTGTAGTTTTGATATACATCTCCTTGATTGCTAAGGATGTTGAACATATTTTCCTATATGTGTTGGCCATTTGTATTTCTGTTGAGTTCTCTTTAGATATATCACCCATTTATCCATTTAGTATTCTTAGTGGTAAGTATTTTGAGTTCTGTATGTATTCTGGTTATTAATCCCATCAGATGACTACCTGACAATGATTTTCCTCCATTCTGTAAGCTCTCTTCACATTCTTAATTGTTTCCTTCATTTTGCAGAAGCTTTTTAATGTAATACTATTCCACTGATAACTTCTTGAGCTTTAGGGATCTGAGGAAGTCAGTGCCTATGCCAGTATGTTGGAATGTTGTTCATATATTTTCTTCCAGGAGTTTCACTGTTTCAGGTTTCTGATCTTCTTTGGGTTGATTTTTCATGATAGAATCTAGTTTCATGCTTCTACATATGGCTATCCAATTTTTACAGTACCATTTGTGAAACAGGCTATCTTTTTCTGCAGTTTATGCTTTTGGCACCTGGCAAGGATCTGCTGACTATGTTTATGTGCATTTGTCTTTATGTCTTCTAGTTTATTATGTTGGTATTCATATATAGTTTTATGTCAATACCATGCTGATTTTATGACTATAGGCATGTAGTACATTTTGAGATCAGGTGTTGTGATACCTGTATCCTCACTTGCTTAAAAAATATTTTTTAGTTGTTGATGTACCTTTATTTTTTATTTATTTATATGGGGTGCTGAGGATCGAACCCAGTGTCTCACACATGCTAGGCAAGTGCTCTGCCATTGAGCCACAACCCTAGATCCTGTATCCTCACTCTTGTTGGTCATAATGGCTTTGGTTTGTCTTGCTCTTTTATTTTTCCATATTATATTTTTAATATAATCAAAATGGCATTATTACCAAAAGCAATTTATGGATTCAATGCAATTTCTATCAAAATACCAATGGTATTTTTCACAAAACTAGTAAAACTAGTAAAAATAGTTTTTCACTAGGTTTTTTTTACTTATTATATTTTTAATATAATCAAAATGGCATTATTACCAAAAGCAATTTATGGATTCATTGCAATTTCTATCAAAATACCAATGGTATTTTTCACAAAACTAGTAAAAAAAAACTAGTAAAAATAGTAAAAATAGTTTTTTACTAGTTTTTTTTTTACTAGTTTTGGGAAAAATACCATTTTGATTATATTAATTCTGCCTGTTTATGAATGGTAGTCTTTCCATACTCTAAGTCTTTTTCAATTTCTATCTTCACTGTTTTATAATTTTCATTCTAGAGGTCTTTACAACCTCAGTTGGATTTATTCCAAAGGTTTTAAAAATTCTGTTGTGAATGGAATAGTTTTCTTTATTTCTTTCTAATTATTGGACTATGGGAGAACTAATTTTTGGGTGTTGATCTTATATCTTGCAACTGTGTTTAAATTGATTATTAGCTCTAGAAGTCTTCTGGGATTTTTTTGGTCTTCTAAATAGTATCAGCAAAGAGGAGTAGTTTGGCTTCTTTTCTTGTTTTTGTCCCTTTTATTTCCTTCTCTTGCCTGGTTGTTCTGGCTAAAGTTTCAAGAAATATTTTGAATAGGAGTGGTGAGAACAGACATCCTCATCGTGGTCCTGATTTTGGAGGAAATGCTGTCAGGATTTTTAAAATATTATTCTTAGTTGTAGATAGATAAAATAAAGTTTTATTTATTTTTATGTGGTGCTGAGGATCGAACCTAGTGCCTCATGCATGCTAGGCAAGCCTTCTACCACTGATCCACAACCCCAATCCTACTTTCAGTTTTTCTCTGTTCAAAATGATGTTTGTTGACTATGGGTTTGTCTGTGTACATAGCCTTTGGGCTGTTTATGTACATTCCTTCTACACCTTGTTTCTTCAGTATTTTTTCTTAAAAATTCAGTGTTTTTTCTGTATTTTTTACTTCTATTATTATTATTATTATTATTTTGGTGGTACTGGGGATTGAACCCAGGGCCTTGTGCATGCAAAGTAAGGTAAGCACTCTACTAACTGAGCTATATCCCCAGTCCCTCTTCAGTGTTTTTAATATGAATGGGTGCTGGACTTTTTCAAAGGCTTTTTATTCATCGATTCAATAATCATAACTTTATTCTTAATTCTATTTGAGTGATGAATTACTTGTATTCATTTACATACATTAAACCTTGAATCCGTGGAACGAAACCAACTTGACCATGGTATATAACCTTCTTAATGTGTTTTTGGACATGCTAATGTTTTATTAAGGACTTTTGCTTCTATGTTCATCAGGGATATTGGTCTTGTTTTTTTTAATGTTTTTTTTTAGTTGTCAATGAACCTTTATTTTATTTATATGCAGTGCTGAGGATTGAACCCAGTACTTCACACATGCTAGTCAAGCACTCTACCACTGATCCACAACCCAGGCCTGTCTTAGTTTTCTTTCTTTATTGTGTCTTTATCTAGTTTTGTTGTTAGGATGTTATTAGCTTCATTGAATGACTTTGGGTCTGTTCACCCACTTTTTATTTCATGGGACAATTTCAAGAGGATTGATATCAGTTCTCCTTAAAAGATCTGGTAGGGGGCTGGGTATGTGGCTCAAGCAGTAGCTCCCCTAGCATGGGTGTGGCACGGGTTCGATCCTCAGCACCATATATAAATAAAGATGTTGTGTCTGCCTAAAACTAAAATGTAAATAAAATATTAAAAAAAAATCTGGTAGAATTCAGGTGAGAATCTTCCTGGTCCTTGACTTTCTTTTGTTGGAAGAATTTTTTTTAATAACTTTAAAAAATATATTTAGTTGTATACAATACCTTTGTTTTTATTTATTTATTTTTTATGTGGTGCTGAGGATCAAACTCAGTGCCTCATACCTGTGAGGCAAGTGCTCTAGCACTAAGACCCAGCCCCAACTGTTTTGGGAGACTTTTTATTACTACTATAATCCTGTTGATTTGATATTGATCTGTGCCGCAGTGCGGCTGCAGCATACTAACCCCAGGGTAACAAACAACTTGTGTACCTTGATACATCAGGAGTAGGAGCCATTTTATTGTAGGACAGGAGCAGTATTTATACATTCCACACAGCTTATCTTAAACTAGATACAACAGTCAACCAATAAGAAATCTCCACACTTAATGGCTCGCTGGCACCACCTCACAAACCACTCCCCCTGGCAAAATACCAGGCGCCATCCAGACTTGTTTACAGACCCTAACATTTGCCAGGCGCCATCCTGACTTGTTTACAGACTCTAACAGATCTGTATAGGTTTTCTATATCCTTGGGTTCACTTTGGTTACATCATAATTTTTATAAATTTATCAATATCTAGATTTTCCAGTTTATTGAAATATGAGCTTTCAAAATAGTTTCTTATGATTTTCTGGATTTCAGCAATATCTGTGGTAATATCTCCTTTTTCATCTCTAATTTTGTTGATTTGGGTCTTCTCTCTTTTGCCTAGTTTGGCTAAGGGCTTGTTAATCTTCTTTTTTTTTAAGAAAGAGAGAATTTTAATATTTATTTTTTAGTTTTTCGGCAGACACAACATGTTTGTTTGTATGTGGTGCTGAGGATTGAACCTGGGCCACATGCATGCTAGGCCAGTACGCTACTGCTTGAGCCATATCCCCAGCCCTGTTAATCTTTATTTTTTCAAAGAACCAACTTTTTTGTTTCATTGATTTCCCCTCCCACTGACAATTTCATTAATTTTAACTCAGATCTTAATTGTTTTCTGTCTTACTACTAGTTTTGGAATTAGTTTTTTCCTGCTTTTCTTAGGGCTTGAGATGTGACATTAGATTATTTGGGAATCTTTCTTTTTAATATAGGCATTTACTACTGTAAGCTTTCCCCTTAGAACTGCCTTCTAGTACCCCAGAGATTTTGGCATGTTGTATCACTATTCTCATTTGGTTCTAGGAATTTTAAAATTTTCCTGAACATTTTTCTATGGTCCATTTCTGATTTAAAAGAGCATTATTCAATCTCTGTGTGTTTATGTGGTTTCTATAATTCTTGTTGTTGATTTCTAATTCATTCCATTATGATCTGTTGAAATGCATTATATCAGTTTGTTTATTGTATCTGCTAAGACTTACATTGTGATCTAGAACATGGTCTATGTTGGAAAAGATCTCATGCTTAGAAGATTGTGAATTCAGCTGTTTTTGGATGAAATATTTTATAGATGTCTGCTAGGCTCATTTTATTTTAGTATTATTTATGTCAGAATTATCTTTATTAATTTTATGTCTGGAGGACCTGTCTATTGGTGAGAGGGGTATGTTGAAATCACTCAGTATTACTGTATCAGGTTCTTTCTGGAATTTAGTGTCAATGAGTGTTTCATGTCATCAGGTGCACCAACATTTGAGGCATAAATATTTACTATCATTATATCTTCTTGTTGGATTGTTCTCTTTCTCAGTATTAATGACCTCCTTTGTCTGTTCTGATTAATTTTTGCTTAAAAATCTGTGTTTTTTTTCAGATATAATAGGTATTCCTGCTTGTTTTCAAACTGTATTTGCATGACATTTCTTTTTTCATTCTTTTACTTTAAGCCTATGGATGTTTTTGCCAATGAGTCTAAACAGCATATAGTTGGATCTTGTTTTTTAATCCATTCCATTTATCTATGTCTTTTAAAAATTGATTTTATTATTTTTAAAAAAATACACAACAACAGTGGAATGCATTACAATACACATATAGAGCACAATTTTTCATATCTGTTTATATATAAGGAATGTTTAATCTATGTATTTTAATTAGAGAGTTGAGAAATTTACATTCAGTGTTGGTGTTATTTTGGTACTAGGGATGGAACCCAAAGGTGCATTATCACTGAACCACATCTGTATTCCTTTTTATTTTTTATTTTGAGGCAGAATCTAAGTTGCTGACGCTGGCCTTGAACTTGTGATTCTCCTATCTCAGCTTCCCACGTCACTGGGATTACAGGAATGTGCCACTTGTGCCCATCTCAATCAGTGTTATTATGGATAAGTGTTTGTTATGTTGTATCATTTTGTTTGTCTTTTATGTTTAATTTGGTCTTAATTTCATTTATTTAATTGCTCTTCTAGAGAACATTCATTTGGGAGCTTTGGGCATGTTTTGAGTTCTTCTGTGTGTAGTATACCTTTAACTACTTTTTTTAGTGCTCTTTTAGTGGTTGTGAATTCTTTTTTTTTTTTTAATTTTTTAGTTAGAGATGGACATGATACCTTAATTTTAAGTGGTGCTGAGGATTGAACCCAGTGTCCCATGCATGTGAGGCAAGTGCTATACCACTGAGCCACACCCCAACCTTCTTTTGGTTTACTTTATCGTGAAAAGTTTTTATTTCTTCTTCACTTTTGAAAGATGGCTTTGCTGGATATAGCAGTCTTTGCTGGCAATTGTTTTCTTTCAGAACTTTGAATATCTCATTCCAAGCCATCCTTTATTTTACAGTCTGAGTTGAGAAGTCAAAAGTAAGCCTTAATAGAAGAAGAGGAATTCATGCCTACAGATGCACAAATTTACCTCTAAATGTGAACTGATGTTTTTTACTTACAGCTTTTAATATTCTTTTCCTATTCTCTGTGTTAGGCATTTTGATTGTGATGTGTCTTGGGGAAGTTCTTTTTTGATCTTGTGTATCCAGGGTTCTATGTAGATGTCCATCTCATTTTTATAGTTTGGAAAAAAAATGTGTTTCACAAAGATTATTTTTTAAAAAAATTTAAATTGTTTTAATTAGTTATACATAATAGTAGAGTGCATTTATGCACTTTGTTATATCATACATAGATGGGATATAATTTCTCATTTTTCTGAGTGTACATGTTGCAGAATCATATTGATCATGTAGTCACATATATACATACAGTAATAATGTTTGTTTCATTCTACTATCTTTCCTATGCCCACATTCCATCACTTCTCTCTGCCTATCTAAGGTAATATTATTCTTCCCTAGTGCCCCCTGCCTTATTGTGAGTTAACATCTGCATAGTAGAGAAAACATTCAGCCTTTGGTTTTGTGGGATTGGCTATTTTCCTTAACATGATATTCTCTAACTCCAACCATTTACTGGAAAATGCCATAATTTTACTCTAGAGAAGATTCTTAATGCCATTAAATAGTATCTTTATCCTCTCTTCTATCCCAATTACATGTATTATCTCTTGATGTTTTTCCCAGAGTTCTTTGTGTATTCTAATAGTGATTTTTATTTTTCTCCTTTATTCAATATCAAGTGTTCAAATTCATATACTGTTTTCAATGTCTGAAGTTCTGTTTTATACATAGTACAGTTTGTTGGTGATACTTTCAAATGAATTTTTTGTTTTATCACTGTGTCTTATTTCCAGGAATTCTGATTGTTTTCTTTTTATTAATTCTGTACCAACCTGGTCTTTCACACCAAAGGGAGATCACTAAGTAGAGGTAAGAAGCAAGGGAAGAGAGGCAGGAAGGGAATGAAGAAATACTGGTGAATGCTACCAGCAAATCATATTTTTACATTGTGTACACATATAATATGTAACAATGAATCCTACCATTATGTACAGTTATAAAATGTACCAATAAAAATATGGAAAAAAGATAAAAAAGGTTTTTCATCTCATTTGCTCTCTTAAATCATTCCTTAGATCTTCTTTTAGCTCATCGAACATTTTAACAATCAATTTTTATAGTGTCTTTTGAATTTCATCTACTTCGTTTCTGCAGGTTCCTTTGTTAGAGGATTTTAAACTTTGGGGGGCATACTTATTTGCCTGTGGTCTTATGTTTTCAGAGGTCTTCAACTTGCTGTAGATAAGAATTCCTGCATCCTTTGATGTGTATTTGTCTTTTTTGGTAATAAGACTTGTGTTTTTGGTATATTTTAACTTCAGCACCTAAGCTTCTTATAATCTGAGTGTTGATTTCAACCTCCAAAGTTGGTCAGTTTGCTGCTGTAGAACCGCTGCAATTCTCTGGGTTCCTCTTAGCTATTATCTTGGGAATTCTGTTTTGTTGTATGAGTAGTTGTCTAGGAGTGGGACTTGAGGTCCCCCTCTAGCTCTTCCTCCATGGGGGCTTGGTCATTAAGTGGGGTTTTTGTCTCCTTTATCTTAAGTGTTAATGTATTATTGGAGCTTAAATGAGGCTATTTCGTACATGGAGTAAGATTCATTGTCACTTGGCTGAGATGTGGGTGTAGCTCAGCAGCAGGGTCTCTACCCTATGAACTTGTAATGTCCCAATTACTTCCAGCCCTCTTAGCACAAAGGGAAGCAAGCAATAGCAGTAACAGAGTAATCGTTATCCAGTTAAAATAAATGTTGGGTGTCTACTATAATATCTCTAAAACTAACTGCCAAACCAAAGGTTATGGTAGAGGTTAGCATTTAGGATTGTCCACAACAGTAAGCAGCCACAACTAGATGTGGCATTAAATAGCAGGTGTGAACTATGCCATCCACAGTATTAATACAACAACACCATGAGGGGTGGGAGGCCGGAATTATATATACTAAATAGTTCTAAAACATAGTAAAATTATGGTTCCTTAAGTGAAAAGAAAATGAAATAGGGAAACAAGAGAAAGTTTGAAATATTTAAAAAAGTGAACAGAGGGTAATTCAGAGAATAGCTGATAGCTAAAACAGAAAAAGAGGAAACAATACAATTTGACTATTAGGGAAGAAAAGGAAAAAGTAACAAGAGAAATAAAAACAAAGGTAGGAACACTTAAAAGCAAATCAAAACAAACCCACTAAAAAAAAACCCCTATCATTCCAAAGTCAAAATAACAATTGAAAAATGATAAAATAAAATTATATGAAAACCAATCAGTACAGCAAGAACACACACAGAATTTTAAAAAAGAAAAAACTGGAATATAATTCTTTTTTGTTTCTTTTTAGTTGTAGATGGACACAATACCTTTATTGAGGATTGAACCCAGTGCCTCACACATGCTAGGCAAGCGCTCTACAACTAAGCTCCTAGCCCAGATATAATTCTTTTTTTTTAAAATTTAATATATTTATTTATTTGTGGTGCTGAGGATGAAACCCAGGGTTTCACCATGCTAGGTGAGTGCTCTACCGCTGAGCCACAATCCCAGCCCCCAGAATATAATTCTTAATGAAAAATGAAGGACTTGTTTCTGCTGTGGTCAAAACTTTGACAAGGACAGATGTTCACTGTGTATGCTGTTGTGCCCTTCTTGCTGTTTCTTTTTGGGGTCTGTAACCCTATTTCAAGGACTGGGTGTTATTAATTCTGACTTGTTGTGTTTCTCACCAAACTTCCAGCTGGTGTAGCCTGGACCAAAGCTGGTTGTAGTAGCTCTCAGCTTCTTGTCTCACAGCATAAGATGGGACAGACTAGGAGTACTGACAATTGGAGTTTTTTCTGGACTGTGTCAGTGTGCTCCCAGAGCAGGGCTAATGCAGATTTCTAAATGAAAAATTCCAGCTGCTGGGATTTAGTTTGGAACATCCTTTGGAACTTTGTAGGGTGGTATTTACTCCAGAGATTAGATCCCACCCCCTGTTACTGGGAAGATGCCAATGTCTGGGTCTCAGGGACCTTCTGAGGTACATAGTGAGGGATCTAAACCCTAATCCACTGTCATGGATGTGAACTTCCCAGGAACAGACCTGGAGGGTAAACATGGCCTGCCTGACCAATTTCTGACCTTACCCCATTCTGAATGAGTGGGAAACACCAGACTCTCTTCCCTCAGTAATCCCAGTCTGGATTCCCCTGGGCACAGTCCTTTCTGTGCCTGTATCAATCACACTGGGCACACTCTGGACTCCATGGCAGACGTTTGCTGGGATAGGCTGGCAACATTATTATGAACTGCCCCCCTGCCGCTGCCAAGAGTTGCCACGAGGTGTCTTCAGAATGACTCACACCTCAGTTCTGCTTGCCAGCCAAGAGATTCAGAGTACTTTTCAATCAGCCTGCATACTGTCTTGGATCAATTAAGATCAGCCTCCCTGTCTGTTCCACAGGAGCTTTCATGCCAGATATATTCAGAGTGCTTTTTTCTTTTTCTGCTGCGTTACCCCTCTTTTCTGCAGTGAATAGACATAGTTGCCAAAGCTAGCACATCTCTAACACTTCATTTTTTTTTTAAATTTTTAATATTTATTTTTTAGTTCTTGGTGGACACAACATCTTTGTTGGTATGTGGTGCTGAGGATCGAACCCGGGCCGCACGCATGCCAGGCGAGCTCGCTACCGCTTGAGCCACATCCCCAGCCCACTAACACTTCATTTTCTGTGTTCAATGATTCTGAATTTCTGAGTTGCTATGATAATTTTACTGTCCACTGTTGAAATCCAGTGAATTCTGTCTATCACCCACCTTGCTGAGAAGCAGTACTCCCAATATTTAAATCTCAAGCCACAGAGAGACTGTAAAGTGCGACCTTCTTCTAATTCACCATCTTCCAAGTACTTCTATGCAATAAATTTGCTGTGTTGTGATTTTTGAAATTTGGCATTTAATGATGTTTCTTGTCGTGATCTAATATATACTCAGTCTGTAATTACTTAATAGTTTTGCACTTGTTTGTAATGGATTGAGATGTGTATTAAAATCCTGTATGATTGACGAAACTTACCTGTAAACTTATGCTTTAGGAAAGTTTGGGTTTTTTTTTTTTTTTTTTGGCTTGCTTGCTTGATTTTGTAACGCTGAGTATCCAGCTTAGGGTGCTGTGCATGGGAGAAAAGCAATCAGCTACAACTTCAGTGTGAAATGTGTAGCTTTGTTAATTGATATATAGACATTAT
The DNA here is from genome assembly GCF_052094955.1 of Ictidomys tridecemlineatus. Taxonomy (NCBI): domain Eukaryota; kingdom Metazoa; phylum Chordata; class Mammalia; order Rodentia; family Sciuridae; genus Ictidomys; species Ictidomys tridecemlineatus. The sequence continues at coordinate 16,038,664 of NC_135491.1, read as the reverse complement.
GTTTATTATATATTTTTTGTGAATTGGAGGCTACAGATTTAGCATCTTTAAGATCATATCTCCTGCTTATGCTATATATATATTTCTCCCCCCCCAAATTTTATTAGAGTTTATCATGTGTATAGACAAGTCTATACATGATAATGCAATCAAACAACCAATACAATCACAACTGTATGGCTTAAATGAAGGACCACAAGGGAAAGTACCCAGGTCCAGTAATAAAAACATTACCTGAAACCTAAGCCCCTTTGGAGCTTCTATGCAACCTATAGTTCCCTCAGTGTAACCACCATACATCAGTTGTCTCTGTTTGAACTGGAATCATGAAATATGTGTACCCTGTTGTGTTGGTTCTTTTGCTCAACTTTATGTTTGTGGAACCATCCAGATTACTGTTTGTAGAAACATTTCAGGTTATCCTCATTGCTAAATAGTATTTCAGTACATGAATATATCACTTGTGTGTGTCCATTTTACTATGAGCCTTCTTGAACTTGCTGCTTTGTTTTCATATGGTTGTTTGGTAATATATTAGGGGAGCAGTTGGTGTGACAGAGAATGTGAGTCTACATAAGCAGTTACTGTTGAGTTTTCCACAATGGCTGAAAAAGTTATGAGACTCATTAACAATTTATACAAGTTCCAGCTGCTCCACCGTCTTCTTAATACATGGTGTCGTCAGACAGTAAAATATGGTGGGGTAATGGTAAGGCATTGTGGTTTTCCTGATGACTAGTGAAGTGGAATGTCTTTATTTTGATGTCTGTTGGCCATTTGGACATCTTCCTTTGGGCAAGGCCAGGCCAAATCCTTAGCCCAATTTTGAGAAGTTTGTCTTTTTATTGTTGTTTCTTAGGCTTTTTTAATGTAATCTGAATGTGAGTCCCTTGTCACTTCTGTGTATGCAGATACACTTACCCTGTTCTTACCCTGTTCTCATGAATGGAAACTGCTTTTAAAAATATCATTATTTTTCCCTTCTGGGTGTGATGGCACATCCCTGTGACTTGGGAGGCTGAGGCAGGAGGATCCAAGTTCAAAACCAGCTTCAGCAACTTAGCAAGGCCCTAAGAAACTTAAGGAGATAATGTCTCAAAATAAAGGACTAGGGATAGGGCTCAGTGTAAAGCATATCTGGGTTCAATTCCTGTTTAAGAAAAAAGAAAAAGGAAAGAAATCAATCCTGCTAATATATACTCAGTCTGTAATTACTTAATAGCTTTGTACTTGTTTGTAATGGATTGAGATGTGTATTAAAATCCTGTTTTTTGTGTGTCTTTTTTGTGCCTTTTGTGTGTGTGTTCTGTGCCTGGGAATCAAACTCCCATCTAGGCAAGCACCTTACCACTGAACTATACCCCAGCCCTGCCTTGTATGGTATAACCTAGCCACCTGAACATTATTTTTATTATGATATATCTTACCTATCCTCAACTACTATGTTTAGAGGAAACTCTCATCTATGAATGTGATAAATTTGTCTTCATTTGACTTTCATGATATTATTTGTAGTAGTTATTGTAGATATTGGTAGTATGTTAAAAAAGAATATTAGATATTGCCTCTTAATTTCTTTGTTCCTTTTTAAAAAAAATCTGTGTGTGTGTGTGTGTGTGTGTGTGTGTGTTAGGGATGGAAACCAGGAACCCTCTACCACTGAACTACATCCCCAGACCTTTGTATTTTTTGAATCAGGATCTCACTAAGTTGCCTAGGCTGGCCTCAAACTTATGATTCTCCTACCTCAGCCTTCAGAATAGCTGGGATTATAGGTTTATGCTTGGTACCTTAATTTTGATTTCATCTTTATAGTGTGTCTGCTTATTTATTTGTACATTGGATGTGCTCTGATTTTGCTTTTTTAAAAAAAATTCCTTTTCTTGTTAGATTTTGCTCCATTCACTACCTATATGTCTATGATATTTTTCAACCTTTGAACTCCTTGTAGTGTATTATTTGCAGAAAGGAATGAAAGAAGAATATTTTGCCTATTTTCTCTTTTATTTTTGAATTCACTCTTGCCAGCTGCCCATGCTGACAAGATGATCTGGGTTCAAAAGAGTCTGAGTCAACATTAGTCTAAGAAAATGGCAAAGAGATCACGCAACACATGGACATGAGTTTCTCAGGTCAAGGGTAGGACTGCTCTGTGACCTCAAGGGTCCTCTTCCATGCTGGAAGGCAAGAGAGTGTGCACCGGGAATCTATTTTATAGGGGGGCACACAAAGGAGCTTCAATGGAATGTTCCTCACCAAATAAGGCAGGAGATAGGGTTTCAAATGGGGGATGTCCGATCCCATTGGGTAATGCCCAAGTCCAGGGCTAGAGCAAACTTCTTTGCCAAGTTTAAGTGGAGACCACTTGTTTCGCACAGTGTGTGGCTTGCGATGCCAGATCAAACATCCCCATTACTCAAGGCTGAGAAAGGATGCTTAATCCATGGGTAGGATAGCTCCCACATTCTACTAACTCCCACCTATAGTCTAGCCATGGCTTTGTCACCTTTTCTGGGATTATGTATTTGATTATGTAGTCCAGCTTTAGATCTGTGAGATCATCATTTATTATTTATTCATGTTGGAATGGTGGCTGATAATTTTGATCTACTGTTTTTTGTGAGAATGTTAACACATTTTCATACTTTTGAATATCTTTAGAAACAGTACTTCTAATTGTATATAATTGTTATTTTTTTTAATGTAAAAATTTTTCCTGTAGCCAGGCACGGTGGCACACACCTGAAATCCCAGCAGCTCAGGAGGCTGAGACAGAAAGATCATGAATTCAGTGAGGCATTAAGCAACAAAGTGAGTCTGTCTTCATAAAATACAAAATAGGGCTGGGGATGTGGCTTAGTAGTCCAATACCTCTGAGTTCAATTCCCAGTATGAAAAAAATATGTATCTTGCAATAATGTTACTAATACATTCTCTGAAAGAGTGAACTGGGCAATGATAGATTTTTTTTTTTTTTTAGGTTTTTCTGCCCAAATTTAGAAGACAGTTTCATTGTAGTCTGGCCCTTTAAAATTGCCAGCTCTTATTTGCCATTCAGAACCTAAGTGGATTCAGGAGGACTTCTGCTACTGCCTCTGAGTTCATCTAGTATCTTCTCTGTTGTTATTGAAGAATATAGTCAAGCTCCCTGCTTATTTTAGGGGCCAGTACTACCTAAATATCAAAATGAGTCAAAGTATAACTCTTAAGAATAAGGGTGCAGAAGTCTTTAAATGTACTAGCAAACCAAATCCAGTAACAAAATGAATTATACAACATGACATTGTCAGATATATCCCAGGAATGGAAGGTTGGTTTAACCTCAAATCAATTAATGTAATGCATCTTATTAATATAATAATAATAATAAAATCACACAAACTTAATAGACAGAAAAAATGCATTTAACAAAAGCCAATACCCTTTCATAATAAAAACATTCTATAAACTAGGAATAAAAGGGAATTTCCTGAACATGACACAAAACATCTAGGTATATGCTTGACATCATAATGCTGCAAGCCTAGTGTTTTCCCCCTAAGATCAGGGAGACAAGGCAAGGATATCCACTTTTGCTACTTCTATTCAACATTATGGAGGTTTCAGCCAGAGCATGTAGACAAGAAAAAGAAAGAAAGGAATCAAGGTTGGAATACACATAAAAATCATCTCCATTTCCAGATGACATTACATAGAAAATCCTAAAAAATCAAGACACATATACAAGAGAAAAAAAATAGGGGCTGGGGTTGTGGCTCAGAGGTAGAGTGCTTGCCTAGCACATGCAAGGTTCTGGGTTCAATCCTCAGCATCACATAAAAATAAATAAAATAAAGGTATAAAAATATTATTTAAAATAAATAGAACTGAGTTTCAGCTAAGCTTGAGGATATAGGATTAATTGTGTCTTTGTACATGTGCAGCAAACAATCCACAAATGAAATTGACCCAGTAATATACTCCAAAAAAGTACTTTAGAATAAATTTAACAAAAGAACTTAATTTACATTGTGAAAATTCCAAAATAGGTACACAGTGATTTGTCTATGAAAGCGCATAGCCACATTTTTCATAATAGTCAAAGGTTAGAAATGGCTCAAATGTCCATTACTGGAGCAATGGGTAAACAATATGGTCTATCTGTGCAGGAATATTATTAGTAGAAAGTTATATTTAGATGTGCTACAACTTGGATGAACCTTGAAAACATGATAAATCAAAGAAACCACTCATGGGGCTGGGGATGTGGCTCAAGCAGTAGCATGCTCGCCTGGCATGCATGCAGCCCGGGTTTGATCCTCAGCACCACATACAAAAAAAAAAGATGTTGTGTCCGCTGAAAACTAAAAAATAAATATTAAAAAATTCTCTCTCTCTCTCTCTAAAAAAGAAAAGAAAAGAAAGAAACCACTCATGAGTCCATTGTATTGATTCCATTTGTGTTAAAAGCTATGGGGTGGTTATCAATAGAGAAAAAAAGCTAGATAATTCATTATTTAAGTTTAGGTGGGTAACAGGAGGAATAATAGCTAAAAAAGGTATAGGTTTTCTTTTTGCATTGATGACAATATTCTGAAATTGACTTAAGATGGTTGCACATATATAAAAATACACTAAGAACCATTGAATTGTTCACTCTAAATTGGCTAATTATGTAGTATGGAATTGTAACCCAATAAAGCTGTTAAAAATATAGTAGCCAGCTGTTTTACTAGCTGAATTGCCGTTATTTCTATATGTCTCCTTTTAGTACCTCTTTTTTATATCAGTTTTGCTCACAGAAACTTCCATTCAGGGTCTGGCCTTCTCCTCATGGCAATGAATATTTCTTGATTTTCTTTATAGTATGACTGTGGCATCTAAAACGTTCTCCTTGTTTTTTTCCACACTCTTTCCAGGAGGACTGGCAGAAACAGAATTAGTTACTCCTTTAAAGTATATCATACGTCTCTCATATCCCATCTGCTTTCCTTTGATGAGTCTGAGGGAACAGACATGGAGACTTGTAAAGCTATTCTATTTAATTTTATATAGGTTCGATTATTCCATATTTTTAAGTAAACACATATATACACATACACACACAAATTGCCCAAACATAATATTGTTTATTTGGTATTTTTTTTGTTTTCATTTTAGAGTGGGAATGAATATCAGAATCATGTTCTCATTTTCTCTAAGACATATGTTGTCTTAAAAGGTTGCAAGGATGTGGGCAGAAAGCAGAGAAAGAAGAGAGTGTAAGGACTTGGAGGTTAATGAGAATTGACAGTCCAGTTGAGCCAAGACTTGTACACATGTCTGTTTGTGCCCCAGGAAAGACTACTTGGGCTGTGCATATCAGTCATGTCTCTAAATGTCATTCATCCTGGTAAAGTTTATTGTGGCCTATCTTACCTTTAGATTTATGGCCCCTCTTGGATGCTTTGGATGAAAATCAGTTGGTAGGTGCAATAAACTTCGTTGGACATGGAGGAAATAAAAGTTACTGTCATGGAAGTATGTAGGACTGCTGTGGGCAGGTACAGTGCACTCCCAATTGGAAAATTCCATTGCCCTTGAGATGATCTTGGGTTTGTATAATTGTAGAGAACACTTGCAAAAAATTAAAATGATGTTATCTCATACCTAGATTCATGTAATGATTTTGACAATTTTAATTAGACTGAAACTCCATAGTGCTTAAGTAAAATCTCTCTAGTTGGAATAGGGCCAAGATTTTCCCAGACTTCCTCTAACCTTCCTGCAAGGAAGAAAATGGCCTTTCTTATTTCTCCATTCTTTTCCTCTAGCTCTGTTCTCATGGCTGCTTTACCAAGAGAATAATCCAGAGGAGGACTGGTCAACTCTTGGAATTTGAAGTCATAACCCATTTGACTCAAATTGTTTCCAAAATGTAATCATTTATTTCAAAGCATATGAATATTTTTATCACATGTCCTTAAACTAATTACCTGATTCATTCCAAGGTGGTAAATGATGGTTGTCAGACAGTCCCATGCCTTCCCTAGATGTCCCTCTTTTTTTTTTCCAACCAGTATTCCCAAATTGCCTGACAGGGCATTCAGTATCTCCTGGATCCTAATTTTCTGACAGAGCACTGAAAGAGAAGAAATTAATTTTTTAAAAGAGAATAGAAGACACCTTTATCATAAAACTGCAGCTTTACAAGGAGGAACCAAGTGGTTACAGTGAAGGCACATGAAATTTTTAATTTACTCCATAAATGGGATATTTCAATTAGTTAAAATGGAATTCAGCATTAGTTGGTATTCATTTCAACATATGGCTTTTAGTCAGAAGTATGACAAGACAGAGAATTCGTAGAGATCTGGGATCTTGCCAGGAAATCTGAGAGAGACTAGCAGTATTAACAAAACCTGTGCCGATTGTTAGCTATTTAGCAAAGAGCCTGAGACCTTACACATTGTCCAAAGGAAATAGTATTCTGTTAGGAAGCATACCTGTAAAGCGTTCTTCCTATTTAAACCAATGGAATTCAACTAAAAGTAGTTTACATAAAACACAAGGAAAATGAACAGCCCACAAAACCCCCAGCTTTCTTCATATTAAAAATCTGGAGGTAGTGATTGCAGCCTGATGCAGTCTCTCAGTGACATCACAAAGAACTCCTATGACATATAATACTCTAGGCTACCATCCTAGTGCCTTGTATTATATGAAGGTCACTGGATGTTGTGACTGAGCAATAGGAGTTTTGACAGCATGAAAGCTCTTGGCTTCAGTCACACTAATATATAATTTTCTCCCATACCACAGGCTGCTAACTCTACTTTTTTGTTCCTTGTATGTCCAGTTCCCTACAGTGCACTTTTCTACCTTTTCCCTTTCCATCAAAAATATTTCATCAGATTTCACCATTAATATTTTTGTTTGTGCTTTTAGCAGTTGTGATGTTCAGGAATGTGGCTGTGGATTTCTCTTAGGGTAATGGATGGGCCTGAAAAACAGGGATATTTACAGACATGTGATGTTGGAGAACTAGAGCCACCTCATCTCACTGGGGAAGATTCAGAATTTGAACTTAGAAATTCTTGCTATCGGGCTGGGGAAACAGCTCAGTTGGTAGAGTGGTTGCTTTGCATGTACAAGGCCCTGGGTTTAATACACAGCACCAAAAATTTTTAAAAAGAAAGAAGAAAGAAAAAAAGATATTCCTGCTATTACTGTGGATTGTTTTTAAATATTTACAGGGCTTTTTTGACCTTTTTTCTTGGGAAATGGTTTGTTTTGTAAAGCAAGCAGTTGCCAAGGTTCAGAAATCCTCTATCATTTTTGTTAGAATTGTGATTAACCAAAGTACCAGCTGGAGATTTGGAACTTTTAGCTATGTGGTCTTTTTTTTTTTTTTTTTTTTTTTTAAATTGCTGGTTTGGACTGTGCTTTATCAGCCAGACATGTTATATTTACTCAGGAAAGAACAAGAACTCAGGATTGTTTGAGGAATAAATTAAGAGGGTCTTAACCAGGTGAGTGTGGGTAAGCATCATCAGGCAGCCATCATAGATAATAGCTCAGCTACTTAATGAGGCACCAGCACCCCTAGAATATCCAGCTTGAGTATTATGTCCTGACAGAATATCTCTGATAAAAACTTGAAATCCATACACAAACCCTTTTTCAAGAGAACTTTCTCTTTACTTCAGATACCTCTCCATTTCTATACTTTTGTTTTCCCCTATTATTACAGAAAGGTTAGATGGTTGCTATACTTTTCCTCCAGTGATGTCATATTGTGGATTATTGGGATCAAGTTCCTTCCTATCTTTTTAAAAATTTATTTACAAATTTCTTTGCCCTTTAGTTTTGTGGCCTTAGTTCTAATTTTACCTACTATCTCTTGAATTTTTCTTATTTTATGTTCTTTACTTGCTTGTACATTTTCTTCATCAATTAATTTATTCTTTGAACTAACATTCATTGATTTTCTAATTTTATTATTTTAGGTTTAGAAGAATTAACAGGGTATATAATACATTGGCCCATTGTCCCAGATGTTGCACATGCATACAAACCTAAAATATAGTATATAATATTTAATGCAGTTACATAATATTTAATAAAATTATCCTGTCTGTGTTTCCTGGCCCCTAGATTTTTTAATACCTTTCATCTATCCTAACTGTGCTGTTTTTCTTGTAAGTTTATTTGTTCCACAATTTTTAATGCCTAATGGTTCCTAAAGTTTGATTATATCACACTGAATTAACCACAATTTTAAATCTTTAACTTATTTTTCTGTTATTGATGTGGTAGCTGGACATTGTTTTTTCATTTTTTTGGGACGGTTGAGGAGGTACTAAGGATTGAATTACCACAGAGCTACATTCTAAGACCTTTAATTTTTTTTTTAAATTTTCGCATTAAGTTGCTGAGAGCCTCACTAAATTGCTGGGAGGGTAGCCTCAAACTTGTAATCCTTATGACTTAGCCTCCTGAGTCACTGAGATTACAGACATGTGCCACCATACCCAGCTGTATGATCATTTTTTATTGAACTCCTCAGATGAATATAAACAAAACTTCCTGTCTCATCAAATGCTTCCAGTTTTATTTCTTCTTTTACATTTTATTATTTACCTTTTTTCAGATGGTTCAAAATTTGGGAATTCTTTGTGCTTTAATTTCAGTTTTTATTTCTATGTCTACTTTGGAATATTAATCTCTTTTGTAGAGTAAAACTATTTACCTTCTTATCTTGCAGACATACATTCCAGGAATCAAACCAAGAAGTTAATTTAAAAAAAAAAAACAATGGAAATGTGTTGATCTGCAACCTTGGATGATTATGTTATAGTTGTGATACGGAAGGCAAAAGTCAGTTTCAAACAAAACAGAAAAATCAGGAGGAAAAAATGCTTACTGTGAACCCACACATGGCTTTTACTCGACATCAGAGACTCAATACAGGAGAGAGACTGAATGAACTTAAAGGATGTGAGAAAGCCTTCATTTCTGCCTCAGACCACACTCAACATCAGACGGTTCACATTGATGAGAAATTCTGTGAAGATAAGGATCTTGGGAAGACATTTATTCCTGATTCAGAATTTCAGACAGTTCATACTGGTAAGAAAACATATGAATGTGAAGAATGTGGCCAGGCTTTTAGTTTGCAATCAAGCCTTACTGGTCATAAGAGAATTCATACTGGGGAAAAAACTTTTAAATGTAAAGAATGTGAAAAGGCATTTAGATGTCATTCACATCTTAGTTTTCATAAGCGAATTCATACTGGTGAAAAGTCTTATGGATGTAAGGAATGTGGGAAGGCATTTAGTTGTGGCTCAGGACTTATTCGACATCAGAGAATTCATACTGGTGAAAAGCCCTATGAATGTAATGATTGTAGTAAGGCCTTTACTTGTGGCTCAGACCTCACTCGACATCAGAGGATTCATACTGGTGAAAAACCCTACAAATGTAATGAGTGCAGAAAGGCCTTTAGCCAGCCATCCCATCTTATTAAACATCATAGAATTCACACTGGCGAAAAACCTTATGAATGTAAGGAATGTGGGAAAACTTTTACTTGTGGCTCACACCTAAGTCAACATCAGAAAGTTCATACTGGTGAGAAATCACTTCAGTGTAAGGAATGTGGGAAATCCTTTAGTTCTCGCTCAAATCATCGTCAACATCAGTTAATTCACACTAGTGAGAAACTATGTGAGGACAAGGAATGTGGGAAGTTCTCGCTTTCTGTTTCAGCTGTTACTCAATATCAGACTATTCACAATGATAAGAAAAAATATGAATGTAAAGAATGTGGCAAAACTTTTAGTTTACGTTCCAGTCTCAGTGGTCACAAGAGAATTCATAGTGGGGAGAAGCCATTAAAATGTAAGGAATGTGGGAAGGCCTTTAGGTTTCACTCACAACTTAGTATCCATAAACGAATTCATACTGGTGAGAAATCATATAAATGTAAAGAATGTGGGAAGGCCTTTAGTTGTGGCTCAGACCTTACTCGACACTGGAGAATTCATACTGGTGAAAAGCCCTATGAATGTCATGAATGCAGAAAGGCTTTTAATCAGCGATCGCATCTTATTAGCCATCAGATAATTCACATGAGTGGAAAACCTTTTGAATGTAAAGAATGTGGGAAAAATTTTGCTCGTATTTCACACTTAATTCAACATCAGAACATTCATAAATGTGAGAAATCCCATGAATGTAAAGACTTTCATAAAAAAGCCATTAGTTCTGATACAAAACATAGTCAACATCAGTTAATTCACACTGGTGAGAAATTCTGTGATGATAAGGAATCTCAGAAGATGTTTGTTCCTGACTTGGAACTTACTCAATCTCAGATACATCATGATAGGAAAACGTATACATGTAAAGAATGTGGCAAGTGTTTTAGGTCATGTGCAAGTCTTAGTAGTCACAACAAAATTCATACTGTGGAGAAAGATTTAAAGTGTAAGGATTGTGGGAAGGCCTTTGGTTATATGTCAGACCTTACTAGACATCAGAGGATTCATACTGGTGAAAAACCTTATGAGTGTAAAGACTGTAGAAAGGCCTTCACGTGTGGCTCAGACCTTACTCGCCATCAAAGAATTCATACTGGTGAAAAGCCCTATCAATGTAAAGAATGCAGAAAGTCCTTTAGTCAGCATTCACATCTTATTAACCATCAGAGAATTCACACTGGTGAAAAACCTTATGAATGTAAGGAGTGTGGGAAAGACTTTACTCGTCGTGCATACCTAACTCGACATCAGAAAATTCATACTAATGAGAAATTGTGTCAATGGAAGGAATGTAGAAAGGTCTTCAGTTCTGCCTCAGACCATAATCAGCATCAGGTCGTTCACAGTGGTAAAATGTTACATGAAGAAAACGAATGCAGGAAAACCTTTCTTCCTGACTTGGAACTTACTCAATGTCAAACTTTCCACACTGGTAAGAAAACATATGAGTGTAAAGAATGTGGCAAGACTTTTAGTTTGAGATCAGGTCTGTCTTGTCACAGGAGAATTCATAGTGGGGAGAAACCATTAAAATGTAAGGAATGTGGCAAAGCCTTTAGATTTCATTCACAACTTAGTGTCCACAAGCGAGTTCATACTGGTGAGAAATCCTATGAATGTAAAGAATGTGGGAAGGCCTTTAGCTCTGGCTCAGATCTTATTCGTCATCACAGAATTCATACAGGTGAAAAGCCCTATGAATGTACTCACTGTGGAAAAGCCTTTAGTCAAAGATCACATCTCATTAAACATCAAAGAATTCACAATGGTGCAAAACCATATGAATGTAAGGACTGTAGGAAAGCATTTACTCTTGAGTCACACCTAACTCAACATCAGAAAATTCATATTGGTGCTTTGTGGCACCTCTACTCTAGGGACATTCCCTCAGCTGATGAGAGAACTATGTGGCTCAACCTCTGTCAGTCTATTTCCTCCACTACCTGGAGGAACTGTAGAGAGGAGGCTGAGGGACCCTGGAATCCAGATATGAAATCAGTTACCTTTGAGGATGTCGCTCTGAGCTTTTCTGTAGAGGAGTGGGCTTTGCTGGATCCTTTCCAAAAGAAGCTCTACAGAGATGTAATGTGGGAAACCTTCAGGAACCTGGCCTCTATAGAAATCAAATGAAACACAGACTCTGAACATAAATAGGTAATCAAAACGTAGAAAAATATTCAGTAGTACTATAGATCCTATGGTAAACAAGAAAACTTCCTTGAGTAAAAAGCTGGTCAAAGTAATTTGTTTGGAGAAGTCCTCATTGGTCATTCACGTGTTAATGTTCCTTTCAGAGCTCATACCAGATACAAATGATATGAATGTCAGGAATATGGAGAGCAGCTATACAAAGGCAAGGAATATGGAGAGCAGCTATACAAAGGCAAGGAATATGGGAGTCCCTTAGTTGTTACCAGATAACATTCAGAGGAATGAAAGGACACTTTAGAATAAACATCAAGAATGGATACAAGGTGATAAAATGCTCAGATATTCCATTTTTAATGAAATTACTTACTACAGAAGACCCCTACATATGTGATCAATGTGGGAAAGACATCTGAGATCACAGTTCCGTCACAAAACACAGACAACACAAACTCTCAGTGTAGAGTATTCCTACATAAGTAAACAATGTAGGAAAGCCTTCAGTCATTGCAATACCTTTCACAAGTATGAAAAAATTCACACTAGACAACAACTCAAAATATAGAATGTGTAAATGCTTCATTACCACACAAAGTTTCTAGAAAATTTGAGATTGAATGGTGGAAAAAACTCATGTCAATGAAAGATGTGTGGAATGTCTCTAGTCATCTTGGTTTTGTTCATATATGTGAAAGAACAAAATATAGTCAGGGACCATGACTAGAAAAAGGTGCAAAACTCCTGATTTGGCCCATATATAACAATGCACAAAGCCCTGTAAATGTGAAAAACACAAGAAAGTTTTCAGGTTTTACAGATTCCAAGCCCTGTAAAAATTCCCCATGTAGGGGAAATATATGTAAATACTATTAAAAGCTTGATTCAATTGAAGTGGTGTAGAATACTGCAAAAAATGCAAAACCTAAAAAGAATGTAAAAAAGTTAAATATATATTGTGTGTATCAGTGACTTAATAAAAATTTTTACTCTTGGGAATAAATACTGAAGTTGGCTGTGTAGGTGTGTGCCTGTAATATCAGTGACTTGGGAGGCTAAAGCAAGAGGACCCTAAGTTAGAGAACAGCCTCAGCAACTTAGTGAGACCCTTTCTTAAAATACATAAGATGCAGATGTGCAGATGTATCTTAGTGGTTAAGAAAGCAACACCCACACAAAAATTCAATACCTGCTACCAAAACAAACAACAACAACCAAAAAAAAAAAAAGGAAAAGAAACTAAAGTTTGAGGTGATACAATTCTATAAGTTGTGTTTAAACAGTAGTGTATGGTTTTAATCAGTATGGACTGTTTAAGTTGAATCAGGGTTTTAAGTTACATACAGAGTTTGTTTTTTTTCTCCTTTCATTTTGAACTATATTGAATCCTTGGGAGAAATGAAATGTGTTCTTCATATGCCAGCTTGAGAGACAGGCCATTAAAAATGAGTTTAGGTTAGGCCTGCACAGTGGTGCATGGCTATAATCCCAGGGGCTCAGGAGACCAAAGCAGGATAATGAATTCAAAGCCAGTCTCAGCAACTTAGTGAGGCACTTAACAACTCAGCAAGACCCTGTCTCTAATAAAATATAGAAAGAGGGCTGGGGATGTGGTTAAGTACTCCTGGGTTCAACCCCCAGCTCCCTGCCCCAATGAGTTTATGTTAATAGTTGGAATTTTCCTACTGACTTTGTATGCAAGTTTGTTACATTTTATATGACTATAATCCACCTGTCATTTCTCTGAACTAAGGATACTGTTTATGTAAATTTTATATTTTTTATACTTTTTGACGTGATTCAAACAAGATTTCTATGACATCTTAGAGTATACTGTTTCCAAACAACTTGTATAGATTTAGCAAATGTTACAATTTTAATTTCTGAGCAGACATGCACATATCCCAACATAATCATAAATTAGATAAAGTATGCTTTTCCATTGAATTTCATAGTACTTATCATGAGCATAACTTTACATGTTTTTTTCTCTCATGAATTTTTCCTTCTCATTCTTATATTCTCTTCCTTAACAATACCGAAATATGCTGGTGTGAGTGCCCTCTGCAAGAGATCATCAGTACAATAACTTTTCCCACATAGGATACATTGACTTGTAACCCATCTAGGCACAACACATTTTTGGGGGGTAGTATCAGAGATTGAACTCAAGCGCAATCAAACACTGAGCCACATGCCCAGCCCTATTTTGTATTTTATTTAGAGACAGGGTCTCACTGAGTTGCTTACAGTCTTGCTCTTGCTGAGGCTGGCTTTGAACTCATCCTCCTGCCTCAGGCTCCTGAGTTGATGGGATTACAGACATGCACCACCATGCCCAGCTGGGAAGATTTTTATTTGGGCTTTGTATTTTGCTCAACATGAGAAAATTTAAGAAAATTTACTCCATAAATGTAAGGAATGTAGAAAGACCTTTTTTTTATGGCTCAAATTTTCATCATCACCAAGAAACTCATACTGGTAAGAAAATCTATGAATGCAAGGAATGTGAAAAGAGCTTTTTTTTCATGACTCAGAACTTAATTAACATCATTTCCTATACCAGAAAGAGACCCACATGAATGTGAAGAGTATGGGAAATCTGTATCTAGGACTCCACCATTTCTGTGACAGAAAAAATCCATACTGATGCATAACCCTATGAAGAGAAGAAAAGTAACCACATCTTTAGTTACACTTCATATTTTACTAAGCAGAAAATTCACCATGGTGAGAACCACTATGAATGGACACTTTGGGAACACCTTTAATCATGACTCAATGTTTGCTCAACAGCATAATATTTACACTATTGAAAAGTATAATGAATATGAAGATTTAGAGAATGTTTTCTTTAATTTTATCTATTATCATACAAAAACTTAGGAATAGTTTTATTTATAACAATATAACATTAATTATTAATTCATTAATTATTAATTCATTAATTCATCCTTTTGAGAATCACCAAAGTATAATATGGAAGGCATTCTGATATGGTATAGAATTCACCTATCTACAGAAAATTCACAATGCAATCTATATTTATTTAGGAAAGGATTTACTGATTCATCATCATTATGGAATATCAGGGTTAAGTTTTTTTAAAAACTTTTAATAAGCTGTTTCATCTTGCTCATAAGGAAAATGCAAGACATCCCCAAAATGCAAGAAATAAAACTAAGAATCAATAAAAAGGATGTCATCAAACCAAAACGCTTTTGCACAGCAAAGGAAATGATTAAAAGCATGAAGAGAGAGCCTACAGAATGGGAGAAAATCTTGACCAGCTACATCCAATAGGGGATAAATATCCAGAATATTTGAGAAATAACTCAAAAAGCTTAAAATCAAAAAACAAAAACCTATAACCCAATCAATAAGTGGGCAAGAGAACTAAACAAACTTCTCAAAAGAAGAAACACAAATAGATAACAAATATATGAAAAAATGGTCAATATATCTAGCAATTAGAGACATGTAGATCAAAACTACACTAAGATTTCATTTCCCTCTAGTATGAGC
Organism: Ictidomys tridecemlineatus; assembly: GCF_052094955.1. NCBI lineage: Eukaryota > Metazoa > Chordata > Mammalia > Rodentia > Sciuridae > Ictidomys > Ictidomys tridecemlineatus. Next base: position 16,023,488 of record NC_135491.1, on the reverse strand, counting down.
GGCCATGATTAAGAATACGAATAATAATAAATGCTGGCAAGGTCATAGGGGAAAGGTATATTTGTACTTTATTTGTGGGGCTGCAGATTAGTACAACCACTCTTGAAAGCAGTATGGAGATTGCTCATAAAACTAGGAATGGAACCATTATTTGACTCAGCTGTCCCACTCCCTTGAATTTTCCCAAAAGATCTAAAATCAGCATAATAAATCCACATCAGTGCTTACAGCAGTGCAGTTCACAATAGCTAAATTATGTAATCAACCCAGATGCCCATCAATAAATGAACAGATTAAGAAATTGTTGTATATGTGTATACAATGGAGTTCTACTCAGGCATGAAAAAGAATGAAATCATGTCATTTACCAGTAAGTTAGAAATGGACGATATCATGATAAGTGGAATTAGTCAAACTCAAAGACTCAAAGGTTGATTGTTTTCTCTCATAAGCTAGAGTGAAATAAAGAAAAGGGGAAGGGAAGGCTAGATAACATAAAGAACCAAATACAGAAGTTCACTGAATTAGATAAAGGGAAATGAAGGGAGGGAGGGGGAATGGGAATAGGAAAGACTGGAATGAGTCGGACATAATTTTCATATGTACATGTATGAACACATGACCAGTGTAAGTAACTTCCCATCATGTACAATCACAAGAATGGTTAGTTATACTCCATGAAAGTATAATATGTCACAATACACTCTACTGTCATGTATAACTAAAAAGAACAAATTAAAAAAAAATTAAAAAGAACCAAATATAGCTTTCCAGCTCTCCAGCTATCTTGACAGCTACTCTTGGTTGGGGGTAGTCCACATCTAAGGTAGGAAGATGGTGGCCCCAAAGAAGACAAAACATGTCTCTGGAGTTAATAAAGCTCCAACTTGTTTTGGAAAGTGGAAAGTATGTGCTGGGTTACAGCAGACTCCAAAGATGATCACATAGGGCAAAGTGAAATTGCCCTCCTTGCCAATAACTATCCAGCTTTGAGGAAATCTGAAATAGAGTACTGTGCCATATTGGCCAAAACTGGTGACCATCACTACAGTGGCTATAATGTTGAATTGGGCACAACATGCGGAAAATACTACAGAGTGTGCATGCTGTCTATCATTGGTCCACATGAGTCTGATATCATTAGAAGCATGCCAGAACAGACTGGTGAAAGGTAAAACATGCAAAATTTTTCTTTAATAAAACTTGGCAGAGCTTGTTTAAAAAAAAGAACCAAATATACATTAATAGACTAGTGAAAAGAAATCTAATAGAGTAGAGGAATGGGAGAGGGATAGAAGACAGGAGGGAAAAAGAGAAGATCATGAACTAAAATTGATTTCCATGCATGTCTAAAGTTGTTAGGATGAACCTAACTACTGTGTAAAATTATAAAGCTATACTTTGAAAAAAAAAAAAAGCAAAACTACACTGAGATACCACTTCATACCAGTCAAATGGGCTAACATCCAAAAATGTATTAAAGTACTCCATAGTAGGAGCAAAGAAAAGATTCACACATATTCCCTATATTAAGCTAGCATCTCAAAATTATTTTCCCTCCTCCTCCTCTTTGTTAAAGGATTTATTATGAAATTTTAGTGAGACAAACTGAAAGAATATTACAGTGAACAACCATATGCCTCCTACCTACTCTACCACTGATATTTCATGGTACTTTCAGCTGGAATATTTACCAGTTAGGTTTGCATAAACTTGCATTACCAAAGAGTCTGAATTATTCACTTTGCCACTCTGAGGTGCTGTATGCATCCATTAATGTTTATTAGTGGACATGGAAATGGCAGAAGCATCCCAAAGTATGCCTGTATGTTCCTAACATATTCCTGCTTCCTTTTTGAGAATTAAGTTGACATTCTGTAGGTGTCACACATACTTGACATCTTTCCTTTGCCTGAAGGACAGATTCTATAACAAGATCATTGGAATCATCCTATCCCTTAGTGGAAGAAACTAAGATGTCAAAAATAGCAAAGTTCAAATGTATGGGAATGAAAAGCAAACATTACTGGCTGGCAAAGAGGACCTGCCTGATGAGATGTAACAATAAGACCTATTCCCTCCTTTGTTTCTCAAACCCACCTATTTTTGAAGAAACAACAGCATACTATACTGTAGTTTAAACCATCTGTTTTCTTTTTTTTTTAAGAGAGAATTTTTTAATATTTATTTTTTAGTTTTCGGCGGACACAACATCTTTGTGTGTGGTGTTGAGTATGGAACTCGGGCCACACGCATGCCAGGCGAGTGCGCTACCACTTGAGCCACATCCCCAGCCCAAAACCATCTGTTTTCTGATGGCACTATAAGTCTACAATTAAACTAGCTATTTTTGGTTACTGGAATGCATGGTGAGATAAGTACATGTTATTGAAATGGATCCATTCTTGTGTTTATGTTGCTTTAAAATAATTTCCATAGGGGCTGGCATTGTGGCTCGGCAATAGAGTGCTTGCCTAGCACGGGCAGGACCCAGATTCGATCCTCACACCACATAAAAATAAAGGCATTGTGTTGTGTCCATCTACACCTAAAAAAAAATAAATATTAAAAAAAATAATTTCCATAGAAACACCAATGTGGTGATGCACACCTGTAATCCCAGTGGCTCTGGAGGCTGAGGCAGGAGGATTACAAGTTCAAAGCCAGCCTCAGCCAAAGTAAGGTGCTAAGTGTGGGCAGCCAGTCTGAATGATTTCGCATTCTCCTTCCCTGAGTGGAAAGGCTCTGACCGTCACTACATCTCATAGTAACCTGGACATTGCCTCGGTCTCCGAAGTTTGAGGACATGTCTTCAGATACAGGCGTGTCATCCCTTGGATTGAGTATCCTCACCTGTTCCTTTGTGATATTACCCCTTTGCCCTGTTTGGGATAAAATGTTCCATGGAATTGCCCTTTGTGAATCCCCTGCTCTTGCTTTGCCTTTGTGCATGGCCTTCCTAGATGTCAGTCAACCTTCTGACAGCAGACATAACGAAGTTAGACTCAACCTCCTGAAACTTGATCCCTTGCTTCATTTGGGTGGCTTCTCAATAAAAGGGTTCAGCACGCTCACTCTCTTTCTGTAGACCCTTAAGGTCAAAGGAATCATCACAGGACCCCAAGGAAAAAGGTGTCTTTGTCTCATGTATGATTATTTCATGCAATCCAGTTTCTTGGAGTGACCCTGAGTGTTTTTGTTGCAAGATTGCAACAGCTAAGCAATTCAGTGAGACCCTGTCTCTGATTAAAAATACAAAAATGGGGCTGGGGATGTGTGGCTCAAGCGGTAGCGCACTCGCCTGGCGTGCGGCCTGGGTTTGATCCTCAGCACCACATACAACAAAGATATTGTGTCCGCCAAAAACTAAAAAATAAATATTAAAAAATTCTCTCTCTTTAAAAAAAAAAAATAGAGTTGGGGATATGGCTCAGTGTTAGTGTGCCACTGAGTTCAATCCCTGGTATCTCCCTCCTTGAAAAAGTTCAAATTGATCAGCAACTAATTGAGGGCCTAAGCAATTTAGGAAGACCCTTTCTCAAAAAGGGGGGGGCAGGGATGTAACTCAGTGGTAAAGGGCCCCTGGGCTTAATCCCCAGTACCAAAAGAAAAAAAAAAAAAAAGAGAAAAAACAATGACTAAGACCAGGCACAGGGATGCTGCATGCCATAATTCCAAGAACTTGGGAGGCTGAGGCAGGAGGATTACAACTCAAGAGACCAGTCTTGGCAACTTAGCTACAACTTGTCTCAAAATGAAAAGGGTTGTGGACGTAGATCAGTGGTGAAGCACCCTGGCTCAATCCCCAGTACTGAAAAACGTTAAAAGGCAGAAAAAAAAAAGGGGGGGGGGTGGACAGCCAGTAAGTTCCTCAATGATGGATAGTAATGGCAACATCACTAACATCACTCTTCTGTTTAGCTTTTGCTGGTTGGGCATTCAGCAGCAGTAGTATCCACATTAGCTTGTTTGAAGGAAATTCATGTTAGTCCTAGAAATAACATCCATGTCTACCATTCTTTTGAACTGGAAGCTGAAACAGAGGTGTGCTCAGTAGGCCCACACCCATAGGAGGGTATGACAGAAGGACTGCTTGACCCAGGAGTTCAGGGATACCCTGAACAACATATCAAGATGGAGGAGGGGCAAGTGGGGAGATAGAATATTTATTCACAGGCTGAGTGTGGCTCAGTAATAGAGTGCTTACCTAGCACAATAAAGGTCCTGGGCTACCCTCACAATGCATCCATTAAATAATAAATATGAAAATTAAAGACACTTAAGAGAACTAAGAAAAGAAACAAATTCAGAGAGGGATACTTTATTCAGAAATATCTCTGCACTATGTACAGCCAGAAGTTTTAGAAGTTGTGCTCCATGGTAAATACAGAAATGATAAATACACATCAACACAAATTACCCATTCTAGATGTGAAAAATAAATTGAAAAAAAATTTAAATGAAGCCTTTGCACTTTAGGACAATTACAAGCTCTAACATCCATATCAGAGTCCCAGAAGGTCTGAGAAAAAAAAATAGTTGAAAATATATTTGAAGAAAGAATGTTGCTTACCTCAAATATAAATTTCCTAATGTGAAACTGGGACATTTGGTTGGAACCCAGAAGAAACGGACACTATTGAAAACCCTAGACACTGAGGCTTCCCTTGGCTTGCAGAGGGGCACTTTCTTTCTGCATGCTCATACAGTCTTTCCTCTGAATGTGAGTATCCCTGGTGAATTTCTGTGTGTCCAAATTTCCTCTTATAAGGGTACCAGTCAGGCTGGATAAAGGTTCACACCAATGGCCTCATTTTAACATCACCATCTCTTTAACATAACCACCCTGTTTTCCAAATACAGTCACACTCTGAAGTACTGGGGTTTAATCCTTCAACATATGAATTTTGGGAGACACAATTCTCCCCATAACACACACCAAAATAAAGGTTTGGGAGCATAGTAATATTGCTTTTTGTGTAGTTTCAACTTTTAAGAACCATGTTAATGATTTACGAACTTACGCCATCAAATGAATAATAATGAAGGAATAAAAATAGTCAAACGTAAACTAATATTATAACTTCCTTGGGAAAAAATTATCGAAGTAAATTCACATGTATCTTAGCTAGGCACCTTGTCTAAAAATAGAGAAGCATAAATAAATAGTGAGATTTACTCAGTATTTTGGGTTTTACTATAGTACAGATTAGCACTCTAAAACTACATTCTTGTATATTATAGAATTGAACAAATTGGTAAAGATAATGATAACAGGAGCCAGGTTTTTTATCTACTGGTGAAGGAAGATATAAAGATGGAACAGGTAAAGATTAAAATGAAAGCTATAGTGCTATTAGCCATATCTTGGTTTCTAAATATACTTCATTATAAGGAAACTGCTTTCTAGGGACACAGATTATTCCAAGTTAGAGCAAAGAGATTAGTACTTTGAACTGAACATATTGGCATGCTAGGAGGTAAGGCTGTTCAAATAATAGAAATTAAAGGACACAGGAGCCTTAATAGGCTCTCACTTGCCAAATCTAGGGATATCAGAGTATGAAAATAAAAATAATAGATTATAACCCAGTGAATAAGAATCTGTGAATTCATACTGATATTAGTAAATGAACAAATAAATAGGGAAGAAGGGAAAGCTCTTCTTTGTATTATAACGCCAACTAGTTAATATTGACAATATAATGGAGGTTTAAAAAAAAAAGAAACTTCTACTTTGAAAACATCATACTAATGTAGATCTTTCAATATAAATGGATGTCAAAACTAGTGGATGAAAGTTTAGTGAGAAATTATTTCTATTTTCAAACCATCTCCTCACAAAATATCTATCAATTACATAGAATTACTAATTTTATAGTGATGAAATATGACAGACATCACCTTAATCAATTATGAAAGTTAACATCTCCAAATAATGGGACAAAGTCAATGTCATGTCTCTTCTGATGGAAAGCACTGAGGACACACTATCACTTTTGTAGTAGTCCTGCCACAGAATTCATAACCTGAAAGTAAGCATAGGAATCAAAAAACAAATCCAAATGAAGAGACATTTTACAAAATGTCAGTTTATCCTCTTCAAAAATGTAAAAGTGATCAAAGATAAGAAAAGAGAGATGCCTTCAGTGTCTTCTATTTTATTGAAGAGCCTACATCCTGGGAGCTAATTTTTATCCCTCACACATCAGATAGAGCACTAATCTCTAGGATATAAAGAACTAAAAAAGCTAAGCACCAAAAAAACCCAAATAACCCAATCAATAAATGGGCCAGGGACCTGAACAGACACTTCTCAGAAAAGGATATACAATCAACCAACAAATATATGAAAAAATGTTCATCATCTCTAGCAATTAGAGAAATGCAAATCAAAACTAAGATATCATCTCACTCCAGTCAGAATGGCAGCTATTATGAAGACAAACAACAATAAGTGTTGACGAGGATGTGGGGGAAAACATACACTCATACATTGCTGGTAGGACTGCAAACTGGTGTAGCTATTATAGAAAGCAGTATGGAGATTCCTTGGAAATCTGGGAATGGAACCACCATTTGACCCAGTCTATACCCAAAGGAGTTAAAATCAGGATACAGCTACATCAATGTTTATAGCAGTACAATTCACAACAGCTACACTGTGGAGCCAACCTAGATACCATTCAGTAGGTAAATGGATTAAAAAAAATGTGGCATATATACACAATGGAATTTTACACAGCAATAAAAAAGAATAAAATCATGGCATTTCCAGGTAAATGGATGGTGATGGAGAAGATAATGCTAAGTGAAGTTAACCAATCCCCCCCCCCCAAAAAAAAACAAATGCCAAATGTTTTCTTTGTTAAAGTTTCTTATATTAATAACCTACCATGGTCACGTGTACACTTATTCTTAGAAAATAACACACTGAGGTGGTAAAGGGGACAAAATATATACATAAAAAGAAAAAGAAGAGATGCAGGCAGCAGTGATAAGGCCATTTGGTGAAAATACAACAATGGATAATATGAGTAAGAGGTATACTGTTAAGTATTCTTAACAGTCTACTTAAAACTCATGCAAGTTTAAAGTTAAAAATGTTAAGTATCCAAAATAAAACATTGTTGGCATGACTACAGCCATCTTCCTTTCCCCACCCCAACTTTATGAATACTATTGTTATTCTCCTTGAAAGATAAAGACTTGCCCATCTCTGTTCCCAAGAAATAGAAACTTGCCTTCTGTGAAGTCAGGTGATGCTTGCTATGCCAGTCACAAGGACTAAACCCAGTCATGATCCTGGCCTATAAAAAGTAATGCTCAAGGGGACTGCTGCTGCTCTTTCCAGCTGGCTGCTCTCTCTGGGCAGACCAGCCTGTCGGGTGCCTGACAATACATCTGCTTTCTGCCTCAGTCCTTGGTGTGCCTGTGTGATCAGTTCTATGCCAGTTTTTTTCAAACATATTTCTAAATGATTCTCACATTAAATATAAAATATAAAAGAAATGCAAATCACCCAGAAATGGAGTAAAAAGAAACCAACATATCAAAGACTGAACCTAGGGAAACTGCCAAATAAAAAAATAATTAACAGAATTAAATGCCTAAAAAGGAGAAAAAGAAAACCCACTTAAACTCAGTTTCTCAATAAAAGAATATCAAATAAAAATTCAGATTAAAAAAATGCAAGGTTTACAAAGCCCAAAGATAGTTTTGAAAAGAAAAAAAAAGACTGATTAAATATGGTGTGTATGTACCATATCCTTTAGTTTTCTTTCTTCCAAAGCCACTAAAATGATATTTTCATAATGTTAATTGCTAGCAAGAACACAAGTGTGTCAGATATTGTTGATTACCTCTCCCAAACTACACCTTTTGTTACTTCCTTGTTACAAAACTATTGATTTTCTTTCACAGCTATTATGTTCAGCTCAAGAAAACGAATCATGATTTGTCTAAGCCAGTGATTTTCATTCCTGATTGCACATTAGAATCAATAGCCTTTAAAACTCTAAATGTTGAAACCATGCCAAACCTTAATGTTTCTCTTATCACCTCACATAAGCTCAAGTCATTAGTTCTCACACATAACAGCATATTAGAATCATATGGTGACTCATCTCTAATATATAGGGTTATAAAGGACTATTGGTTTTTCCTTATATTTCTCTATGTTTTCCAAAATATTTATAATAGAGATATTTTGTTGGGCTGGGGATGTGGCTCAAGCGGTAGCGTGCTTGCCTGGCATGTGTGCGGCCCGGGTTCAATCCTCAGCACCACATACAAACAAAGATGTTGTGTCCGCGGAAAACTAAAAAATAAATAAATAAACAAACAAACAAAAAGAGATATTTTGTTATAATGAAAGAAACAAAGACTACAGCACTCTTCAGAAAAGAAGTGCCATTTGATCTGTTATTGAAAGAGTTTAAAAACAAAACACCTAAACATAGTATTAGGTAGAAGCAACAAGACATAAATCAAAGAACTGCAAAAAATTCAAATGTTTAATGCAAATTATTTTAATGATATATCATGTAGAAGGCAGTGCCAAGTAAGGGAAAAGAAAATAAGTCATTTTGAGTATATTATATTAGAATCATAGTAGGTAAATGAGAATTAGATTCCTAGTAAATAGGAAAACTTTGTAAATGGATTGTAAAACTATGTATAATATAACTGAAAGACATCATCCTGGTTTTACTGTAAGATACTTTAGGGAAAACAAAATGCATCTAGTTAAATGCTATATACTTTAAGTGCTATAGCAGTCTCACAAAGAGGCAGTAATGAAGAAAGGGAGATAGTAGTTATCAAATACCTGGTATGCATCAAGTGTTCTATACACACATGTTATTTCAATATCAGCAACACTGAGAAAAAAGTATTATCTCATTCACAGGTTAAAAAGTTCTCAGGTGTATAGGTGAGATCAGAAGAAACTTTTTTCTGATAATAGAGCCCAAGGTCTTTATACCATATTTCAAACTATTTAAACTACAATGATTAAATAATCTGATTTGTATATTTTTACAGTGAATTCAAAATTTGAATTAAAATGTTATTAGGAATACATGGCAAATCTGTATAGGCAGAAAGTAATAGAACATGGTGGGGGTAAGGGGTGGAAGGGGAGAAAAGAGTATAAAAAAAGTGTAATAAGGGAGAATGGGAAAAGATACCACACAGAATGGACTAGACCAGATGTTATTAAAACAAAAAATATCAGACAACAAATATCTACATCTGTATCTAAATCTATAATAATTTGTTCACATCTTCCACTTTCCAAAGTGTATTTGAGGAGTCTAAGAACATGAGAAAATTTTCAAAATCATACATAAAGATGTGGAAAAGATAGAAGTAGAAGGAGGCAATATTCAAAGAACTATTCACCCACATTTTTGTGTTTACCCAGGTATTTTCACCAGCAACCTGTTGCCTCAAAAGTCCAACACTTAGGACTGAACTGAGAAAAACTGTATGCTACGTTTCTGCTCAATTCCAAACGGAACTTCAGCATTCTGGGGAAAGAACATGGTGCATGAAAATGAAACTCACACTTTGTGAGGACATCAGCAGGTGAATTTTCAAGACTTTTTTCTTACAACTTTGCTGAGTTCAAGTTAACATAGTCATTTTAGTTTATTAAGTCTGCTTTTCTTGAAGGAGGAAAAAGAGGAAGAGAAGGAGCAAAAGAAGGGAAAATTAGCATAGTTATTTATTATCAAATACTCAGGTTAAAATTATGATGTTAACTGATAACTATCTGAAGGAAAACAAAATAGCTAAGACATTGTTGAGGAACAAGAGGTAAAAAGAGCTGGGCTTGGGGGGCACATGCCTGTAATCCCAGCAGTTTGGGAGGCTGAGGTAGGAGGACTGCAAGTTCAAAGCCAGCCTCAGCAACCTAGCAAGGCCCTAAACAACTCAGTGGAACCTTGTTGCTAAATAAAATACAAAAAATGGCTGGGGATGTGGTTCAGTGGTTGAGTGTAATCCCTGGTTAAAAACAAACAAACAACAACATCAAAAAAAAAAAAAAAGGTGAAAGAACTTTCTCCAAATATAAATTGACAGTGAAAAAGATAGTATGCTTTACTACTGAAGGAGAGATAAATAATGAATGGCACAGAATATAAAATTGAAAACAAACTTTGAAACAATGATCACTTGATTCTTTGCTAAAGTGGTAATGCATACAAGTGAAGAAAAGATATACTTTCTGATAAATGATGCTGAAACAACTGAATTGCCATGTGAGGAAAAGAATAAAACAGAATCCTCCCCTAAAAAAATTAATTCAGATAGTATAATGACCTAAATATTAATAACTAGAAGACTTTTAGAAGAGAATACAGAAGAAAATCTCAGTATCTCAAGGTACAAGGACATTTCTTAAGAATTAATCATAGGAAAAGACTTTATTACATCCAAATCCAGAATTTCAACAAAATGATATAAAGAATAAAAACTGAGCTGAGTGCAGTGGCACATACCTGAAAAATCCCAGCTACATGGAAAATCCCACGTTCAAGTACTGTGTGGACAATGTAAGAAGACCCTGTCGTCTCAATATAAAATAACAAAAATAGAACTGGAGATATAGCTCATGGTAGTAATAAACATGCAGTAGGCCTTGGGTTCAATGGGAAGGAAGGAAGGAAGGAAGGAAGGGAGGGAGGGAGGGAGGAAGGAAGGAAGGAAGGGAGGGAGGGAGGGAGGGAGGGAGGGAGGGAGGAAGGAAGGAAGGAAGGAAGGAAGGAAGGAAGGAAGGAAGGAAGGAACAAAAAGTGAAAAACTGAGCCAGAGCGGGAAAATATTTGTCATATATATAACTATCAAATGACTAATATACAGAAGTTATACACGTATATATGTATCTACATATATGTATATTAACTACTGCATATTAGAGAAAAACAACCCACCTAAAATCTGGCAAAATATTTCCACAAGCATTTTAGAAAAGAGGACTTTCTAATATCCAAGAACTGGTATTCAACTGCACTAATAATAAAGGAAATTTAAGTTAAATATGAAGATACTAGACACAAAATTGGCAAAAAATAGAAAAGTATAACAAGGCCAAGAACTAGCATATATATGGAGCAAAAGGACTCCCTGTAAACTGTTGATACAAGTAGAAACTTACACAATATTTTAAGAGAAGTGTTTAGCATTGCCTGGTAAAATCAAAGGCCTACAAACCCTATCAATAATTTAATCCTAGTTATATCCTAAGTATGTAAATGTACACACTGGTGTATCCAAATATGTGCCAAAAGGTTCATAATCACATGACTTGTTAATAGCTAAAAAGGGGAAGTCACATATTCAGTAAAAGGAGAAAAGAAAAGTAAATTACACTATAGTTTATTTTAAATATATAGGATAGCACATATAAGGCAATGGAAAAAATGAAGTATAATTTTAATGTGTTATAAACAAAGACACAAAGAATATATACTTGTACAATAGACATGTCTACTTGTAGAATAGACGAAAAATAAATCTGTATGGTTTGGGGCTTCATGTATTGATAAGTACCAAAGCTCTAATAAAAGGCTAAGAAACTAGATGTGATGCAGTTCTGTTATCCCAGAGACTCAGAAGGCTATGGCAGGAAGATTACAAGTTTGGGGCCAGCCTTAACAACTTAGCAAAATCCTAAGCAACTTAGTGAGACCCTGTCTCAAAATTTTTAAATACATTAAATAAAAAAGACTACAGATGTGGCTCAGAGGTTAAGTGCCCTGGGTTCAATCCCTGGTAACCAAAAAAAAAAAAAAAAGAAAAAAGAAAAAAGAAAAAAAAGAAAAAAACCAAAGAAATGGTCATATGATTATCATTAATTTAACCTTATTGTTTGTGGTTCTGTAGGAGAGTAAATTAGGGGCATTTTCAGCTCTATTTCTTGAACACTATAGCCCTTACATGTGTGTTTTATAATTATTTGTTAAACTATATACACCAATGGTTGTTTTAAGCCATTTCTAGATCTAATTTTGAAGAAAATAAACCAAAGGTATCCAAATAAATATTATGCCTCTCTAAAAGTATTTCTGAAATTAGGCTAAGTGGAAAAATAATTGAATATGATTCTATGTGAAAAGGTAGAATGTGCTACATGTAAAATGCTATATGAATTCAAGTTTTAAAAATTATATATTAGAACTGGTGTTTAGCTTAGCATTAAAGCACTTGCCAAGCATGAATGAAAATATGGGCTTCGTATCAAGCCTCCCAAAAGAAAAAGATTAAAATATTATAATTTATGTATGCACATAAAATATACTGGGAAGGAAATGTCAAAAAATTAGCACTGGTCTCAATAGGGAATTCAGGTTATCTTCACTGGGGATGTGTGTACTTTTGAAATTACTTAGTCATATTAATTTTAATTTTTTAACAAGACAGAAAATACTTTTTAAATAAAAAGACAGCTCAAAGAAAAATTAAAACTAGCTGATAGGGCTGGGGTTGTAGCTCAATGGTAAAGAACTTGACTAGTACATAAGAAGCCCTGGGTTCGATCCTCAGCACCACATAAAGATAAATAAATAAAATATTGTGCCCATCTACAACTAATTTATAAAACTAGTTGAGAAATTAATAAGGGAAAATCAAGTGGTGGGAATCAAGGATTGGGGTCTGTTGCCATCATAGTTTCTCAAAAAGGAAACTGGAGGAATCAGGTCACTGGATGTGGAACAACTTTCAAGAGAAGGAAAGGAAGTCATGTAAGTGACTTCAGGAAACAAGAGGAAATGACAAGCTACCTTGCAGATGCTTTGTGGATATTCAACAGCCATGATTCCTCTCTATCCAAGAAGGAGGCTTCTATCCAAGCAGGGCAGAGCTGCAGAAGGAAACAATAGGTTCTTTTGTGGGGCCACCATACCATTTCAGAGGTCATCCTGGCTCAGTTCCGACAGCCCCGCACAGATAAAAGCAGAGACATTGACAGATTCTGTCCAGAACTCTCCCTGAGCTGACAGATCTATTGCTGGAGTGACCAAGGTGCCCCACTTCTACAGTCAGTTGCAATAAGGACAAAAAGTTAGAAACTCACTCACACAAAGGAGACACAAACATTGCAGGCACCCCAAACCTAAACACAACAGGACACACACACATAACCTCACAACCAGTCACAACTGCAGAGTCCACAGGCACCTCTCATTAAGCCTCCTATGACCGAATCAGCTCCACTCCATTCAGCCCAAACGAGTCAAACCTGGTCTCACAAAGTCCTGAAGTTGTTCCCCAATTTCTTTGGAAAAGACCATCCAGTCCTCAGAAGAGGCTCAAGGAGGGGGAATTGGGCCTAGAGGCCTCTGAGAAGTAGAGTCCAGTAAGTACAGCCTGACCACAGTCCAATGGTACAGACAACTGACCAAACCAAAACTGCTTCAGTGAAACTGCTCATCAGAGCTTTCCATGATTCTCAATTGACAAGGACTCCCTAAACCAAACTCTAATCAGGCTCCTCTGAGCCTTCTTTATTAGCTAGGTTTCTTCCTTAGCCTGTCAACTTCACTTCAATAAGAATCTTACTAAGCCACTTTAGCAAGAATCTTCTCCATCCATGAAAAACATAAGGTTACCTGACTCCTTACTCTACCTATTGGCTATAACAGCTCCCCAAACCCAAAGACTATTGTACTGAAATAGACAGTTGCTGTACTCCTTAACCTTGCCCTTCTTGCCTTTTTAACATGTCTGGTGCAAGTTTTCTGTGATGAGCCCAGCCTCAGAGCTGGCAGAATTATGGCCCTGCCAAAGATGTCCCCTTTTTAATTCCTAATATGTTACCTCATATAGCAAAAGGACTTTGCAGATGGAATAGGAGCCTTGAATGGGGAAATATCCTAGATTATCAAATTGGGCCCAATATGATTGTATAGGTCAATGAATCTTTCCTGGATGACTTTATAATCAGAGGAAGGTATGACCACAGAAAAATAGTCATAGAGATGTAACTCTGCTGGCTTCACAGAGGAACTGGGCCATAGACCTCCAAAAAGTTGGCAAACATAAGGAAACAAATTCTTCCTAGAGCATTGAGGAACATGGTCCTGCCAAGACCACCTTGCTTTTAGCCTAAGGCACCACCACATTTATCGACACCTGTTGCAGTAGCAGTTGAAAACTAATATACTGGTATAGTACCTTTGCCTCAGTACTGGAAAGGAGTCTTGACCCTGTGACAGGAGGGGAACTCAATGACCACTTCAGATAAAGGACGCAGGCAACATGATTCTGCCGCACTGTGACATTTTTTTACTTTTGGAATTGACTTTTTCGTTGTGATATAATATAAAGCCAGTCTGTAGTTACTTATTATTTTGTACCTGATTTATATTAGATTGTTTAATTAAAATTCTCTGATTAATGAAATTGTTTCTTTTTATGTAGGGGACAGTACTGGAGATTGAATCCAAGGGCACTCTACTGCTGAGCTACATTGTTAGTACTTAGGAGTTCTTTGGGAGTTTTCTGTTTTATGAGGCAGGGTCTTGCTTGCTAAGTTGCCCAAGCTAGCACCAAACTTAAAATCCTCCTGTCTCATCCTCCAGAATCGCTGGGGATATAAGTGTGCTATATTTTTTGCCTATTTTTTTCTCTGATTCTCGAATTCTATTTTTTTTCTCTGATTCTCCCATCTATAGTCTATCACTTTCTTCCATTTCTGCTCCAGCCTGAAAATTTTATTTCTTATATAACCTGCAATTTTTGCTTTAGGAGAAGTGCAGCTTTTTAAATTTGTATTTGTTGTTCTTTGTTTTTGTGGTGTTGATGTCTCTATCTACCTTAGGGCCTTGTGCAAGCCAGGCAAGGTATCTACCACTGAACTACAGCCTCGGAGGGAAAGTTGTAGCTTTGTTAATAGGCATATACTTATAATTGCTATATGTTATTGTGAACTGTAGGCTATGGTATTTAGCATCTTCAAGATTATAACCCCTGCTTACCTTTGTTTATTTTCCTATTATATATTTCTTCCCAAGTAAATTTTATTAGAGTTTACCTTGTTTATAGGCAAGTCTGTACATGATAATGCAATCAAACAACCACTAGAATTAGAACTGTATGACTTAAGTGAAAGAACACAAAGGGAACAGCAATATAAGTACCCAGGTCCAGTAATACCTGCAACCTAGAAGTCCCTTTGGAGTTTTTGTTCAACCAGTAGCTCCACCAAAGTAACCACCATACATCAGCTTTGTCTCTTTTTGAACTGATCTGTATAAGGAATCATACACTGTGAGTACCCTACTGGGTTGGTTCTTTTGTTCAATATCATGTTTTTAAGAGCCATCCATATTGTTGTATGCAGAAAGTTCATTTGTATTAAATAGTGTTCCAGTGCATGAATACACCACTTGTATGTGTCCATTTTACTTTTTTCGGTGGGGGGCGGGTGGTATACCAGGGACACTTGACTACTAACCAAATCCCCAAGCCTATTTTATATTTTATTTAGAGACAGAGTCTCACTGAGTTGCTTAGCAACTTGCTTTTGCTGAGGCTGGCTTTGAACTCAAGATCCTCCTGCCTCAACCTCTCAAGCGGCTGGGAGTACAAGTGTGCACCACTGTGCCTGGTCATTTTACTCTGATAGACATTGTTTCCTTCTCTAGGCTCTCATAAATAGTGATGTTACAAGGCTTCTTGCATTTCTGCTGGGTATATTCTTAGGAGAGCAACTGATGGGTCATACAGTATATGAATCTTCATAAGCAGTTACTGTTAGTTTTCCACAAAGGCTGAGCCAGTTAATAAGACTACCTACATACCAGAACTTTATGTGATGCTGAGGATAAGCACACAATGACTCAGTTCTATAATTTTCCTGTAAGTATATCTTGTAAGAATAAGGGTGCAAAAATTCTCAACAAAATACTCAAGCAAACCAAACCCCATAACATATGAAATGACTTATCCAACATGATACAGTGTCAGATATATCCCAGGAACACAAGTTTGCCTCAACATCCTCAAATCAATTAATGTAATGAATCATGTAAATAAAATAAAAAGGAGAAATCAGGGCTGTGGTTGTGGCTCAGTGGTAGAGCGCTTGCCTAGCATGCATGAAATTGACTTGAATGTTTGCATATTTTTATAAATACACTGATAATCATTGGATTGTTCACTATTTCTTTAATCACCTTGACTTGCCCTCATGTCTCCATGTCTCCTTTTACTACCTATTTTTTAAAATATTTTTTTTAGTTGTTGATAGCACCACATATAAATAAATAAAATAAAGGTCTAAGAGTCAAACCCAGTACCTCACACATGCCAGGCAAGTGCGCTACTGCTGAGCCCCAGCCCCAGCCCTTACTACCTCTTTTTATACCATTCCTCTTTACAGAAATGACAACTCTTTATGGCAATAAATATTTCTTGTTTTCTCTGTAACCTTACTATGGCATCCACACAGGTTCTTTCTCAAGTCCTCTCTGCTTCTGAAATACAAGTATATTTCGGACCAGTTTGTTGTCCAGCTCCTCGCTTTTCTTGCAAAGTACATGAAGTTCTATTATGACACTGAAATTTTCCTTGGCCCAGCTCATACTACATGCTTTACAAATGAAATTTTGACAAACCCCTCAAACTGAGTATAGTTTTTCCTCTTACACCAATTTTATCTCTTTGGAAACATTATTAACCTGACTTTAAAAATGCAGAATGATTTCTCATTACTTCTGAGAAGAAGCCCAAACTTGAGAGCCTATTTTTGTGACTTTTCATTATCTGATCCCTGTTTAATATATCCACCATCTATTTTTCTCCCACTTTATATTCCTTAAATATACAGAGCTATATTTATTATTATTATCACCATCATCATCATAAACATTAACTCATTATAATGGTTCAAATTAATAGGTTTCCGTGACATTTCTATGCACATATATATTGTGTTTTCATTGGATATACCCTCCACACTACCTTCTCTTGTGTTTATTCGTTCCCCTGTGCTAATAGTCCCCCTTCTATTTTCAGTTCATGTTTTTTTTTAATCTTTTAGTTACCACATATGAAAGAAAACATGATACACTTCATTTCTACATCTGAC
The DNA here is from genome assembly GCF_052094955.1 of Ictidomys tridecemlineatus. Classification (NCBI taxonomy): domain Eukaryota; kingdom Metazoa; phylum Chordata; class Mammalia; order Rodentia; family Sciuridae; genus Ictidomys; species Ictidomys tridecemlineatus. The sequence continues at coordinate 16,006,387 of NC_135491.1, read as the reverse complement.
ATTTTGCTTACTTGATTACCTTCAGTTCTATAGTTTTCCTGTAAATATATGTGTATATATATGTTGTGTGTATATATGCATGTATGCATGTATGTGTGGGTGTATATATGCATGTATGCATGTATGTGTGGGTGTGTATATATATATATATACACACACATATACATATACATACACACACCATAATTTCTTTATTCATTCATCTGTAAACAGGCACCTAAGCTGATTCCATAACTTGGCTACTGTGAATATTGCCACAGTAAAAACAGGTATGCAGGTATCTCTTTTGTAGGCTGACTTTATTTCCTTTAAGTTTATACCTAATTCTGTTGGTTCATGATCATGGGACTTTTCCATCTTCTAGTGTCTTTGATTTTTTCTTCAGTGTTTTATCAGTTTTTTAAAAGTTTTTTTAGTTGTAGATGGGCACAGCACCTTATTTATTTTTATGTGATGCTGAGGATAAGCACACAATGACTCACACATGCTAGGCAAGTGCTCTACCACTGAGCCACAACCCCAACCCCAACCCCACATTATCTAAAGCATTGGATGGCATTCATTTCAGTATAAGACACTTTCTGATACTTTTAGTTAGAGAATTCAAAGAAATCTGACATGTTGCCAGGAAATCAGAGAGACATAAATATCAAGAAAACATGTACCGATTGTTAGCTGTTTAACCACCAAAGTCCCTACACATTTTCCATAGAAAAGAGCAGTGAAGGAGCATACCTATAAAGCATTCTTTCAATTTAAAAGGATGGAAAATTCAACTAAAAGCTTACACAGCACAAGGAAATGAACAGCCCACAAAAGCCCCAACTTTCTTCATGTTATAAATCTGGAGGTAATGATTGCAGCCACGCTGCAGCCTCTCAGTGACATCAAAGGGACTCCTATGATGCATGTGTGCTACTCTGGGCTGCCATTCTAGTGCCTTGTGTTTTACATGAAGGTCACAGGAACTTGTGACTGACCAATAGGAGTTTTGAGAGCCTGAAAGCACTCTGCTGCAGTCACACTAATATATCATTTCCTCCCATACCACAGGCTGTCAACTCCACTTTTTTGTTCCTAGTATGTCCAGTTGCCTGGAGTGCCCTTTTCCACTTTCCATCTAAAATATTTCATCAGATTTCGCCATTACTATGTCTGTTTGTGCTTTTAGCATTTGATGATATTCAAGAATGTGAATGAATTTTTTTCAGGAGTGGGAGTGCCTAGTGTCTAGGACAGAGGGATTTGTATAGACATGTAACATTGGAGAACTATGCCACCTCATCTCACTGGGTAAGATTCAGAATTTGAACCTAGAAATTCCTGCTTTCAATTACTCTCATTTTTTTTGATTATATTTAAATATCTAGGGGCACTTCTGACTTCTGTTTCTGGGAATATGGTTTTTTTAAAAAATATTTTTAGTTATTGAAGGAATTTTATTTATTTATATGTAGTGCTGAGAATCAAACCCAGTGCCTCACATCATGTATGCTAGGCAAGCGCTCTACCACTGAGCCACAAGCCCAGCTCTGGTTTGTATTTTATTAGCAGTCCTCATCATTCTTGGTGACCCATCTTCCTCATCCTTCGTGCCTTTTTTCTTGTCCTGTCATTATCTTTCTTTTGTAATAACCAAGGTTCCAGATGGAAATTTTATTCATGTGGTCATTTTTTAATATTTTATCTTCTGGGCAGGACTATACATTTATCAGCCAGATGTGTTCTTATTAGGAAAAGGCCAAGATTCCTGGATGTTTTTGAAGAATGAAGTAAGAGGACCTTGCCCAGGTGAGTGTGGGCTGAAGAGGCATCAGACAGCCATCACTGTAGATAACAGCTCAGCTGCTTGGTGAGGCAGCAACACCTCTGAAATATCCAGCTTGAATATCACTTCACTGGCCAAAAATCTCTGATAAAGGCCTGAAATCTACACACAAAGCCTTTTGCAAGAGAATTTTCTCTTTACTCCAGATACCTCTCTATTTCTGTGCTCTAGATTTTCCCTTGTGTTACAAAAAGGTAAATGTTCCTCTTTTTTCTAGTGGTAATTATTTTATGAATGGTTTGGGTCAAGTTTCTCTTTTTCATTTATATTTTTGTTAATTTCTTCATTCTCAAACAAATTGTGGTTTTGTTTTTATTGTATCTACTACCTCTTGAAGTTTTCCTATATTACCTACTTTTTCCTTCCTATGTATTTCCTGCATTCATTAATTCATGCTTTTAGCTGACATTCTTCTAGCTGATTTTTAAATTTCATTTTAGTTTAGAAGGGTTAACAAAGAGTATATAATATTAAGAAAATTTTATTCTTTCCTATGACAAGTGCATGGCCACAAATCTGCATAATAGGTTCTACAGTAAGAAAAGACCCAATAGACTGCATGGTTGAAATCAGAATAATAGGTGTTAACAATTTCTGGCCAGTAAGGAGGAAGGAAGAGGCAGAAGAGAGGTTAAAGCTAACAGAAGACAACCAGGGTGATGCAGCCTCAGAAGAGACAAGCTCTGGTTTTTCCAGTTCCCTAGATTCTCCATTTACTTCTCTAATGATGATGATGATTGCTTATTAGCTGTTCAGTGCAGTGACCCAGCCATGAATTACTTGAGGGTCTTCTCTTGGTATGGAGCCATGGAGACTTAGGTTTATCCTTGGTAACTATCTGATGGCCCAAGGCACATGACCTATATCGCGGGTCTTCTGGGAAGACCCTTCTTGTAGCTCCAGAGTTGGGCATAACCCATTGGGAACTGGACAGCCCACCTCCTACTTTATTAGGCAAAGATCATTCCATGGAAAACCTTTGGTATTCCCTGTTATAAATCAAGTGCGGGCTCCATTTTGCTCTTTTTAGTTTGGAAGCTCGATTCCTAAGATCAGCTAGCCTGTCCCATTCTTGCTTTTTACTTTCTGCTACTCTTTCTTAGCTTTTCCCCTGCAGCCAGCCCATTACACCAAGAGGAACTCCATTCCCACCTCACACATGGGATGTGGGTTAGAGTCAGCACTTATTCTGTCCCAGGTGCTTCATAGAAATAGTGTATTATTCCCAATTTCCTCAACAAACCTCTGATAATCATATAGAAAATAAACAAAAGGGGCCAGAGTTGTGGCTCAGTGGTAGAGTGCTTGTCTAGCATGCATGAGGCACTGGGTTCAATCCCCAGCACGACATAAAAATAAACAAAGGTATTACAACTAAAAAATTATTTTTAAAAAATAAGAAAATAAACAAAAGTTCTGTCAAGGTCACTAATTTCCCCATCACCAAAAGGTGACATCAGTAAACTAAAATAGTCTCTCTGCTGTGGTTAATTTATACTGCTCATATCTTGTGACTGAACTGCCTTTTAACTCATCTGGTTTTTGCTTGAATCCTTGCTCAGTTCCTAAGAAATTCTGTTTCCAGGAAAAATTCCCAAGTTCTGAAGAAAAAAATTATAGCACAACCAAATGATGCTTTTACTGAATCCTAAATACATAATCCTCAAAATAGTAAGACTTCTACTTAATTTCTAGCTCCTGCCAGATTCATACTGCTTTGGCAGATTTCTCAAGTTATTTTCCTATCTGAAATATCACCCAAAACCAACTCAATCAATGTAAATATAACCTACCCCGTGTGTCATGGAGTTCCTGGTAGAGTGGTGATTCTGGACTATATGCTTTCCGTATATTAAACCAATGATGTTATTTCCCAACCTTCCCATTTTTAAACTTAGAATTATATAAAATGTTCATCATAGTGTCTCACACATTACTTGTGTATTTGTAGCTATTTTCTGAAATACTTTCCTTGGCCTTGACTAGAAGGGAAATAGAAGATCTCAGAAGAGGGTTGAAAGCATAAAACAACCAAAGCTACTATAAAACGGATAAGTAATACCATGGTATAAAGAATAAATAAAGCACTTTGGTTGGGATTATATGACAAAAAATGATTTGGCTATACAGAGTAGAAGAAATGAGCAAGGTTAAATATTTACATGTAGAATGGCAAATGGAGAATAAGAAGATCTAATCACATTCCTTCCTTCATATCTTTCTTTGACTGCTTAAGTACCTGGAAATGCTATTATCTTGTGGAAGCACTATGCATAATAATTTACATAGGGATGAAGGGATTAAACTGTAAGATAGATCATATGATTAGATTATTCCATTTGTGCTACTTTGTCCCTAGCATCCCCTACTCCATCCTATGTACCATTCATTCTCTTTTTGTTTTATAATGTGTTTATTCTATAATTATTTTCCAACAACTAACATATGCTAAGAATTCATTATACCATACTAAAAGTCTTTAGTTTGTTATTCTGTTATTGAAGAGGTATGCAGATAATCATTTTTTTAAAAAAAATTTAATATTTATTTTTTAGTTGTTAATACATTATTTATTTATTTATTTATTTATTTATATGTGGTGCTCAGCTCTACTCCTGAGCCATAATCTCAGCCCCAGAGAATCATTTATCAAACTCCTCAGATGAACATGGCCCAAACAAAACTTTGTCTCTCATCACCTGACTAAACTTTTTTTAAAACTTTTATTAGCACTTTAAAAGTTTGACTTATTTCTTGCCTTTTTTTTTTTTCATATTGCACAGAATCTGTGAACTTTAAAATCATTTTCTTCTTGTGAAACTTAGGATTTACTTTCTATATTTATACTGGACATCTAATTTTCTTTTGGACAGTAAAATAGTGTGTGTTTACCTTCTTGTCTTCCAGCCACACAGACCAGGTGTCAGACCAAGAAGTTATTATCAAAAACTAACTTTTTTGAAAGAGAATTATCCCATGGGAGATAATGCAGATTTATAGAAACCACAGCATTGAAGGTTTGTGTTCTAGGTGATGGGAAGGCAACGGTCAATTTCAAATACAAAAGGAAAATCAGGAAGAGTATTTCCAGCAGGTGATACTGACTTATGAAAAAATGCCAACTATGAACCAGCACACAGGTTTTACTTAACACCAGAGACTCAATATAGGAGAGAATGAATTTAAAGACTGTGAAAAAAACCTTCCGTTCTGCCTCTCACCATGCTCAACATCAGTTAATTTATACTGGTAAAAAATTCTGTGAAGAGGAGATAAGCTGGTTTTCTGGGATGGCGGCTGTGGTGAAAGGACCATGCCCTCAACCTTCATCTGTGACAACCATTTTCATTTCAACATTAACTTGGAATCTCTTACAGAAACGGGATTCCTTTTTTTTAATTTTAATTTATATATGACAGTGGGATTCCTTTTACTTACAGTACAGTGTTCAGTGGCCAGAGTATTTCATCGTTGCAGAGGCACCTGGTGGAGAATTAATGGGTTACATTATGGGTAAAGCAGAAGGCTCAGTAGCCAGGGCAGAATGGCATGGGCATGTCACAGCTCTGTCTGATGCCCCTGAATTTTAACACCTTGATTTGGCTGCTAAACTTAGAGTTATTAGAGGATATTTCAGAAAGAAGAAGTGGATTTTTTTTTGGTTGATCTCTTTGTAAGAGTATAACCAAGTTGCAGTCAACATGTACAAGCAGTTGGCCTACAGTGTGTACAGGACAGTTGTTAGAGTACTATTCAGCCAGCAATGGGGAGCCCGATGAGGATGCTTATGATATGAGTAAGGCACTTTCCAGGGATACCAAACAGAAATCCCATTACCTCATTCTGTGAGGCCTGAAGACAGTAGGTTCTTAGGCAGTTGTTCCAAATAGTTTGTGGACAATATTATTTTCACTGAATGATCCTAGTTTAGGAGAAAAGTAATCATTTATATCTTAAAGACTTTAAGAAAATACAGGTTATAAACATTTTCAATCTCATTGTTTCCATTTAGCAGTATCACATGTCTTAAAGCTGTTTGCTCTAATAAAATTCAATCAAGAAAGCAGCTAGATCAGAAGAAAACTATCCACTATCATGGTTAATGTCCATTATATGCCAGGAAAAGACTTGCTCCAATATCCTAAGTTCTGTGCCTGAAAACCACTGAACTGTTAAGTGAAGCTTTAAAAGCATATATGAAATGTATAAAACTAAGATGTACAATAAAATCCTTTTGTGTGTGTGTGTGTGTGTGTGTGTGTGTGTGTGGTGCTGGGGATTGAATCCTGGGCCTTGTGCGTGTGAGGCAAGCACTCTACCAACTGAGCTACATCCCTATCCCCTGGGAAGACACTTCTTTCTGATTCAGAACTTAACAGCAGATACTACACACTGGTGAGAAAATGAATGTACTCAAATTTTACTGGTCATAACAGAATTCATACTGGGGAGAGATCTTTTAAATGTAAAGAATGTGGGAAGGCCTTCAGTTGTGGTTCAGACTTTACCCGACATCACAGAATTCATATAGGTGAAAAGCCCTATGAATGTACTCACTGCAGAAAGACAATTAGTCAAAGATCACATCTCATTAAACATCCCAGGATTCACACTGGTGAAAAACTTTATGAATGTAGGGAGTACAGGAAACCTTTTACTTGTGGCTCACACCTAACTCAACATCAGACAATTCATACTGATGAGAAATTACATAAATGTAAAGAATGGGAAAAGCCTTTATTCATAGTGCAAATCTAGCCCAACACCAGTATGTGCATGTTGGGAGGAAGCCCTACATTTGGAGCTCACACCTTCCTCAATATCAGTGAATTCATACTGGTAGGAAACCTTATGAATGTAAGCGACATGGGAAGACTTTTATTTGGGCTACACATCTTGCTCACCATGAGAAAAGTCATGTTGAGAAGAAACTCCATGAATGTTAAGAATGTGAAAGACCTTTCTTCATGGCTCAAGTTTAATGGACATCAGAAAACATACAGGTAAGAGAAATTATGAATGCAAGGAATGTAAAAAGACCTTTTTTTCATGACTCAGAACTGACATCAGAAAATCCTTACTGGAAAGAGACCATATGAATGTGAAGAATGTGAGAAAGCCTTTCTCGGGCTCACAACTTATTCAACATCAGAGAATGCATCCTGGTGAGAAACCTTATAAAAGTGAAAAATGTGGGAAATCCTTTTGTCTGGGGCTCACAGCTCACTCAACATAGGAAAATACATACTAATGCAGAACCTTATGAATGTAAGAAAACTGACCAGGCCTTTGGTCACCATTCATTCTTTATAGAGCTGAAAATTCACAATTGTGAGAATCATTGTAAATGGACAGACTATTAAATTTTGCTCTACACCAGAATATTTACACCTTTAAGAAATCCTATGAATATGAAGATTTAGAGACAAGATTTTCCCAGATTAAAACATAAAAAAGACTTTATTCATAAAAAATTAATTCAGTCTGTTAGTTCCTTCTTTAGAGATAAACGCTAGAAGTATAATATTGACCTTTTGACAGGTTACACAGTGCACCCATCAAAGAATACACCATGCAATCTATGATAATTTAGAAAAAAAATCTGCTCATCATCAATTATGGAACATCATGGTTAAATGCTATGAATGACATCAGAGTATGGATTCCTTTTTTTCCCTTTTTTGTTGTACTGGGGATTGAATAGGGGTACTTTGCCATTGAGCTATCTTTAGTCCTTTTTTTTTTTTTAATTTTGAGATAGGATTTTACTAAGTTGCTAAGACTTACTTCAAACTTGCCTTCTGCCTCAGCCTCCTGAATCACTGGGAGAGAATTGATTTTGATCATTTTCTTTTTTTAAAGTATTTTTTAGTTTTACACAATACCTTTATTTTGTTTATTTTTATGTGGTGCTGAGGATCAAACCCAGGGCCTCGAACATGCTAGAAGAGCACTCTATGGCTGAGCCACAACCCTGATTTTGGATCATTTTCTAAAGAGATAATTTTATATCTTTTATAAAGAACTTATGTTTAATTCATGTGGGAAATATTCCATCACTACCAGAATCTTATTGCATTTCCAAAAATCTCATACAGAGGCTGTTTATATAATCAGTTTGGAAAAGCCTTAAACTATGTCATTTAACTTACTTTGCATGTCTTGGTTTCAATACATCCTGCCTCTATATTTGTTGGAAAGTAACTTCAATTGATCTGTTTATTTAGTCATTAGATTACAAGGGTTGGATGATTTTGAGACTTGATAACTTAATGACCATCCTTAGTGTTAGAATTGCCATTTCTACCGAGTGCAGGACTATAAGGGCATAATGATGACAAATACGCTATCTGTATGTCTTATCATAATGTTAATTCTGAATGGAAACCAGTAGATTATAATGAAAGTTAGAAAGCCTTGACCACTGTTAATTTCATATGCTGTTTCAAAGGATCTGGACTATAAAAAAAAATTCTTACCTACTGGTTTAAGTGTGTGTGGAATTGTTGAGTGTTCCATAGTTGTTTTAAAAAGCACTTGGGCCAGGCGTGGTGGTGTGTGCCTATAATCCCAGCGACTTGGGAGGCCAAAGCAGGACTGTGAATTGAAAGCCAGCCCCAGCAACTCGGCAATGCGCTTTGCAACTCAGTTAAGACCCTGTCTCTAAATACAATACAAAAAAAGGGTTGGAGATGTGGCCCCGTGGTTAACTACCACTGGGTTCAATCCCAGTACTGCCCCCGCCAAAAAAAAAGCATTTGGTAGCCAGGTTTGTTGGCACACACGTGTAATCCCAGTGACTCAAAAGGCTGATTATAAATTCAAGGGCACCTCAGCAAATTAGTGAGACCCCTGAGCAACTTAGTGAGAACCTGTCTCAAAACAAAATAAAAAAATAAAAAAGGGCTGGGGATGTAGCTCAGTGGTAAAGTTCCCCTGACTTCAATCCTCAGTACCAAAGGTGGAGTAACAAAGGCATTTGGATGTAATTTGTCCCAATAGTTTCTAAAACCAAATGTCATATCATTTTTTTCATCATAGTTAAATTCAGCAAATGGATAGCCAAATGAATTCTGACCTCTTGGAAATTTAGTATTACTTATATAAACAATTCTTAGATTAAAGAACAAAATGTGAAATTGCTGACTATTTAAATGTGAATGTTAATTAGACCTCTGTATTTCAATTTTTATGAATGAGACCAAAACAGTTCTTAGTAGAAATTGTTCCGTGTAAGCAACCAGGAAGACAGATGGCAGTCTGTGTCTTGTCACCACTCTTGCAGTTTCAATAATGCCTACAATATTGTAAGATCTCAAAGGATTTGTTGAATAATGATTACTCAGCAAGCTTGAAGAAGAAAAAAGTATCTGTGCTGGAGATGTTACTCAGTGACAGAGCACAGGCTTACCATGTGTAAAGTTTGGGAATGAATTCCCAGCACCACAAATCAAATGCCCCAAATGAGTGGATGAATATGGTTTTTTTAAAAAAAATAAAGACCAAATCATGGAATGAGGAACAATAAAGGTTTATCCAAAGCATTTCTCTGAAGGCTGGGATATAGCTGGGTAGGATGCTTACCTAGCATGCACAAAGTCCTAGGTTGAATCGCCAGTACCAGGTTAAACAAAAAACAAACACACAAAAAAACCTGTTTCTCTGAAGAAAACTATTACCAGATTTGGTAATGCCTCTGTCTTTATCATTATGATAAAGAAAGGGATGTACCTATACTCTTAAGGGTATTTTTAAAATATATAAAGTGTGATTTTTGTAGGAAGAGGACTTATTTTCTAGGAAATATTATTAAATGATTTTTTTTAAAACAGCCCCCAAAGGCAAAAAACAAAAACAAAAACAAGGACCTTTGAAGGAAAGAGGAAGTGTTCGGTTGTCACGGAGCCAGAGGAGCGCAGCTGGGCAGAGGGAGCACTATGTCCACCGAAGTCCCAGAGGTGACCCCGGCGGAGGAGCAGAAGGAAATGGAAGAAGATAAAGTGACTAATCCAGATAAAGCTGAAGAAGCAAAATTTAAAAGCAAGGTATCCTCACCTGGGACAAAAGCCTGAACGTTTAGATTTTTTAAGGAAACGATTGCAGAAAGGGCAAAAATATTTTGATTCTGGGGATTGCAACATGCAAAAGCAAAGACGAACAACAAGCAACTTCCCCTGCAGGCCCGGATAAGAAAGAGGTCACTGGTGACCATATTCCCACTCCCTAGGACCTTCCTCAACGGAAACCATCCCTTGTTGCTAGCAAGCTGGCTGGCTGATTAAAAGAGCTGACCTGCATGAATTTTCTAATTCCCATTATTTCTCCTCATATGTTACTTATCCACCTTTTATTCCTTTCATTCACTAAGCCATTTAAATGAGACTGGCGGCTTTGCAGGTAGCCATAGTATGTGCTGGAATATACATGTGTAGAGGTTTTGATTAGTTTTAACAGTGCATTGATGAAAAGGACACGTTAGAGCAACATAAGTAATCTACTTGAAAGTATTTGTATATATTACTTAACTCTAATAAAGGTTCCCACAAGTAATAAGCAAATTTTACAATTTTAATGTTTTGCCTTCCTCGATTATCTTAATTATAGCTGTGTATGTTACTCTTATTTAATGTAACCTCTGTATTGATTTCTTCTGTATTTTCCTTCTGGATTTTGTCAAACAGAAGTTTAAGACCACAAGTTTGAAGAAAGATCACAAATTCAAATGAAAAAATAAGAGGGGCTTTGAAAGATTTGTATTAACTGTGCTTGAACTTGAATGGCCTTAAACCTGTTTCAGCTTTAACAATAGAATTTTATTTGGGCAATATTTGCCCATTCTGGTGTAACTTACGTGACTCCAGTGCTTAACAGCTGCCATTGAAGCTAGTATTCTTATTTAGTTTTGTAGTGTTAAATACCTTTCATTGTTGAAGATGTGAATGAAGTATGCATGTGCATTGACTGTTGAATTCTCTTTTGTGCCATTTTTATAAATACAGTAGTTTTGCACAACCTTTCAACACAAAACAAGAACCTCAAAAAAATATAATTAAAAATCATGTGAGACTAGATAATTGTATAGTTACACCCTCAAGGAACAAAAAAATTCTACAGCAAATTTGCCAGTTTATGTTGATGTAATTCTTATAATTAGATGACAATAGCTTCTGAACAACAAATTCAAAAATTTCATTCAGGAAGATACATGAATAAAACAATAGCTGAACCCAGTAGTTAATGAAAAAATAATATATGATTAAAATATATTATGCTTATAATATGCTTACAAATCTTTTATCTGGATGGATGAGAATCCTGAATGAAAATGTACTTTTAGTTTTTACTTACTCAGTTTCTTCTAAGTGCAGATTTTTTAAAAATATTTTTGGTTGTATATGGACACAATACCTTTATTTTATTCATTTTATTTTTATATGGTGCTGAGAGGATTGAACTCAGTGCCTCACACATGCTGTAGAGCTCTACCACTGAGTCACAGCCCCAGTCCCTAAGTGCAGTTCTTCTCCCTTTTAGAATTACCATCCTCATTCTGCCCTAACCACCTTTCTTTGCAAGAGTCACTGTTCTAGAAAAAGAAGGAACTAAATAACCTTTGGGGGAAAAAAAGTAAAATAATTTATTTATTTTTATGTGGTGCTGAGGGTTGAACCCAGGACCTCGCATATGCTAGGCAATCGCTCAGTGCACACGTTTAGTACTTTAATAACTCCTATCTTTAACAGGTGGAATTTTACAACTGTCGGGAAAGTAATTTATTGTTATATAACTTTATTATGATAAACTGGCCATTTTCATTAATGCTGTGTGCTTGTCATTCTGGGGATTGAACCCAGGAGCATTTTACCTCTGAGATACATCTTCATTTCTTTTTTCAATTTTATTTTGAGGTAGGATCTTGCTTAGTGCCCAGTTCAAGTTGGTCTTGAACTTGTGATTCTTCTGCCTCAGCGTCTCAACTGAAATTACAGGTGTATGTCTTCATGCCTGGCTACATTTCTTTTCTTTTTTTTTTTCCCAATAATTTTTTAATTGTAACACAGACACAATAACTTTATTTTATTTTTTATTTTTTTAAATATTTTTTTTAGTTGTAGATGGACATAATATCTTCATTTTTATTTATTTTTATGTGGTGCTCAGGATTAAATCCAGTGCCTCACACATTTAAGAAAAGTGCCCTATTTCTGAGCTGCAACCCCAGCCCCTAGATTTCTTTTCCAAAGTGATATGTACACTGAGAAAAATATCATTTAGAGGTTATCTGATGAATCGATGACCCCATCACTGGTTTGGGTCACACATTTATAGAAAAGTATAATTCATTCCTTTTTCCTTAGGCCCAAACTGCCTTCTCAAGTTTAGGGTAATTGTTAATTACCAGTGTTTAATTCTCACAGTGAATTTCTGGATACCCTTTAACGCATCATTTGGGCTTCTCCATTATCCTCTATGTATTCTGAACACTGATAATTTTCTAGTATACCTCACAGATGACAAACTACCCTCATTCTGCCCTAACCACCTTTCTTTGCAAGAGTCACTGTATTGGAACCATTTTGAAAAAGAAGGACTAAATAACCTTTGGGGGGAGAAAAAGTAAAATTAAATTTATTCCTGGTAGTGTAAATCAGACTAAATTTCTGACAAATCAAGAGACTTAATATAACAATAAAAATACAAAAAAGAAACTTCACAAGTATGACAAGAAAACATGGCTGGTACCTTTTATAACCGTAGAATGGGGATACCAATAACTATTGACTTGAAGATAGGCAGGGTGGTGCACACCTGTAATCCCAGCAACTGGAAAGGCTGAGGAAGAAAGATTGTAAGTTAAAGGTCATCCTGGGCAACTTGGAGACATCTTGTCTCAAATTTTCAAAAAACAAACAAACCAACAACAACAAATGAAAAAAAAAAAAAAAAGGAAGAGGAATGAAACGGAAGAGGGAATAGGAAAGAAAGAGGGTTGGGGATGGAGTTCATTTATATAGCATTTGCCTAGCATGGACAAAGCACTGAGTTCAATCTCCAGTATCACAAAAACAAAAATAACTATGACTCAGAAAACCCTGCAGAAACAAGGAAGTCAAATTTTTGTAGGTCTTAAACAATATAAAATGGGAAAATGATAAATTGAGATATGAAAGACCCCTAGTATGATATAGAATTAGGCAAAAAGCATAAATAGATATTTCATAGGAAAAGAAAGAAATGGCCAGGTGTGGTAGTACATGTCTGAAATCCCAACAACTGGAAAAAGAAGGGTCTTTCCTTAATGTTCAGGTAAGTAGTCACCAATACATGCACATGGAGAAACCATCCTAAGCCAGGGGAAATCACTACCTTACTTATCTTTTTGGAATGTTCTTCTTCCATATATCTGTATTTCTTTTTTTAAAAATCTTTATTTGCTTATTCATTTTTTTAATCAAATGGGGTATAATTTCTTATTTTTCTGATTGTACAGGTTGCAGAATCACATTGGTCATACAGTCACCCATATACGTACAGCAATAATAATGTCTATTTTATTCTGCTGCCCTTTCTATCCCCCCTTCCCCCTCCCCTCCTCTCCCATCATGCTTATTCATTTTTTTTTTAAAGATAGAGAGAGGATAGAGAGAGAGAGAGAATTTTTAATATTTATTTTTTAGTTCTTGGCGGACACAACATCTTTGTTGGTATGTGGTGCTGAGGATCGAACCCGGGACGCACGTATGCCAGGCGAGCGCGCTACCGCTTGAGCCACATCCCCAGCCCGCTTATTCATTTTTATATGTTGCTGAGGATCAAACCCAGTGCCTCACCTGTCTGTACAAGGCAAGTGCTCTTCAATAAAGCTACAACCTCAACCCCCAAATATCTATATTTCTTTTTTTAATATTTCTTTTTTTTTGTACACAATACATTTATTTTGTTTATTTATTTTTATGTGGTGCTGAGGGTTGAACCCAGGACCTCACACATGCTAGGCGATCACTCTACCGCTGAGCCACAACCCAGTCCCTATCTATATTTGTTATCCCCTCATTTCAGTTGTCTGCTCAAAAGTCACGTTATGAAAATGTCCAATACGTAATTGCAGCTCTACTGTATTTTCCACTAATAGACTATTTTTAAAGTTGGTCTACTGTCTTTTCTCTCCAATGCTTAATTAAAGCAAGGACTTTGGTTCATCCATTGCTTTGTCTCTAGTGCTTAGTACCATTTTTTTGAATGTTGTTGATATTTAATACTTATTAACAACTGAAAAATGCAAATGTACCTGTATTCATTAATCTCCTCAGATGCTTCTGATATAAAACAAAATTTGAGAGTACTACTCATAATGTTTCAAATGATTTATACATTAACTTAGAATAAAATCCAAACTCCTATTCAAGTCTTAAAGGTTGGGGCTGGGGTTGTGGCTCAGTAGTAGAGCACTTGTCTAGCATGTGTGAAGCTCTGGGTTCAATCCTCAACACCATATAAAGATAAATACATAAAATAAAGGTATAAAAAATAAAGGTATTACAAAATTAAGGTATTATGTCTACCTATAACTACAAATATATACTTTTTAAAAGTCTTAAAGGTTGCTGCATGATCCAGTTCTTGAATACATTTTACTTCATTCTGAGCCACTACTGTATTCAAGAATAATGCTCTATCCTTTTGGCCTGATGTAAGATCCTGGAATATATCAAATTCTTTCTTCTTTCCCAGCTAGAATTTCCACATGCTACTCCAGCTGCCATGAATGCCTTCTTTCCTTCTCTTTTTATTTTTTTGTACTGGGGATTGAACCCAGGGGCACTTAGACACTGAGACAATCCCTAGACCTTTTTATTTTGAGACAAGGTCTAGCTAAGTTGCTTAGGACCTTGCTAAATTGCTGAGGCTGGACTTGAACTTGCAATCCTCCTGCCTCGGCCTCTCAAGTCACTGGGATTACAGGTGTGCATCACTATGCCCAGTTATTCTATATTCTTTTAAAGCAATACTAATCCCATCCGGAAATAATTATCAGGGTATAATGATTCCTAACAATTATCTTAACAATTTTATTATTATTATTATTATTATCAGTAAATAATAATTTCCTGACGTGGAAACTAAACAGAACAATTAAATGCAGGGTTTTATTTTCTGTTCTCTATATTGACTGGCTTTAAAGAAAAAAAAACCCTTGTTTTTATTTATTTATTTTTATGTTGTGCTGAAGATGGAACCCAGTGCCTCACATGTGCTAGGCAAGTGAGCTACCACTGAGTCATAACCCCAGCCCTTGACTGGCCGCCCACTCCTGCACTGCTCCAGGCCTCCCCCTGCGCCTAAGGGGCTTTCTGGCCGAAGCGGAGCAGGGCGCGGGCTCATCAATATTATTTTATCTTGCAAATTCAAACTATGAATAAATCTACAGCCAAACTATACTATTAGCTTGAAGACTAGATGTTATTTCCTTTAATAGCAAAGCAAGTATTGGAAAGCCTAACTAACTTATCCTTACTACCAACTATTTACCTAAGTGGAGAATTATAGTATTATTTTCATGATTTAACTTTTATTTTTTTGGGTGGTCTAATACAGATTGAAGGAAGGGCCGTGCACATGCTAGGCAAGTGTTCTGCCACTGAGCTACACCTCCAGCACTTATGTTCTAATTTTACCACTATTCTAAGAGGACTTAATATACAATTATAGCCCTGAATTCCTTGTATATATGAGCCACAACACAATGAGGATTTCACAAGTCACAGTAATAATAACAAACATCATTCACACAAGAAAATGCTCTTGTATTTCTACATCTCCTGCCACTATTACATCTATCACTTAACCCCAAAATTATTCTAGAACCTATATACTGTAAATAGAGTTTAAATAAAACACTAGAAATGTGAATTTAGGGATGGGGTGTAATTCAGTGGTTACTCAGTGGTGTAATTCACACATGCCTGGCAAGTGTGAGGCCCTGGGTTCAAACCTCAGCACCGCAATTAAATAGATAGATTTTAAAAAAAAAGTAAAATAAAGGTCCTTTGACAACTAAAAATATATTTAAAACAACAACAACAAAAAGCTCTACTTACCAAGAAAGTATGCAAGAACTGCCATATCATTCCTTCACATAGAACAACACGGCTTTCTCACCTTTCAAAAGATAAAAGTAATCAATTGGCTTTAGAAGTGAAAAGCATGATGCAACTCCAAATAAAAGTAATAAATTTATTCTTTCCCCCATCATAATTTCATTTGCCACCTTATTTTAACCAATTACCCTAACAATCACTAACATTTATAAAAACACCTCTTCCCCATACCATGTGAAGACTTCTATTTCACATGCTTTTGCCACAAGCTTTACTCTAACCCTAATGTTTATTCATTTCAAACTGACACTGAATGTCTATTCAAACTTTATAATTGAGGGCTGGGGTTGTGGCTCAGTGGTAGAGCATTTGCCTAGCATGTGTGAGGCACTAGGTTCAATCCACATAAAAATAAATAAAGGTATTGTGCCTGTCTACAACTAAAAAATAAATACATAATAAATACTTTATGATTGACGCTCAATTCAAGTTAGACTGCTTCTCAATAACATCCATACTAGTACCACTTTTTGTCACATGATCTACTATGGAAGTTTCAATATGATATATATTTGAACATAGATATTAATCTTTGGGTGTGTTACTGGGGATCGAACCCAGGGGTGCCCTACCACTGAACTACACCCCAAGTCCTTTTTATTTTTTGAGACACTCTGGTTGAGTTGCCAAGGCTGGCCTTGACCTTGTGATCCTCCTGCCTCAGCCTCCTGATTAACCTGGATTATAGGTGTGTGCCACCATATCTGGCAATTCTAAAACATTTTTAAACTCTATTTGTATCTTTGAGAGCACCTCAATAACTCCTTAACACTGCCTAGTGAGCTAATTCACTGTCCCAGTGTTGGCTCATTTCTTCTCTCTTTTTAATCCTCTATAACCAGGTTTTTGTTCCTCTCATTTCCAAACCTACTTGTGAGGCTCACCAATATCCTTTTGTCTTGCCAAATCCAATAGCTAATTCTTAGCCTTCATCTTACTTGACCAATGGGCAGAATCTCTCATTAACCAAATTCCCCACCCCCTTTTTTCTGTACCAGAGACTAAACCCTGGGTACTTAATCACAGCCACATCTCTAGCCTTTTTCTTTTTTTGAGACAGGGCCTCACTAAGTTGCTGAGGCTGGTCTCAAACTTGCAATCCTCCTGCCTTAGCCTTCTGAATCCATGAGATTACAGGAATGCACCACCACACCCAACTCAAATCCCTCCTTTTGTTTGTCACTGGTTCCTGGTACACTACATTCCTTGATAACAAGCTATTCAGTCTCCTTTGCTAGACTAGTCTCCTTTTCTTGACTGAATGCCGAAATGCCTATGGTTTATCCTTGCACTTTGCCTTGCCTTCTGTCTAAATCAAGTCCTCCATACTCACATCCCGTTCCATGATACAAGACTAATCCCGTATTTCTTATTGGTCCTGACTATCCCCACCACCTGAAGGCTTCCAAATGCTTATCTAACTTCTCCACATGGATATCTAATGAGCATCTCAAATACATAACTTGACTTTCTTCTGCCAGGTTCTTAACCCTGATGACTCTATTTCCAACCTTCAAAGTACTTGACTTCAAAAGTATTTATTCTATTTTTAAAATATCACCAATTCTCATCTATTAAACCCCATTCCAAGCCACTACCGCCAACGTGAAATTCTGAACTAGTCCTCTAATGGTCTTCTTGCTATTATTATTATTATTTAGTTTTTTAGATGGATACAATACTTTTATTTATCTCTTTATTTTTATGTGGTGCTGAGGATCAAACCCAGTGCCTCACACATGCGAGGCAAGCGCCCTGACACTGAGCCACAATCCCAGTCCTGCTTTCATTATTTTTTTAAAATATATATTTTTAGTTGTAGATGGACACAATACCTTTGTTTATTTCATGTAGTGCAAGGCAGGCACTCCACCACTGAGCTACAAACCCAGCCACCCGCCCCCCCACCCCTGCTTCCATTTAAAAAAAAAAATTTTTAGTAGTAGATGAACATAATACCTTTATTTTTTATTTATTTTTATATGGTGCTGAGGATTGAATCCAGTGCCTCACATGTGCTAGGCAAGTGCTCTATCACTAAGCTACAACCCCAGTACCTCAGGACTTTTAAACAAAGATCCCTTATTCATCTGCACAAAACCAGTCAGGAGCTGGTTTCCATATACAGAATAAAATTTCATTACTTGCAGTGGCCTAAAAGGTCCTATAAGATCAAATCTATTTTGGTTACCTCACCTCTCCTTTCTATTCTCACTGTCTCTGCTCTAATTGCCCTGTCTTTCTTACTAATCCTCAAATAAGTAAAGCTCAATATATCTCTAGGACTTTGTACTTCTGCTTCCTCTGCCGAATCTATTTCCTTGATTTTTTTTCAGGGCTAACTTTATTTTGGTTTCAGTTCAAAGATTACCTCCCCTGACAGATTATCCTGACTATCCTAATCTAAGAACACAGGAATTCTCAACAGACATTTCCTAGTTGGAGATACTTGTCCAAGTTTAAATATAAAAGAATATCTAGGAGAAAAAATAATTCAAAAAATAAATAGAATGATTTCCCCTGAGAGAGATCAAAGGTAGTTTTCCTTTTTAAAACAAAAGGGGAAATAGGAGAGAAGAGTGTTATACATACCCACACTGATATAATGCACCTGCTCTCCCCAGGTGTCAGGCCTTCTTTCCTTGGGCCTTTCATGAGAGTTTCACACAAACATCTCAAAGAGCTGCTACTTCACAGACCAACCATAAAACTACCAGCAACAGATGCTTTGCGGTGACCAACCCTCATTTCCCTGATCACTGTCTTCCTGTTTTGGTTCTTACCACCATTTAAGGCTCCTTTCCTTGCTCCAATAAGGAAGGCACATTTGGCTTAGGGATGATACATCCAGCTTAAAAGAAAAGAAATGGAACATGGTGATTCTTCAGGAGTTCTAGAATCAAATCACATTCAGTGGCCGACAATGAAGAGACAGTGACAGAGGAAGGTATCATGATCCAAAGGATGATAAACACAGAAGTACACAATGAAGTACTCCATTTCTAGCTCTACAAACTGAAACCTTTCCTTGGGAATGGAAATTAGAAATTCACAATGAAGGAGGCAGAAATTATATGGGGACAAATTCTGATTATTATATAAGAAGAGCTTACTGAGTGAGGTTAGATTGCTATAGTTCTCTAATGTCCTATCCCTATCCCTGTGGGCAAGGTCCAGGCATCCCCATTCCTCCCCAGAGAAGTTGACAGACATATTACTGAAAGTCACTGGCCACTAGAACAAAAAATTCATTTTTTATTTGTGAAAATATGGTAACAATTTTGAGGTGAAATGAGAAAGGATGGAAGAGGTCATGAAAGGAGGTGGTAAGACATAATAGACAATAGGCTATGGCTGATAATATTAATATTATTGGTCATTGAAGGAATATGTGTGCCTAAACTGTAGTAGCAACATGATTCTCAAGTACTTGTATTGCTACAGACAAACCTGTGTATAATAGGACAATTCAATTAATCAGAAAGGTCTGGAAGTAAAAAAGGGGAAATGAGAACATGAAATACTGAATGCAATCAGAACATTAAACTGTCTAATTCTAATAAACAATAATAAAATCTTTTTTGTTTTAATTATAGATGGACACAATACTTTTATTTTATTTATTTACTTTTATATAGTAATGAAGATTGAACCCAGTGCTTTACACGTGCTAGGCAAGTGCTCTAGCACTGAGCCACAACTGCAGCCCAACAATTAATTCTTATGAAAATAAGTCTTCCCTTCTCTTCTCCTTTTAAACAAAAAGATAAACAAGATTGATAGACTCTTTCCAAACAATTTTTGCCAGGTCTCCAGACTAATAGAATTTGAAAATAACTTAAGAAATTCTGGTCCATGAAGAGCAAGCTTTAGAAAACATTCTAATATTTCATGCATGTAATTTTAACATCTGAAAATAGGTTTTTGTATATTTATGGTGGGAAGTATTTAGTAACTTTCAACAAAGTGGGATGTTAATTTTTGTACAGTCTATGGGCATTTACATATATTTTTAATGTATTAAGATTTGGTAATTATTTGCACATGAAATTAATAAAATAGTTACTTCCTGTTATGATTTGTGAATTCCTTAAGACCTTGGTTTTTTAAAATAACTCTATATGAGAAATAATACTACATCTTTATATTTTAAAAATTGTATTGCTGCTCAAGAAAGGTACCCTGTTGCCAAAAAGACATACATTCATAATTGTACATTCAGCATTGTAAATAACCTTATGAAATCCTTTTTTTAATTGAAGCTATTCAAAATAAAAATTTAAATTTAAAAGCTCTGGACTGGCACATTCTGGCCATCTCCAAGGCAAACCTCACTGAAAACCATCTTCACTCATTGGTTCCTGGGTGAGATTGATATGATGATAAATAGAATAATACCCCCCACCCCTGCAATGTCCATATCCTGTTCCCTTGAACCTGTAACTACATTACCTTACATGACAAAAGGGACTTGTCAGGTGTGATTAAGGATCCAGAGATATGGGAAATTATCCTAGATTACTTGGCTGGGCCTAATGTAATCACAAGGGTATTTAAAATTATTGAAAAAACAGGGAAGTCAGAGGAGGAGACCTTATTATAAACATACAAGTCAAAATGATATGATTCTTGACTTTGAGAATGCAAGGAAGCCACAAGCCAAAGACTGTGGGCATTCTCTAGATCCTAGAAAACATAAGGAAACAGATTCACCTCTAGAATATCCAGAAAGAACACAGCTTGGCTGATACCCTGATTGAAGCCCTATCCGACCCATGACAGACTTCTGACCTCCAGAAGTATAAGAATAAACTTCTTGTTTTTCTTTTTTTGGTACTGGGGATTGAACCCAGGGGTGCTTTACCACTGAGCTATATCCCTAGCTCTTTTTATTTTTCTGAATCCGGATCTTACTGAGTTATAGAGGATGGTCTTGAACTTGTGATCCTCCTGCCTCTAGAGTAGCTTGAATTATAGGTGTGAGCCACTGGGTCCAGTAATTTCTTTCTTTCTTTTTTTTTTTTAGACAAATTTATTTCTGTTACAGTAACAACATGAATACAAGGGTCAAGATCTCTTTCCTCACAGGACTCCGTCCCACCCAATTTTAAAAGTTTCACAGAAAATCTTGTCACACACTGAGAGAACATCCAAAGAGAAATGCTGTCATTTCCAACTAGAAAAACTATGTAGAGAAGATCAAGGTTTACTACATGTCCCTATTAACAATTCATCTCTAACTCATCAAACCATGGTACTAAGACTGCTCTTAAGAGGAGGTATTTCAGCCGGGCTTGGTGACACACACCTATAATCCCAGCAACTTGGGAGGCTGAGACAGCCTCAGCAACGGGGGTGATGCACTAAGTAACTCAGAGAGACCCTGGCTCTAATAAAAAATACAAAAATTGGGCTGGGGATGTGACTCAGTAGTTGAGCCCCCTGAGTTCAATCCCTGTCCACCACCCCGTTAAAAAAAAAAAAAAAAAGAGGACTTATTTCTGCTCCCTCAGGGCTCCTAGTAAGGGACTATGCATGTGAAAAATGTAAAAGGATCCCATGAATGAACATCTAAACAATGGACAGAGGGAAAATGTTTAGAGAAGTCAGTGTTTTTTTCCTAGTATCACTTATTGGAATAGGAAATGTTTGGGACCAGTTCTCTTAGGGAACCAAAAAAAGGCAGAAAATTTTGGGATACAAAAGTCGAATATTCACATCACACAATGAAATGATTGTCCTTCAAGAAGGAAAGAAGGAATAATGACTCACATGTGGCATAGTTTTTAAAATTGACAGTACACATCTTTTCTCCGAGGTTCTCTCCTGGAAATGTGCAGAATCCAAAGATGCCAATGCTGGAGAAATAAAAGAAGCCATGAGATCAGACTTGCCTCAGAGCTCACAAAATGAGTGACTCTGAACTACTTAAACTTTCCCTCTTTGAGGGAATTTGGAAAAATCTTAGCCCTCCCACAAATCCAATGAAAACCAGCTAGAGCAGAAGAGATTCAGGATAGAATTTTCCTTAATTCCATGATGTCAAACAGGACGCTAAAGGTGCTACTTTCCTAGGGTACCTTCACTCTACAGTAGCATAGGAAAGAACATGCCCAGGAAATTCCACATCCAGAGTCTTGTGCATAATAGGCAAATACCCTACCACTGATTGACATCCCCAAACACAGAGCTTAGTTTTATAGATAAGGGATGTAAAAAGTGGAAACAAAGCACGTCAAACAGATTTGTCATTTCAAAGTCCTTGTAAAGTGGGAACAGGAAGAAAGAACAATAGAAAAGTTACTGATTAACATCAGATTACTTCAGGCCACTTTTTTTTTAATTGTAGATGGACATAATAGCATTATTTATTTGTATGTGGTATTGGGAATTGAACCCAGTGTGCCTCACACATGTAAGGCAAGCACTCTACCACTGAGTTACAACTCCAGCCCACTTTAGGTTACTTTTTTACAAGGATTAAATGATTTAAGGATTAAAGTAGAGGAAAATCCGTTATTATACCAACTGAACCTGGCCTGTTTCAGAAACTGGGTTGTCTCTCCTGATTTCTCTGAAGATTAGATGACAACTTGTTTTTGATTTGGTGGCAAGGAACCTCAGCATGATTGATTCCATTTTGATAATATATGCTAAGGTCTAGTGAAGGAGGCTAGTCCAATATTACGGCCTCCTACAATTTTATTTAGCATCAGGAAGGTACTTTACTTATGTTTACCTGCAACTCAGGAACTACCAAATGGAAAAGATGCATAAGCAAGGTATGAGGTGGAAGTATTTTACCCAGCTTTCATGCCCTTCCCAGAAAAGCAACCCTCTTAGGACCTCAATGTTTTCTTCAGCCCCTCAGCATGGTAATAACCCCCTGAACAGCGACTCAAGCCCAAATGACTGCCGACAACATCTCCAACTCCACTGTCTACACCCTTCCCACTGCCTATATCAGTTCTTTTTTGCCTGTTTGCTCTTTCTCATAAAAGAAAATTTCTTCTGCCTGAACCTTGAGATGGTTGCACATCTTATGGTTGTAGTATGCTCCCAATTATACCAGTTTCCTTCCCTTATAACAATGATCCTTTGCATAAAGTCTTTCCTTTCAGAATTTTTTATTCAACAGGTTGAATAACTTTTATGAAATAATAAAACTATTTTTATTTACTTCTCCAAGCTCAGGTTACAAAAGCAATGAGGGTTAATTCACAAGATAGTGAAAGTACATACAGCAGGCCACCTTTAGAAGTTTGACTTCGAGGGCTGAGGATATAGGTCAGTTGGTAGAGTGCTAACCTTGTATGCACAAAGCTCTGGGTTCAATCCCCAGCACCATACACACACAAAAAAAAATTAATTGAAAAAAACAGAAGTATGAATTCAAGAGTGAACAAGTGGGCTGGGGCTGTAGCTCAGTGGCAGAGCATTTGCCCAGCATGTGTGAGGGTTTGATCCTTGCACTGCCTAAAAATAAGCAAATGATATAAAGACATATTGTCCATCTACAACTACCAAGAAACAACAAAAAAATACTGAACAAGTGAAAATCCTCAAATTATAGTCACCTTTTTTTGCCATAGTTTTGTAGGACTGATTTTTTTTTTAAATATTGATCTTGCATTTGCATCTTTCTTGAATTCAATGTTGCTTGAGTGATACCCAAGAAAAGCTAATGAGAAAGTAAATAATAAGGAACAAGATTTTCTTGGGTAGAATGTAGTTTGAAGAGTGAGAAGCCATTATAGTAAGATTTTGACTCCCATGACCAATTTTCACCCATTGGAGGTAATAACATCCTCACTGAGAATACATGGGCTAAAATTAATATAAAGATATAAATTCCCTACAAGTGGATAAGATATTTGATATATGATAGAGATGCAAATAAAGCATCAAAAAGTATGGACCCAGAAACATTAAATTTAAATTCAATGAGCAAGAAAATTTAAAAAGTAAGAATAGCCAGAAAATACCTGGAAAAAAAAATGAGAACAGAGATTTTTAAAAAAATTATAAAATCCATGTCATTGAAATGCTAGATCTTGGCATATAAATAGATATACAGGATAATGGAATATAATAAAAATCTCTTATCTCTGCGCAAGATGGACTATTTAATAAATGTTAGTAAAAAAGGTAAAATCAGATCTATGTTTTATACCACATACTAAGATTAGCTGCAAATAAATAAGAGCTCTAAATACTATAAAACAAAATCATAAAAGTGCTAGAAGGAAAAACTTGCTGTGTTCTTCTTAACTCCAGAAGGGAAAAAAACCTTTCTATGACTTAAAATTATATGGATAAATTTTACTACATTTAAAAATTGCATGAGATACAAAAACATACAGACACATGACAAATTGGGGGGGATTCGAAACTTATATTGAAAAGGGTAACTTTCAAGATCAAATGAGCTTCATTTTACAAATCAAAAGAAAAAAGTTGAGGAAAAGATGAAAATCATGATTTAAAATGTACATAAGAGGGCTGGGGATACAGCTCAGTTGGTAGAGTGCTTGCCTCAAATGTACAAAGCCCTGGGTTCAATCCCCAGCACCACCAAAAAACCAAAACAAATATATAGAAGACCTGAGTGTGGTGGTGCAAATCTCTTAATTCCAGCTACTCCTGGAGGCTCATGTAGGACAACTTAACCAGGCCCTTCATGGGCAATACTCACTTTTTTCTTCCTTTGAGAATGCATGTTTTAGGAGAAAGAGGAGAGGGAATTTTATAATAGGGAACATTATACAGATAACATGTAAACACTAATGGGTATAACATCACCACAAGTGGGACACCACACTTTTCAGAACCTCATGATGTGATGCAACAGGTACCAACCATGAACTATTTTTGCCTAAAAAGGTGATTTAGGTAAAATCTTATCTGAATCTAGATCTAGCTACACTTTTGCAGAAATATAGGGGATGTCGTTACAAATTTATACACTACAAGGAAACTATTATCCAAAAGTAAGATGTGGAATAGTCTACAGGTCAAATGATACAGGTTTTATACAAATCAGTAGCACCAATTATATGAAGACAAAAGAAAAAAAATAGGAAACTGACATGGATTAAACAAGGTTTAAAGTTTGGCACCAAAATGCAATGTGTGTAATTTACCTGGATCAACTGTAAAAATCTATCTATGAAACTAGGGGAATTTGAATATGGACTGGTTATATGATAGTATTTTCATACTATCATAGGAAGAAAATGGGTAAAGATTGATAGAAGATATGTTCTTAATTATAGCTATACTGTATAGCTATACTGTTAGAAACATTAAGATTTATACTTTCTATTCTGCTTGAAATTTTAATAAAGTTAAAATTAAAAGGTCTTCAAAGTTCCTTCCAGAAGTGTAATTATTTTTATCAAACTCTTGGCTCAGAAAGGATTGATATGTAACTGGGTAGAAAGGAGAAGTCTAGTGTAGCTAGAAAGCATAACTATAGTATCACTGGCTGGCTGGTTCCTCCTCAGGAAGATGTTGTAGGACACAGAAAATGCCTTGAAAAGAATGAAATCTGAGGGAAGAAAGAAAATGTTAACTTACTTTATGCAAGACTTTCAGGGCTGGGGTTGCAGCTCAATGGTAGAGCACTTGTCAAGCACATGTGAGGAAATGGTTTAGATCTTCAGCACCATATAAAAATAAATAAAAATAAAGGTATTATGTCTATCTACAACTAAACAATATTTTTAAAAAGATTTTTAAAAATAACGGCTTTCAAATGTGGAAGTCCTCCCTGTGTACCTCTCTTAGAAAAAGCAGAAGAAAAAACAACCAAAGGACACTAAATCTTCCTCAAAGTCCACAAAATTATTTGGGACCACCTCTACCCAACCTCAGGCAAGAAAGCCGTCCTCCCCACCCCAAAGGGCTCTCAAGGTGGAATGGGACATCTACTAATGTTATAGTTAAAGCTTCATCCTAGGGTTTCATAAACTGACTTCCAGACGTCTCGTCCTGCCCCCAGACAGATGAGGCCTCTCAGGGAGGCCTCCAGTGGGCCCCAGATACAGACAGATGAGGTCACACAGGGAGATCTCTAGGGAGACAATGACAACGTCCAGTCCCGGGAAGGTGTAAGCGACTGCGTCCAATCTGACCATTTCCCCCACAGAAGAGTCAACTCACCAGAACTGACAGGCTGGCAGGAGGCTTTTCAGAGCCTCCTAGGACAGACTGGAGTCGTCCTCAGAGTGAGGCTGAGGAATGTCTCTCAGGAGCTCCCCTCTACTCCTGGCGGAGGTCCAAAGGCCCGTCACTGGAGGCAAATTTGGGGTGAGGGTAGGGAAGAAACGGATCCCCGAGCCCCCAGATGTTATAGTTAAAGCTTCCTCCCAGGGTTTCATAAACTGACTTCCAGACCACTCACGTATAATCTAATCAAGCCTTTATTGAAGCACACCGGTGGCGGCTGACCAGAACATAAAGCTGTTCCCCTGGATCAGCCCCGAACAATTACAAGGGCGCTCCTTATAAGCCTGAAAACCGCAAAAGAGAGGTTAAGTTACAGGAGCGGGACAGTACAGCCAAGCGGAGGGAAGCCTAACCAGTCACAGTTAGCCCAATCACCCCAGTTACAGAAACAGAGCCCCGTTACCCTAGTTACAGAAACAATGCCCCATTAGGTAGTTCCATGTTCTTAAAAGTTTCTTTAGCAGAAGGAAAAGAACATCTTGCCCCAGTCATGACTCTTCTACTTGGCATGGTTGTTTTTTATAGGATGAAGTCATAAAACAAAATGGAGTCACATTTGCTCCTACTACCACACTAGCATCTTCCTTTGATGCTTTCAGGGGTTAAATCCACATTAAAAGACATTCTTCAAAAGAGCCTCGTTGTCTGTAAAGTGAAAGAACGGTGGCAGCTGTAATGAAGCAATTCTCAGCTAGCAGAACTCCTCCCTTTTACACAAAGGAACATTAGAGAGGTGGAGAGGAAACCAGCGGCCACGAACATTAGCCTCCCATGCGGTCCTACAAGCGCGCGCACACATGCATCCAGAGTTAAAACACTACAAGTTATACCCTTCCCTCCTCGGACTGACTCCCGTTTGCCAAGATAACGGTGCGGATCGTGCCCGAGGACTCTCCAGCGGCCACACCCATCAATTTCGAGCGGTGGAACACACCTAGTACCAAGAGGCCCTCGCTGATCTCGGAACTAAAGTGACGGTGTCTGTTTCCTGGCGGAGGGAGACACCACTATCCCACCCCGGCAAAGCCGACTTCCTGGAAATAGTCTGGAGCACTCAGATCTAGAAGAAATGTCCTCCAGAGCCAGCGCTCTCCCTTTTACTGTCAGCATGGAGCCCCTGATAGGACTCCGCTTCCCCCCCCCCCCTGCATTCTACGGGAGCTGTCTCGAGCTCCAACCCTAAAACAGGGGGCGGGTCTTAGGGAGGGTTCCGGTTCCCAAGACCGCGGCACACCGGATCTTTGCGTCAAGACGAAAGGGCATTTGTGTATGGAATGTCGCAGCGACGCAAAGGCCTTCGGGAAACGTGGTCTACAGCGGGATACAAGCAGGGTCAGAGTGATTCCAGGCCTGATGGTGAGGTCCAGAATGGACACCGGGCTGGAATCCCATCTGAGCGGTCTTACTCAGCTGGCTCCCCAGAACTTCTAGAAAATCTCACGCAAAAAAGGTTACATCTTATTACAATGCCTTCAAGGAAATGTAGTCCATAACTGGAAAAACTGCAAAAGGCTGCGAGGCAGGGTCTGGATTTCTTTTCAGATAGATCTACGACTAGGATGCGGTCGCCACAGTAACCAGGTTGCTGAACGCTTCCTGGGCCGGGGCGGGGGATGATACCTGCTTCACAGCCGTGTGTGTGTGTGTGTGTGTGTGTGTGTGTGTGTGTGTGTGTGTGTGTCTGCCTATCTGTCCCAATGTCCCCTGTGGGGGGGAAAAAGTGGGGAAAGGCTGTGGCTGTCCTTGTGAATGTAGTGCATATTAGCTTGAGTTTGAGACTGAGGTGGGATATTGGTCCATTTGGGATTGTGCATGAGAGGGTCTTTGGGAAGGACAGATGAGGCTGGGGAATTTTCAGGAAGTAGGCTTATTTAAGCTGCAGCGGTCCAGAGGGGCTAATGCCTAAAAATCTTTGGACTCCGAGTCTGGAAATTCTTTTAGATTTATACTTAGTGGGGATTGGGGGTTCACATAACAGTTACTCTCTGTCCTGTATTCTTAGGCTAGACCATAATTTCACATGTTTTGTCTGCAAACCTGGCATTACAAGAAAGAGAAAGCTTCAGACCACACTGAGCTTTCTGCAGTACTCATGTGAAATCCTGTTGACACTCCAAAAATCTTTCTGACCAGAAGAGAATCTTAATTATGGCAAGGGTCTTTGGGGTGAGGGTACCTGGTCTACTTCTGTATGACTAGCTTTGAGGATGTTATCAGACTTAGAAAGAAAGACAATGATATTTGGGTTCTTACAGAATTTTATAAATTACGTTGAGAATTGACCTTTGGTAGTGATTGTGGGAAAAGAAGTATGTGAACACAGTATTGTGAGAATGAGAGAAATTGTTAAGAGTTATCATTAAAACTCTAAGCATCTATTTCCTCACCTTTAAAATAAGAACAACAGTCGTGTGAGGCTTTAGAACATTGCTGTCCAGTAGAACAAAACTGGATCCCATTTTTTAATATCAGTACTATTCAGTACTGTAGCTACTAGTGATATCTGGCTATTGAGAACCTGAAATGTGGCTAGTTTGACTAAGGAACTGGACTTTTAATTTCATTTAATTCTATTTATTTATTTTTATTTTTTTTTTTTTTTTAATATTTATTTTTTAGTTCTCGGCGGACACAACATCTTTGTTGGTATGTGGTGCTGAGGATCGAACCCAGGCTGCACGCATGCCAGGCGAGCGCGCTACCGCTGAGCCACATCCCCAGCCCTCATTTAATTCTAATAAACCTAGGGTTAAACAGCTATATGTGACTTGCATTGTTACTATTGGACAGTGCAACCTGAAACATCAATTTGCCTTAAAAATTTGAAGGAGGTGAAAGTTAAAGTAATTCATGTATCAAATATTTGAAAATTGAAATGGGAAAGAGATGAAAGGAAATTCAAACTGAGCTTTAGTCTTTCTTTTTTTTTAAATTGAGGAATTGAGGAATAATTTATATAAAATCCATAAATATTGCATATTCACCTCAATGATCCTTTACATACACAGGCAATTGCCACACACTGATCAAGAATGTTTCTTTGTGCTGGATATGATCGTATATGTCTATAATACTAGCTGATCAGGAGGCCGAGGCAGGAGGATCACAAGTTCAAATCCAGCCTTAGCAACTTATCAAGATCCTAAGCAACTTAGTGAGACCCTGTCTCTAAATACCAAAAAAAAAAAAAAAAAAATCTTCCTTTTGCCCCAGATTCCACCCAGAAATGACCAATATTTGGACTTCTAAAACCGTAGGTTAGTGTTGGGGTATTCTTTTTCTTTCGCTCTGTTTTGTTTTTTCTGTGGTACTGGGTATTGAATCTGGGGTACTCTGTCTCTGAGCTGTACCCCCAGCCATTTTGATTTTTTATTTTGATACAGGATCTTTCTGAGTTGCGTAGGCTAGCCTTGCGGTCCTCTTGCCTCAATCTTCCAAGTAGCTGAGATTATAGGCATGCACCAGAGAGCCCAGCAGTTTGGGGGTATTCTTGAACTTCATGTGAATGCAGTCAGATAAATGATATGTCTGTCTTGTTGCCATCCACAATGACTCTGAATTGTCTTTTTTTATTGGGTGTGGCAATAATTCCTTTAACCAGCTAGTAAATATTTTAGGTTTGGTAGATCTAATGGTCTCTGTAACATCTGTTCAACCCCTTTAAGTGGCATGAAAGCAGTCACAGATGACATATAAACATGACTGTGTTCACAAAACATTATGGGGAGCTATTGGTTGCACACATCTGTAATTCTAGTTACTTGGGAGGCTGAAGCAAGAGGATCAAAAGTTTGAGACCAGCATTGATGACTAAGCAAGGCCTTATCTCAAATAAAATTTTTAAAAGAACTGAGGATGTAGTTCAGTGGTAAAGTACCTCTCTAGCATGCATGATGTACTGGGTTTAATGCCTGGTACTGAAGAAAAAATAAAACAAAAAACTTGATGGACATGGAAATTTGAATTTCACATAATTTTGATATATCAGAAAATGCTATTTTTTAACCACTTAAAACTATTGTTAGGTTAATAACCATGCAAAACTCCAATGATGGGCTGGCTTTAGTCTACAGACTGTAGTTTTTCAATCCTTATCATAATTTAATCTATTTTGTATTGGTAGACACTTGTGTGTCTTCTGGTATTTTTGCTATTATGACATTTAACATTCTTGAAATATCTTTTGGTAGACTTAGCGTTCATTTCTGTGGGGAATCTAATAGTGTAATAGCTGGGTCATAAGTAGGCATATATTCTCTAATATGTGTGTATATACATATTTGTAGATACTGCCAAAGTATCTATATACCTTCACGTACCTTTCCAAAGTGGTTGTGCCAGTTTACACCTCTATCAACAAAGTAAAAGATTTCAGCTGCTCTTCTTGGCCTTCTTAAATTTTGTAATATTAATAGGTGAGTAGTGGTAACTCAGTGTGATTTTAATTTGTGTTTCTCTGATGAACGTTCAGGTTAGCCATTTGATGGCCATTTGAATATCCTCTATGTCAAACTGCTTCTTCAGCTCTTGACCATTTTACTAAAATCAATTTGTTCTTTTTTCTGTTTATTTATAGGTACTTGCATATCCTGGAAATGAGGCCCTTGTAGGATATATGTATTGATACATGTTACAGGTATTTTCCCCCAGGTTATCAATTGCCTTTTCACTCTGATAATGAAATCTTTTTGAAGAACATATGCTCTTCATTTGAATGAAATCAGTTTATTAGTCTTTTATTTGTAGTTCATGGCTCATTCTGTTTAAAACTTTTCCCTACCATTGCAGACAAAGTGCTATGTTTGGCAGTTTTTGTCCTCTTCAAAATTCATGTTGAAACTTAATCCCTAAGTTTGGGGAGGTGGGACCTAATTGGAGGTATTTAAATTATCAGGGCCCAGACCTCATGAACAGATTAATGATACTATATAAAGGGCTTTGGGGGCACACCCATAATCCCAGCGGCTGGAGAGGCTGAGACAGTAGGATCACAAGTTCAAAGCCTCAGCAAAAACAAGGTGCTAAGCATCAAGACCCTATCTCTAAATAAAAACCAAAACAGGGCTAGGGATGTGTCTCAGTAGCCGAGTATCCCTGAGTTCACTCTCCGGTACTAAGAAAAAAGGGCTTGCTGTACTGGATTTTCATTCTCTCTTTTGCTCTTCTGCCATATGAGGACACAACATTTGTCTCCACCTGCCCTTCCTTCTGCCTTCCCCTGTAGCAGGAAGGCCCTCACCAGAAACAGGATGCCAGTGCCTTGATCTTGGACTTCCCATCCTCCGGAACTGTAAGGAAGTAAATATCTGTTCTTTATAAAATACTCAGTCTCAGGTACTCTGTTATACTAGCACAAAATAGACCAAAAATAAGGGTATTCTATTTTCCTCCTAGAAACATTATTGTTTTACCTTTCATATTTAGGGCTGTAATCCATCTCAAATTAAGTTTTTTATTTGTTTTTATGTAGAGGTCAAGATATATTTTTTCTCACATATATATAAGTTGTTGCTGACACTGTTTATTGAATTTCAGTACTGCCTCTTTAACAGATCATGTGACCTTATGTGTGTGAGTATATTTCTATATTCTACTTTGTTTTATTGCTATATGTACATAATTTTTATAAGATTAAGTATTGAAATTTTATGCTATAAATTGTAAACTGTAATTTTTTTATATTATGCTTACATCTTTTTAAATACCTTTATTTTATTTTATTTATTTTTATGTGATGCTGAGGATTGAACCCAGGGCCTTGCACGTGCTAAGCGAGTGCTCTACCGCTGAGCCATAGCCCCAACCCCTAAACTGTAATCTTCTTGATTTTTTTTTTTTTTTTAGTTGTACATGGACACAAACCTTTATTTCATTTATTTAAATCTACATGGGGCTGAGGATCCAACCCAGTGCTCACACATGCCAGGTGAGCACTCTGCCACTGAGCCACAACCCCAGCCCCATGTAATTTTTTTTTCATTGTAGATGGACACAATACCTTTTATTTATTTTGACGTGGTGCTAAGGATCAAATCTTGTGCCTCACAAGTGCTAGGCAAGGGCTCTACCACTAAGCTACAACCCCAGCCCTCAAATGTATTCTTTTATTTTTTTTCCTCTTAATTTTAAAATTTATTTTTAGCTGTAGATGGACATAATACCTTTATTTTATCTGTTTATTTTTATATGATGCCAGGGATCAAACCCAGTGCCTCAAGCATGGTAGGCAAGCAGTCTACCACTGAGCCACAGCCCCATCCCCTAAACTATATTCCTTAGCAACCTTAACATGGCAACTCTTGGTCCTGGGCATTTCCATATGTATTTCAAGAACCAATTGGTTGATTTACCCAAATAAAACTGAATTTCCCTGGATTTTCTTTGAGTCTATAAATATAGGGTGAATTAACAAATACCAGACTTATAAAAAACTGCTATAACTCAACAATTAAAAAATAAATAAATAAATAAATAATGGGCAAAAGATTCAAATAGCCATTTTTCCAGATAGAAAAATGACTGATAAGCCTATGAAAAGATGATCAATTATATTAGTCAGTAGGCAAATGTGATATTACTTCATATCTACTAGAATGGCTAGAATCAAAAAGACAAATAATAACAAGTATTGTTGAAGATATGAAGAAATTAGAACCCTCAAACATTGCTGGTAGAATTTAAAATGTTTAACCACTATAGAAAACAGTTTGGCTGTCTTCAAAAAGCTAAGCATGGAGTTACCACATGAGTTAACAATTCTACTCCTAGGTATGTAAGAGAATTGAAAACTTGTGTTCACATAGGAAATTCTATAGAGATAGATGATTAATAATTGCTTGGGTGTGGAGGGTGTGAGATAAGAATTGGGAAAGATTGCTAATGGGTTTAGAGTTTCTTTTTTAGGTGATTAAAATGTTCTAAAATTAGATTATAGGAACGTTTGCACACCTGTGAATATTTTAAAAACTAGTGAATATTTTAAATGGGAGCATTTTACATTAATTATATTTCTGTAAAACTTTTTTGACACGGTAAAAAGCCTTTCCAATAAAATTTACATAACAGTAGTGAGAGTAACTTAATAAAGACCTAAAGAAATGCAGAGACATGGGTCTGGAGTTGTGGCTCAGTGATAGAGTGCTTGCCTCACCCATGGGTTCAATCCTCAGTACCACATAAAAATATATAAATAAAATAAAGGTATTGTGGCCATCTACAGCTAAAATTATTTAAAAAAAAAAAAAAGAAAGTAGAAGCAATGCAGGGAGGTGCATGTGTTTGTAAATTGGAAATCTTGGTATAAGATGTCCTTTATATTTTCATACGAATTTTAGGATCAGTTCATCTATCTCTGCCAGAAAGCTAGCTTGAATTTTCATTGGGATGATGTTCAATCTGCAGATCAATTTTTGGGAGAATCACTATCTTTTTTTACTTAATATTTTCTTAGTTGTCAGTGGACTTTATTTATTTTTAAGTGGTACTGAGAATCGAACCCAGTGCCTCACACATGCTAGGCAAGTGCTCTACCACTGAGCCACAACTCCAACCCCGAGAATCACTATCCTGAGTCTGTTTTCTGTTGGTATAAGAGAATAACATTAGGTCTTAAGGCCTGAGCCCTCATGAGTGCAATTAGCACCCTTACCAAAGAAACCCAAGAGAAACCCTTCACGCCTCCACTACTCTAGGACACACCAAGAAGGCATCACCTGTGAGGAAGCAGGCCCTCATCAGACATGAATCTGCCAACACCTTGATTTTGGACCTTCCAGTCTCCAGAACTGTGAGAAATGAATTACTGTTGTTCATACCCCAAAGAGTTTGTAGTATTTTGTTACAATAGCCCAAACGGACTAAGACAATGCCCTTTATTAGGTTGAGGACCTTCTTCTTCATTCCAACTTTGTTGAGTATTTTTATCATGAAGAGGATGTTGGATATTGTTAAATGTGTGTTCTGTCTTTGAGTTAATCAAATTGATTTTCTCTTTATTCTGTTCATGTGGTGTGTTACATTGATTTTTGCATATTAATCCAAATTTGCATTCTTGGGTCTCCACTTATTATTCATCGTATATAGTCTGTTTTGTGTTGCTATAAGAAATACTAGAGGCTAGGGACTTTTATATAAAGAGGTTTATCTGAGTTTGGTAAATCTGGTGGCTGGAGTGTCTAAACAGTATGGTGCTGGCATCCTGGCAAGGGCCTTCTGGCTGTCTCATACAGTGGTGGAGAAACAGCAAGAAATGGAAGGAAGTGATGACACTATGAGGTAGGAAACTAGAGGGATTCAGGGATCAGGCTTGCTGTTTTTAAAACAATGTATTTTCCTCTTGGGTCCCTTGAGAACTACATTAATCTCTTCTGACTTTAGCACCCCCAGTGACCTAACCACCTTCCACAGGTCCTAGCTCTCCCAACTCAACCACCACATTAGGGACCAAGCTTCCCAGCACATGAAAATGACACAAACTATGTCCAAATCATAATACATAGTATATAAACTTTATTTGTTGTTTGATTCAGTTTTGTGAGGATTTTGTGCCTCTTATTTTTTGTGTTTTTCTTGCTATAAGTACTTTTATTTTAAATTTTTACTCTTTTCCTTTCATTTATCAGAGATTGAACCCAGGGGTGCTTAAACACTAAGCCACATCCCCAGCTCTTTTTTATGTTTTTATTTAGAGACAGGGTCTTGCTTAAGTTGTTTAGGGTCTCAGTAAGTTGCTGAGGGCTGGCTTTGATCTTCAATCCTCCTGCCTCAGTCAGGGATTACAGGCATTACAGGCATGCGCCACTGCACTCAGCTTAAATTTTACTTTTTAATTACTTGCTATTAATACATAGAAATATAA
This sequence comes from Ictidomys tridecemlineatus, assembly GCF_052094955.1. Classification (NCBI taxonomy): domain Eukaryota; kingdom Metazoa; phylum Chordata; class Mammalia; order Rodentia; family Sciuridae; genus Ictidomys; species Ictidomys tridecemlineatus. The sequence goes on along the minus strand of NC_135491.1, from coordinate 15,971,313 downwards.
TTTATATTTTATATTTGCATCCAGTGATCATGCTAAATTTATTCAAATAATTTTAGAATTCTTTTGGTTTTTCTGCATATACAAACCATGTCATCTGCAAATATTTCTATACATCATCTTTTTCAACCTCTGCATTTTTCCTTTCTCCTGCACTGGTTTGGGCCTCCAGTATGATCTCGAGTATAAGTAGTTATTAGAAGATACCCTTGTTTCATTCCCTTGAGTAACCCATCAAGTATGTTACCTGAAGGTTATTTTAAAATGCTCTTTATTAGGTTGAGTCAGTTTGCTTCTACACTACTTTTATTGAGAGTTTTTATAAATACTGGATTTTTCAAATGTACTGCTGTCAAGTACGACATGATCATACTTTCCTCCTTTATTTTGTTAAAGTGGTAAATTACATTGGTTTTTGAATATTAAACAATTTTATATTCCTGGAATAAAATCCACTTGGTCAGCACTTATTTTATTACTTGCTGAATTTGGTTAGCTCTATTGTTTAAGATTTTACATCTATGAGAGATATTAGCCTGAAATGTCCAAGGTTAGTTTAAAGACATTTTTGGCATCATAAAGTTGGTATTTCTGTTTGTAAAAAATTGTATTTGGTATTTTTAATTCCCTCAAACATTTGGAAGAATTAATGAATGAAAATATGTAGGCCTGCTTGAATCAGGTTAATTTTTTAATTTTTTTAAAATTTTTTTTAGAGGTTAATTTTTTTAAAGTAATTTTCTTTGTAGTAAAGTGATATGCTGTGTGTGTGTGTGTGTGTGTGTGTGTGTGTGTGTTGCTAGAGATCAAACCTAAGGATCTTGCACATGCTGGGTAAGTGCTCTGCCACTGGGCCTCATTTCCAGCCCTGGTCGTCTGTTTTTAAGCCTATCTTACTTTCCTGCAGTCACATTCTTTATGTGTGTTGGAGGGTAGGGACGGGCAGCCTGGAGATTTAACCCAGAGGCACTTCACCACTGAGCTACATCCTCAGCACTTTTTATTTTTTCATTTGAGACAGGGTGTCACTATGTTGTTTATGACCTATCTGAGTTACTGAAGCTGGCCTTGAACTTGTCACCCTCCTGTCTCAGCCTCCCAGGCTGTGGGGATTACACATGTGTGCCACTCTGCTAGCTCGAAATCACCTTCTGCTCAGAGAGATGAGAAATGAACTCACCTTTCTATGCCTCCTTAATAACAAAGTTGTATTAAGTAACATTGTCACTGATCATCCTTCCAGAAGTTGTTTTAAACCTTGCTTCTATCCAGTGATCTCTACCCTCAGTTTAAGTAATATGGATTTAAAAATAATACTAAAGTTTGTTCTCATTCATACATATAAGTAAATAAATTTTCAATTAATTTCCTACAAGAGATTAAAGAGACATATCTTAGCCCATATCTTTGTGCTCCTTTAACAGAATACCACAGACTGGATAATTTGTCAAGATTAGAAACTTACTGGCTAACTGTTCAAGAGTCCGGGAAGACTACTGTCAAGACGCTGGCAGGTTTGGTAATTCTGATTCCAAGAGAGAGCCTGTATTATGTACTGAGATGGCCTCAGATAAAATTGCAAAGAGACAAAAAAGGGGGGGGGCTAAATTCACTCTTTTATGAAAGCGTTAATCCTACCTGTGAGGGCAGAGCCTTTAAGGCCTAATCATCTCTCAAATGTCTGACTTATAAATACTGTTAAAATGGCAATTAAATTTGAATTTGAGTTTTAGTGGGGACAGACATTGAAATGGTAGCAAGAAAGAAAGCCTGGCAGAAGTTAAAATGATTTTCTAGTACTATTTTATTTGAATCTCTGCAGAATTTTATGGTAGGAAGATAGGAAGATAGAGTTATGATGGGAATGGGTCTTTCCCCAATGTAATTATTGCTCACTTTCCAGACAGAGCACAGCCCACTATTTCCTCTACAACCTGTAGCCCAATATCAGAGCCACCAATGCCCTCTGCTTCCATCTAAAAACTGCAAAAATATTGGCTCAGAGAGAAAAGCACACTATTTTTAGAGTGGAAATCTGAATCCCTTCAGCTGCAGGGCAGAGCAGAAGGCTAGCTGGGGCACAAAGCCAGGAAACTAGACTGACTGGTCTGTCCCAGAGGAAGCTTACATCACATTCATTTAGAAGTTGCTTTGCTTTGCTTTTCCAACCTGTACTGTCCCCATGGTTTCATTTTCATTTTTTCCAGCTATGTTCATATACCATGAAATTACTGTGAAATTTATATGTGACATTTAAAAAAGTAAATTATTAGTAATAGTCTGTATATGAATATATGGATTTTAATACTTGGACTGTGGATTTTAATTGAATTGTTAATGTAAGTGTATTTATAGAAATTTTATATATAGAAGCTGGCACTGCAGATATTGGAAAATCAATTTATTATGAATATCTATAAACTTTCAGTAATGTTATCAGAATATCATAAAGTTAACATAATGTTCAGATAATTTGTTATCATATGGGAAATACAATAGATTCTTCACATTATTTGAAAAAAATTTAATATGGCTTAAGTACAGTAATATAAAAGAAAATTATTAAACTCTTTGTAACAGAGTATCTTTACAACCTTATACTAAGGAAGAGTTTCTTAAACAGAATTTCTGATATTTAAAGGAATGATAAATAGTCCTATTGGTCAAAAAGACACCATAAAGAAGGTAAAAACCAAGTCATGAACTAGAATACCACTGCAAAACTACAAGCCAAATGTACATATCCAGAAGAGAGCAGAGACTCCAAAAGTAAATCCTACTTGTAGGAATTATACTCTAGAGTTATCTTAACACATATAAACCTTTTTTCAAAATATTTTTTTAGTTGTCAATGGACCTTTATTTTATTTATTTATATGCAGTGCTGAGAATCAATTCCAGTTCCTCACACATGCTAGGGCAAGTGCTCTGCCACTGAAGCACAACCCCAGCCCATACATATACACTTTTAAAGCACACAGAACTGTTCAAAGCAGCACCATTAGTATGGAGAGTGGGGAGGGGGTATCTGTCAAGAGTAGAATATTAAATAAAAATTAGCATGTGCACACAACCAGTAGAATACCACCCAGCAGCAAGAAAATGATCTAAACAGATTTATGAAAAAATATCCAAAATATAATCTTGGGTTTAAAAAATAGTGATAGACTGGGTTCAGTTGTGTACAACTGTAATCCCAGTGATTTAAGAGGCCAAGGCAGGAGGATCATAAGTTCAAGGCCAGCCTTAGCAAATTAGGAAGGCCCTGTCTCAAAATTTAAAAAAAAAAAAAAAAAGTGCTGGGCACAGTGATCCATGCCTGTGATCCCAGCAGCTCAGGTGGCTGAGGTAGGAGGATCACAAGTCCAAAGCCAGCCTTAGCAACATAGCCAGGCCCTTAGCATGTGAGCGAGACCCTGTCTCAAAATAAAATATAAAAAGGGCTGGGGATGTGGCTCAGTGGTTCAATGACCCTGAGTTCAATCCCAGGTACCAAAAATAAAAAGGGTTAGGTATACAGCTCAGTAGTGAAGTGCCCTTGGGTTCAATCCCCAGTACCAAAAAAAAATGAAATAAAACAGAAGTGACAGAATACACAGAATGTCACTTCACAAAATTTCAAACACATGTAAATGTAAACTATTTGGAGAGCTATGGGAAGGTAAGTATAAGTATAAAATCAGAATGAGTATCACTAAGTTCAAATTATAGTTATCTTTGTGAAAAAAAGAATAGGACTGATTGGGAAAGAACATAAACAGGCTTCAATGGAATTGAATTTCTTAACCTGGTTATCAACCAGGTACAGATCTGTACAGTATAATAATTTTATCCACTAAACTCCACTTATGATTATATGTATATTTGTGTGTAGAATTTTAAGGTACTGTGTTCAAAATGAAATGGGGAGAAAATAATGTCAGAGCTGAAGAATTATTTTAGTGAGTTCAAGCCAAAAAATACTGTTAAAACACAAGAGTTACAAGAGTACAGAAGAATAAGAAACCCATAGAATACATTTAAAAGAACTTGAAGATAAAACTAGAAAATAATTAAACAAAATTTAAAAGGACAAATAAGACACACAACCAGTTATAAATAAGTGACCATTCTTGTCATAGAAAATACTAAAAGAAAACTTGTGTTTACAGAGTAAGTGAAGCACACATTTATTTCTCATTACACTACAAAAGGTGAAAAAACAGCAATGAGAACAAAAGCAAATGAGACAGAGATACTACAATGATTTTGAAAATTTGAGGCAACTCAGGAGCCTGAGACAGGAGGATCCCAATTTCAAAGCCAGCCTCATCAAGGCCCTCAGGAACTGAGATCCAGTCTCAAAACTAAAAAAAAAAAAAAAAAAAAAAAAAGGAATGGGGGTGTGGCTGAGTGGTAAAGCACTCCTGGGTTAAAATCCCAGTATCAAAAAAACAAAAAAACCCAAGACCCAGAATCCACAGAAAGGGCAGTTGGTGACATGTGCCTCTGGTTGAAAGTATATACACGAACTTGTACTCCAGCCTTTCCCAATTTATTTTGCCTGCTTGTTTTGATCTCTGGATAAACTGATCTTAACAGGATATGGAGAATACACAAAGAAGGGCCAATTAAGGCACAGTTAGACAACAAACCACACTAGAAGCCTTCTGGGGCTTCTTTCCCCAGATACCAGCAACTCAAAACTTAGCCCACACAGGTGGAAGTCCTCTAAAGAAAAATTAAATGGCAAAGGGATTTGACCTCAGTGGATCTTGCAAAGAAAAGGCTAGAGCAGGACTCTTGTCAATTGACAAGCACTAACCAATGATTAGAAGGAAAGACTACCTTGTATTTGAGAAAAAATCCAATATGAAAGGAACAGAGTAAGTCAAATAGGGACACGGAATTTGGTCATAAGAGAGAATACATGGAGCCATGAGAACTCCAAATAAATAATAATGAATGTAATTACAAATCAGTAATTCATATGGTTATGAATCAGACAGTAAACATACTACATAATATTTTAAAATACATAATTATATAAGGGAAAATACTGTATCCAAACAGAACAGATTGCTATGAAGATGAAAAAAAAAAAACAGGAAAGAGTTCTAGGAAATTAACAATATAAATAATTTAAAATTTAAATACTATTGGAAGATAAAGTTAACAAAATTTCAAAAAAAAAAATTCTTGAGTTAAAAAAAAGAGATAAAAGAGAAAATAGGAGAGGGGCTGGGGTTGTGGCTCAGTGGTAGAGTGCTGCCAAGGCATGCATGAGGCACTAGTTTCAATCCTCATCACCACATTAAAAAAAACCAAAATAATGTGTCCACCTAAAACTAAAGATACATAAATAAATAAATATTTTTTAAAAAGAGAGAAGATAGGAGAAAAACATTTAAAGGCTCAACCCACGAAAAATTTCTATCAAATAATATACATTTCAGCAAGAAAGAGGAAGGAAGGAGGAAGGAAAATTCACAGAAAATTTAACAGCTCATAAATACAATAGTTTCTAGACTAAAAGTGCTTGCCTGGTATTCACATGAAAAACTTGAAAAACATCCACACTCAGACACAAAATTATGAAATTTCAGTACACTGGGAATATAATTTAACATTTCCAGTAGGGTTGGGAACACAAGATTACACACAAATAGGGAACAGATGACAAATCTTTTTATAAACATCAGCGACAAGATTATGAAGTAATAACTTTAAATTCTGATTTGTAGAATTCTCACTCCAGCAAAAACTACCAGTGCAATAAAGATATTTTCAGACAACTTTCAACTTAAAATATTTACATCAAATCCCTGCATTTTAGGAGAGCTGTTGTAGAGAGGCAGTCAGTAGTAATGAGAAATATGTCAAATTAGCAAGTTAGGACACAGAAATCCAAATCAGGGAAAGGGACGAATGAAGCCTTAAAGCAATTCTACAATCCAGATAGGCTATGATAAGGACTGTGAAAGAGATTCTGCAAGAACAAAAAAGTTATGGGATAAGATTTGAGCTTTCAGAAAAATTATCGCTGAGTCTTACATATTTGTTGTAATACCTGGAAAGGGACAGTAAGAGGAACACACACACACACAAAACCCACCATATACATACAAGCCAATTAAATCCAGGTCAAGCGAAAATTTGTGAAAATATAATTGGCCCTGAGGCCAAAAAAATATGTACTCCGTTTATAAACATAAACTATTGCTTTAACCAAACCACTGTAACATAGCTGTATTTCAAAGTGGGTCTGGCAAAGAGGAGAAAGTTCAAATTTCTTGTTTTAAATGAAGCTTGAAGTTTTCTCATCATTAAACATGACGTCTTTGATTTTAACCACCAAAATGACTTATCTTAACTAAGGAGTTAAGATTTCTTATTATCTACTAGTGACTTAGGAACTTGTCGGATTCATCTAAGATTTCATATTTAAGGAAAAAACAGTAAAACACTTGTTTCTACAGAATCCTGCTTATTTCAACATTTTGGTATCCTAACACCTTGACAGTGATGACAGACCTTACTTCCTCCTTTCCAATTTTGCTTCAAATTATTTTCTTTCTCTAACTGCCAGAGTCCTGAAGGCAACCTAACCAACATGGAGTTCATCAGAACGCCACACCCAGCTTCTTATAGTTACACAGTAATCCACAAGCACAGTCCCCCTGGAAAACAACCAAAAGTGCAGGCTATCAAAACCATCCCCAGGCATTCACAGATAAATATAGCCTCAGGTATGCGTCAAACTAAGCCATAACCGCAGACTCTACATCTGCGTCAGAATTGAGCTTAACTGCGCAACATTCTCTGCGCAGTCATTGCAGTGCATCATTCAAACAATCGTACGCAAGAAGAGCCCCACGCACGCGGGGGCGGGGGAGGGGGGACACGGACGGACACACACAAAAAAGCTACGCAGTCCAGTCTATGCATTCGGTTTGGTACACTATTTAACACCCTGTCTCACTAAATAATCTTGGCACCCCACAACCCTGGGGTTGGCCTCACCACGAGGATTGAGGCAGAGAACCCTCAGTCCCTGGGGAAGCGTGGGAGGCGCGGGAAGGGCGAGCATTCGCTATTGCGCGTGTGCGGTCCACGTTGCACCAACATTCCCGGCAGCCTCTGCGGCACGGCCCTGGAGAACCTGGATGCGGAGCCTATGACTGAAGAATAGCCTTGGTCTATGACTTTTCTCGGCCTTGAACTACATTTCCCAGAGGCTTCGGGCCCCTATTATATTCTGCAGCATCAGTCACGAGTTGATCTTGCAGGTCTGAGTCAGCCTGCCTGCGTCTTCGGTCGTCAGCCGCCCTCTCGCTGCGCTGAGGAGGCTCTGAAAAGGCTTCGGTCTTGGACCTGAACTGAGACTCGCACGTTGCGGACCTCCGGAACCGCTATCCTGGAGTCCTCCACTGTTTACCATGGTGAGCCCCGCATCTCTGCGGCCGTGGATTTTCTGAGAGGAATGAGTGCGGGCAGGGGCAGGTCGAGTCTGTTGACTGGGAACGAGGAGGGGAGGGCTCTGGGCTTGGCTTGGCTTGTGTGGATGGAGCCTGTGGCCACTTTACGTTTCTATTGGTTTCTAACGGATTGGCGCGGATTGGCGCGGGTTGGCGCGGGTTGGCGCTGGGTTGAGCTCCTGTGGCAGTAATTTGATGCAAGGGCCCTTTTGTGGCGCAGCTCACATCCAAATGCGAGATTGATTCCTATCCTTTGCTCTGAAATCAGCTGCAGAAAAAATTCCTAAAGGGAAAGTTGAAGGTGGAACCCCAGAATGAAGGTCCTCAACGAAATGTTGGGGCTTGGACTCAGGGCGGGCGGCTGGGGCACGTAGGGACAGTTCCATGGAAAAGGTTAAGGGCGGTTTTCAGCATGGCTAACCTCCGGAAAAGCAAACAGGCTAGTGTTCCTCTGCGCATGCGTGTGGGAGTCGTGACGGGATGGCGGCAGAGACTGGGTTCAAAAAAGGTCAGATAGCTCACGCATCCATTTTTTCCCCACCCGCTGGGCCTGCCATTTTCAAAAGAAGGCTGGTGAGGAGGAGAGGAGAATCATTGCTGCGTATCTGAAAATTAAATTCAAGGTGAGGTTTTGGTTACTTTTTGTTCCATTAAATCGCTTTTTGTTTTTCAGAACATGGAAACGTCTGGAATCCTTCTGAAATGTAATATATCCCTTAATCCTAAGTTTTCCTTCCACAGTGAAATCAGACGTTGGAGGGGTAGATCCCGCTCTTTCTTGGAACCACCATGACTTTCAGATTAATTGTGTACATATCCATTTTGCAAATCTTTCAGTTTTTCCTGTTAACTCTGTTATTAAGCATTCATATGTTATAGAAATACAACTCTAGAAAATAATATTAGACCATTATTTTAGACGGTGATTCATTAAAGAAGAAAAAATACTCTTAAATATATTCTTAATTTTCTGCACAGGCTTGAATTAGAAAGCAATGTAAGGGGAAGATTTGATAAATTTTAACAGTGACAAAGACTTTGCTTTTGAGACTTTTTGATTTAAGAATTTGGTGGTTTGGGCAGAGGTCTGTTTAAACAAAGGTAGACATCCAACCTACTCTAGCAGCAATCCATAGTGAGGTTTTTGGTTTTTTTTTTTTTTCTTTTCTTTTCTTTTTTTTTACTACTACTAATCAGGCAGTACGAGTTTGTTTTAGAATACACTTATGTGTGGTATATGTAAGCATCAGTATGGTATAATGGCTAAGAGTATGGATGGAATACTTTGGGTAACTCCTGGGCAAGAATGCTGGCTAGATAGGTGAGCTTGAGTGGTAGTTTATTCAACCTTTCTTTGCTATAGTTTCTTAACTGTGAAAATGCTAATAATAATAATCGCACCTACCTCATAGAATTATGAGGGTTAGATGAGTTAATAGTGGAAAGTCCTTCAGACTATGTCCGATACATTCTGAATCCTCAGAAAACACTACCTGTTATTCTGATGTAATGATTCTGGGTCTTTCACCCTCAGCTTTCTGTACATCAAGGAAAAAAAAAACAATGTGAAATTATTTTTGTTGGCACTCTTGGGTAAGAAAATGAAGCAAATGTTGAAGTCCTGTAGAAGAGCATTTTTTTAAATTTATGTTTCTAGAAAACAACAACCCCTTGAAATTGTACAGATTGTTGAATGTATCTGTTGTGTGTGTGTGTGTATATATATATATATTTTATCTGTAAAATTTGTTCTTAATATGGAAAATGTTAAGTTAATCAAAGTGTTATACAATAGTATGCAGCTAATAAAAATTTTTAAAGATACAGTAATAGGAAAAGATTTGTATATAATGTTAAACCATATTAATAATATGAACTGTTTCTCAGGAAATTGTTAAATTACATGAGTCACATTATTCATATTGTAATTTGAAGGATTTTTTTCAAGAATTATAACTAAGCTGGTTGTTTAATGGAGAAAAGATAAAGTAAAGCCATTTTGATTGATTTGGTACCAAACACATTAATGTTTGTTTTGCATACATTCACTTAACTGTGACTGAAATTTTTGCCTACCTAAATTTTGAACATTCACAGATAATATTGATACAAGAAGTGTCTCATTACATTAATGTGATATAGCAAAAATGTTCAAGAACAGTGAGATGCTTATTTCAGTTCCTTGATTTCCTGGTTATTTGCACCCATATTGTGGACCTGTTTACTCTAGTTGTCTTAATGAGCAAAAAGCATATAGAAAGAATCACATTAATTAATTCAAAGGAGACAGAGGACTGCAAGTTAGTTGTAAGTTTTATTTTACCTTTGTGCATATGAAAAGGAAACACCAATAATCCTAATTTGATTTGAAAAGTCTTCCAAATATCTAAAACCTTTTTAGATGTTAGAGATGTCAATGCCAAGATAGCAATTAATAGAATGGCCTTTCAAAATTACTTCATGTTTTTGAGATTTCCAATTATTCTCACAAGTTAAGTGTGGTGGCACACACCTGTAATTCCAGTGACTTGGCTGAGGCAGGAGGATCACAAATTCAAGGCCAACCTGGACAGCTTATGAGACCCTGTCTCAAAATAAAAGGACTGCAGATGTAGCTCAGTGATAAAGCACTCCAGGTTCAGTCCCTAGGATAAAAGAAAAAAACAAATACTCTCAGATTTTAGCAATATAATCTCTGAAATCCAAGTATCTTACAAAAACTCTCTAATAAAAACAACTCAAAAGGGCTTGGGGTTGTGGCTTAGAGATATAGAACACTCACCTAGCATAATAAAGATAATAGTGTCCACTTTTGACTAAAAAATAAATTTGTTTGTTTTAGAGAGAGAGAGAATTTTAATATTTATTTTTTAGTTTTCGGCAGACACATCATCTTTGTTTGTGGTGCTGAGGATTGAACCCAGACCGCATGAATGCCAGGCAAGCACGCTACCACTTGAGCCACATCCCTGACCCAATAAGTATTTCTTTAAAAAGACAATTCAAATAACAGAGTTTTAATAATAGAAATAAAAAGAATAAGGAGCTGGGGTTGTGACTCAGTGGCAGAGCACTTGCTTTGCACATGTGAGGCCCTGGGTTCGATCCTCAGCACTACATAAAAATAAACAAAATAAAGATATCAAAAAATATTTTAAAAAAGAATAAGATAGTAATAGCTATAATTATTCACATACCCTGTTTCAGACAGGGTAATAAGATTAAGCCTTTATGTTGGGCACTGTGGTACCCCTGGACAAGGAGACTGAGACAGAAGGATTGCAAGCCTTCATTAACTCCTTCTGTGCCATTTTATCACATCAGAATTTTTTTTTCCCTGATGCTTGTCTTGCTATGTTGCCCAGGCTGGCCTTGAACTCCTAACCTCAAGCATACCTCCTGCCTTAGCCTCCTAAGTAGCTGAAACTACAAGAACTCACCACCATGTTGGGAATCACATCAGAATTTTTTTTTTTTTCCTGGTACCAGGAATTGAACTCAGAGATATTCAACCACTGAGCCACATCCCCAGCCCTATTTTGTATTTTACTTAGAGACAGGGTCTCACTGAGTTGCTTAGCGCCTTGCTTTTGCTGAGGCTGGCTCTGAACTCACAATCCTTCTGTCTTAGCCTCTAAGTTATCTTTTTTCCTAAGAGAACTACATTCTCAGGTTGGATTTGTGGCTCAGAGGTATAGCACTTGCCTAGCACATTTGAGGGTTTGATCCTCAGCACCACATAAAAAAATAAAATAAAACTATTGTATCCAACTAAAAAATAAATATAAAAAAGAACTATATTTTTCCAAACTTAGCTCTAAAATTCATATATTAGTATTATTAGTCATGATTGTAAATATAGAAAACCTCAAGTACCAAAAGAACTCTTAGGATTAATAAGTGGGTTTAGCAGGAGCACAGGCTACAAGCTCATATATAAAGGTTATCATTTTTCTATATACCAGTAATGAACATTTAAAAGTTATTTTTTAAATGTACCATTTTCAGCCGGGCACCATGGCCCGTGCTTATAATCCCAGCAGCTTGGGAGGCTGAGGCAGGAGAAATGTGAGTTCAAAGCCAGCCTCAGCAACTTAGTGAGGCCCTAAGCAACTCAGCAAGACCTTAACTTTACATAAAAAATAATAATAATAATAAAAAAAAGGATGGGGCTGAGGTTGTGGCTCACAGAGTGCTTGCCTAGAAAGTATGGGGCACTGGGTTCAATTCTCAGCACACATAAGTGAGAAAATAAGTAAAATAAAAGCCATCAAAAACTAAAAAAAAAAAAAAAAAATTTTTTTTTTTGGTTTGTTTTTTTTGTTTTTAAGGGCTGGGGATGTGGCTCAGTTGTTAAGTGCCCTGTGTTCAATCCCTGGTACCAAAAAAAAAAAAGGTACCATTTTTATTAACAATCCAAAAAGTGAAGTATTCAGAGATAAATCTAACAAAATTAGAAAACGACAAACACTGATGAAAGAAATAAATGTACTCATGTATCCATACATAGATTTTTGTACATGAATTAGAAAATTAATACTAATACAATATCTATTTGATCTATACATTCAGGTCAGTCCCATCCAAAATGACAGCTTTTTCATAGATATCGACAAGCTGATTCTAAAATTTTATGGAAAGGAAAAAGAACCAAAATAGCTAATTTAATTCTAAAAGGATTCTGGGGGCTTCACTTTACTCTATAACAAGACAATATAAAACCACAATAATCAAGTGCTGTAGTTTTGATCTGGTTTGTCCCTCAAGGGCCCCTGTGTTAAAGGCTAGGCCAAAGCTTGTCACTATTGGGAAATAGTGGAAACTTAAAAGGTGGGGCCTAATGGGAGGTTTTATGTCATTGGGACTGTGTCCTCAAAGGGGACTGCTGAATCCCCAAACCCTTCCTCCTCTTTTTGCATCCTCCTCATGAGGGAGCAGCTTTGCTCTACCACATGCCCCACCATAATATGCCTCACCAGAGGCCCCCAAACAATGAGCCCAACTGACCATGGACTGAAACCTCCCAAACTTCGAGCCAAAATAAGCATTTTATAAGTCAATTATCTCAGGTATTTGTTATCATAACAGAAAGCTAAAACATCAACGCAGTGTAGTACAGGTGAGAGAATAATTCCAGATTAAAAGAATAGGCTGGAGCCAGGTGCAGTGGCACATGCCTGTCATCTCAGCAGCTGGGGAAGCTGAGCAGGAGGATGGTAACTTCTAAGCCAGCCTCAGCTCCGCAAAAGCAAAGTACTAAGCAACTCAGTGAGACCCTGTCTCTAAATAAAATACAAAAATAAAGCTGGGGATGTGGCTCAGTGTTTGGGTACCCCTGAGTTCAATCCCCAATCCCAGGTACCAAAAAAAAAAAAAAAGGTCTGGAGAACCCAGAAATAGACTCACATGTAATTTTTAACACTGATAAAAAGGTAATTCAGTGGGAAAAGGACAGTCTTTTCAACAAACAGTGCTACAATAATCGAACATCCATATGCAAAAAGAAAACAAAAATCTTGGCATACTCTTCACCCTTTATCAAAATAATAATAGCAACAATAATAATCTCAAAATGGATTATAGACTTTAATGTTAAAACATAAAACTCTGAAACTTCTAGAAGACAGAAAAAAATTATGTATAAATTTTATTTGGCATTGTCAGGTATTTTGTACAATATTCATTAGTTTAGATTTATCTAATATTTTCTCATGCCTAGATGCCCTGCCTGTACCAATTATTACTGGGATGCATTCATCATGATTTTCTATCTTCCTCATTCCTTCTGCATACATCAATTGGAATTCATCTGAAAGGAACTTTTGTTTGTTCCTTCTCCCCCAATTCTTGCTTTATTCAATCATATCTTTAAAAAAGAATTTAAAAGGTATGATGATTAAAAGGAAAAATTTACTAGAGGGTCTCAACAGAAGATTTAAATTTGTAGAGGAAAAAAACCAATAAACTTGAGAATGGACCAATACAGCCTACACTCGAGCCTATAAAAAAAAAAAAAAGACTCTTAAGAAGTCTCAGAGAAATGTATATGTGGAATGCTATTAAGTGTGTGTGTGTGTATACATATATATATAAAATGACCATACCATAAAGAGAGGAGAGAGGAAAAAGGCTGAAAAAAAATGAATAATGGCTAAAAACATAATTTTGATGAAAAACTCATCCCCTGTCAGAGAAGCAGTGAAATTAAACCTGTCCTCCTTTTTGAATCAGGATCTTGCTGCATTGCCCAGACTGCCTCTGGCTCCAGAGTAGCTCAGATTATACATGTTTTCCCTTCACCTGGCTAAGGAAGGCAGTGGGATGACCTGTTAAAAGTGCTAAAGAGAAAACTCAATAAGGAGTTTTTAAAGGAAAACCATCTTTCAAAACTTTTTGGAGATGGACAAAGGCTGAGTGAATTACTAGCAGAACTGCCTAACAAGAAATTCTAAAGGAAGTTCTTCAGACTTAAAGGAAGTTAAAACAAGACGGATGAAAAAAATACCTTACCCCAAGGAATGTCTACTCTTGGAACATGTGAATGTTTATCTTAAGTGATAAACAGGTTGTGGAAAGAAAAAGACACAGTAAGGTAGTAAGAACAAAAGAGAAAGGCAAACAGATGATACTAGAAGCAGAGGAGAACTGAAGTTGTGATGTGAGACCATTAGCCAAGGAATGAGATGGTATCTAGAAGCCAAAAAAGGTGGTGAAACAATATCACCTGGTGAGACCCATCTAAGAGCAGGTCTGTATGAGAGTATATTTCTGTTATTTTAATTTGTTATTATTAGCAATAGGAAATCAGTACAAAGTAATTACAGGAATACAGACAAGATATGCCTGTAAAGATAATTATGTCGATAAATATAAAAAATACTTTTTACTCTTTTCCTTCAACTGAGGTTGTTTTTATCTGGGGTCGAGGAAGCAGGTACTGGGATTGAACTCAGGGGCACTCAACCACTTAGCCACATCCCCAGCCCTATTTTTTTTTTTTTTTTTTTTTGAGACACGGTCTCATTGAGTTTCTTAGTGCCTCCCTTTTGCTGAGGCTGGCTTTGAATTCCTGCCTTGGCCTCCCCAGGCACTGGATTATGGGTGTGCACCACAGTGTCCTGCTTCAACTGAGTTTTTAAAAGTATATTGCACCAAACAATTACAAAATTATATTTTGGTGCTTATAACACAAAGATATAATAACACGAACACTAGCACAAAGAGCAAAATAAAGTGGAAACAAATGATTGAAGCAAAAGTGACACAAAGAGTAGAAGAAAACCAATTAAAGCAAAACTTAAGTTTCTTGAATAATCAACAGAATGGACAAATGTTTAGCTCAACATAACTTCCTAAAAATGTTGAGGATTTTTGTGTCTATATTTATAAGGGATATTAGGATATTAGCTAGACTGACCAAGAAAAACAAGCAAAGTACTAAAGACAGGAATAAAAAAGGGAACATTTCTCATCTCTAAATATCTTATAAAATAAAAAGTATAGATTATAATGGTATATTATAATGACTGCAACTAGGCACTGGGGTATAGCTTAGTGGTAGAACATTTGCCTTGCATGTATGAGACACTGGGTTCCATCCTAAGCACCACATAAAAATAAATAAAATAAAATAAAGTATTTTGTCCATGTACAACTATTATAAAATAAAATACTTAAAAATAAGTATGCAAATCATACAAGAAATAAATGAGTGCAAATAGATTAGAGAACTATTAGATGATGCAAGTAAATTTCTAGAAGGATACAAATTACCAAAAAGAAGAAGAAATTATTAAAAAAATACAAAATCTGAATGGACTTTTTTAAGAAATGGATTTTTAATTTAAAACTTTCTTGCTAAGTTAACTTCAGACTTATATAGCTGCACTGTGGAATCTTACCAAACATTTAAGAAATAATTCTCATCTTTCACAGACTTTTATACAAAATAGGGGAGTAAATACTTCCAAACCATCTGTGAATCCATTATTACACAGCTACAAAAGCCTGATAAAGACAGTAGAAGAAAAGAATACCATAGACCAATATCCCTTGTGAATATAAGACAAACATCCTCCATATTTTTAGGAAGTTACATTGAGCGGCACAAAAAAAAAAAAATGACCAATGGGATTTATCCCTGCAATATAGGATTGGTTTAACACCCTAAAAATCAATTCTGTCAACAGAAAAAGCAAAACCACATTATCATCTCAGTAACTACCAAAAAAGTGGGTGTGTGTCACAGTGTCCGGCTTCAACTGAGTTTTATTTCTTTGTTATTTCTTGTCTGATTTGCATCTTCTTTTTAAAAATATCTTATTTTATAAAAAAGTATTTGGCGTAAGGTTAACATTTATTCATGGGGGGAAAATCTCAGGTCTGAATAAAAGGGAATTTCCTTTAACATTATGCTTTACCTTTAGGTTCAGGAATGAGAATGTTTGCTCCTACCAAGTTTCTTCAGACTTTTGGGGGAAAAAAAAAATTAAATCATCCAGACTGGGAAGAAAGAACTGAAATTGTCTATATTATATGGACTCATAATCATGTATGTAGAAAATATTTAACTAATATAAGACATACTAGAAGAAGTCAAAAAGGTCACATACAAGATCTATATATAAATACTAATTGTATTTCTGTGTATTAGCAAGGAACAATGTAAAAATGAAATTAAAATAATTTTCATGTGCATATCTAAAGGAAAAAATTAAATGCAAGATATATAAACCAAACTACCATAAAAAATTTCTAGAATTAAATTAAAGAGCTAAATAAATGTTTAGACATCCCCCATTCTCTATTGAAAGAGTGAATAACAATATCATTAAGATGGCAGTACTTGAATTCTTAGTGGCTTGGGAGGCTAAGGCAGGAGGATCGCAAGTTCAAAGCCAGCCGCAGCAAAAGCAAGGTACTAAGCAACTAAGTGAGACCCTGTCTCTAAATAAAATACAAAATACAGGGGCTGGGGTTGTGGCTCAGGGGTAGAGCGCTTGCCTAGCTTGCGCGAAGCCCTGGGTTGGATCCTGACACCACATAAAAATAAATAAACAAAATAAAGGTATTGTGTGCAACTAAAAAACTAAACATTAAAAAATAATAATAATACAAAATAGAGCTGGGGATGTGGTTCTGTGGTAGAATTCCCCGGTCAATCCCCAGGCCCTCGCCATATATATATATATATGTGTGTGTGTGTGTGTGTGTGTGTAATATATATATATATGTATTTTTTTTTAAAGATGGCTATACTATCTAAAATGATTTCAGGATTAAGCGCCATCCCATCAAACTCCCAGTTTTTTTTTCCTTCAGAAAACAGTAAACTAACCCTAAAATCATATGGTTATGCAAAAGACCGAGAGTAGGCAAAGCTGTTTTTTTAAAAAAGAGGAAGAGAGCTGCCTAGCATGCAAGGGGCCCTGAATTTGATTCCCAGCACCCCACGCACCCACCCATCCACACACCCACACACACACACAGAACAAAAGAGGAGTCATACCTCGATTTCAAAGCTTAATAGACTTAAATACCTACGACGTTCCGGCCTAAGGCAGCTCCCGCGGCGCACAGGGTCCTGCGGCAATTCGCGTGGCCATGGTTGCTGAAGCTAAGAAGGAGCTGCCCACGGAGTCCTCCTACCCAGCACATGTAGAAAATTACCTTTTAAGACAGTTTAGGGTGACAATAGATGCTATCTCTAAGGATCTCGGCATAGGGAATGTGGCTAGTGGGAGACACGCAGATTTAAAGGATTCTGCTACGTAGAATTCGATGTCGCGAGTCCGTGTCCTCACGTACCGCAGCGCACTGGTGGGTGCTCCGTCACTTCATGTGGGCAATGCAGAAAGCAGAAACAAGGTAAAGATGGCTTTGGATTTAGGAAAGGTGGATCAGATGGCAGAGGAATGGGTGGCTCTCCGTAATCTGGAGATGGCTGGGATTCCCGGGATGACATCAATTCCGGTTTCAGGGATGACGTGAAGGCCCGTGTGACCCGTGAGCGGGCCCTCCAATGGGGAGCCGCTTCAGAGATGACCCTCTTCAAATTCCAACGTGGATTTCAGAGAACCAACGGAAGAGGAAAGCTCGCAGATACCGCGATACTCCTCAATCTAAGCGTCCAGTCCCAACTCCGCCATCCTCAGGGTAGCCAAGCCCAGAGAGGGAGGTGGTCAGGAGGAAAGGGGGCTGTGGGGGTGGTTAGAGTAGGACCACAGCCTGGTGGCCTGGACCGGCCACCCCGCAGTCACCATTCCCGCACCTGAGGTGGTGGTTCTTAAAACGGAAACCTGGAGCTGGTGACGCCTATGGGCTGTGAACATCTTGGCTTCGCTCTCTCTGGTGTCTGTTAGGTGCCCCTCCCCACCCCATTCTTACCATCCCCCTCCTGGCCTTTCTCCCTGCGCCTTGTTTTCATTGGTTTTATATATATATATGTTACATTTCTTTAGTTGTAGATGGACCTAATGCCTTTATTTTGTTTATTAGGTTTTGTTTTTTTTTTTACTATGGTGCTGGGGATCGAACCCAGTGCTTCACGCGTGCTAGCCAAGTGCTCTACCACTGAGCCCCAGCCCGCCTGGTTTTCCTCCCAGCACACGGGGATCTGCAGGAGGACGGCCGCGCCATGTTGGAGTGTCCACCAAGCGGCCGGTTCACAGTTTTCCTTCGCTTCTTCTTTTTACTTTAGACACACTGGCCAGACTCCGGGCACTCCCTTTGATTTGTCTCGGTGATACTCTTCCGACCTGCGCGCTGAGTTCCGTGTTGCCTCAGTGCTTCTCTTCCGACCTGCGCGCTGAGTTCCGTGTTGCTATGGCTTCCGGAATAGAGCGGAAGTAGTTGGCAGATTTACCAGCATCCAAAACAAAAATTGGCACCTTGTTTTAAAACAAGGGAAAAAAATTGCTGAACCCTGCAGATTCCTTCCTGTTCCTATTTAAAAGTCTCACCATCACCCTTCCCAGATGGACTGTCCAGTCCAAAGAGGCTCATCACAGCGGAAGCCCAAAGAGGAGTAGTGGGAAGGCTGGTGGGCGCCGAGGTGATAGCGCTCTGTGTGTTCACGCAGTTTTGCTACCGCTCCTTCAAGACCATGGCAGAGTAGTCCTTCCTGGCCCTGGTGGAGCTGGCAGCCAACTAACACGTTTCCTCCAGGTGGAGGCACTAAGCTGAGCTAGTGTCACAATGTGCTGACTTTTCCCCGCCTCCGCGTGGTGTTTCCCCTTCTGCTATGTGTCCATCTGTTCCCTAGTAGAAATAACATGTTGAGGGGCTCTGCTTCCCACCTTCCTGTGAATTCAGAGTGAAAATGGGCCTAGAATCCAGTACTTCATTTGCATAACTGTCAAAACCTGTAATAACTGTAGGTAATTATAAATGTCTAGGTTTGCTGTTGAGTCTTTGGGACAGTATTGTTCCATGTTCAATGTTTAGCACTCTCCTGGGGGTAAGGTGTTAGACAACAGCATTTGAGATTGAACATCGGCGTATGAACAGAGGGAATATTTTTTAGCTTCTCTGGGGAGGAGAGAGGCCAGGAAGGCTGGGGCCCGAGGGCTGCCTGGCCTTCACTGTAGCATTGTTAGGTGGTGGTTCCCAGATAGTTGTAGTCCTGGGTTACCTCAGCAATATACTGAACTCTCTCTCCTTCCTTCTGCCTGTTATTTTCTCTGCTTCTGAGATAGCATTTTTGTCACACTAATACTTAAACCCTAAATATGAAAAGGTAAAGAATAAAACAGATTCATTAAATATAAGAAAAGAATGGAATTCAGAACACTTAACACATTCAGCTATATGACAAAAAGTAAATGGATATGGTATTTTGTGAATGATCTTTTAAATAAAGAAAACCTTACATAATGAAAAACAATACAGGGCTGGGGATGTGGCTCAAGCGGAAACGCGCTCGCTTGGCATGCTCGGGTCGCTGGGTTCGGTCCTCAGCACCATATAAAAATAAAAGAAATAAAGATGTTGTGTCCACCGAAAACTAAAAAAGTATTTTAAAAATTCCCTCTCTAAAAAGGAAAACAATATAAAGTCTCAGTAATCTAAAAATATACTATTAACATAAGGAAAAACATAGACTAATGGAACAGAATTGAGAGTTCAGAAATAAACTTTGCAATTATGGTAATAATTTATTTTCATAATAATTTCCTTTTTTAGAGGGGGTGTGGGCAATTGATTTTCAACAAATGTGCCAGGACAATTCAATAGGAAGGGGATAATCCTTTTTAAGTGATTAACTGGTCATAAAGATTAAAATATTTGAAAAAAATCATATATAATATATAGTTTGTGTCTAGAACATAGAAAGAAGACTTATAACTCAATAGGAAGATTGGTAACTCAGTTTTAAAATGTGTAAATACTTTTTAAATTTTTCTTTATTTATTTAGTGTATCAGGGACAGAGTCTCACGCCTCACTGTTTGTTGCTGAGGCTGGCTTTGAACTTGTGATCCTCCTGTCTTAGCCTCCAGAGCTACTGGAATTCTAGGTGTATGCCACCCCACTGGACAATGATTTATTTAAAAATATATATTTTTTTTACTTGTAGATGGACACACTCCTTTTTTTGGGGGGGGGGGTACTTAACCACTGAGTCACATCCCGAGACTTTTGAAAAATATTTTACTTAGAGACAGGGTCTTACTGAATTGCCTAGGGCCTCACTAAGTGCTGGGGCTGGCCTTGAACTTGAAATCTTCCTGCCCTAGCCTCCCAAGCCACTGGAATTATGGAATGTGCCACCTTGCCCAACACAATACCTTTATTTTACTTATTTTTATATAGTGCTGAGGATCAAACCCAGTGCCTCACATGTGCAAGGCAAGCACTCCACCACTGAGCTACAATCCCAGCCTATAAAGTGTGTAAATGATTTAAATAGACATTTCACAAGAATGAAGTACTAATACATGCAACAGCATCAACAGACCTCAAAACCATTACACCAAGTAACAGATTAAAGACACAAGGCTATATATTGTACAGTTGTATTTATATGGACTATCCAGAAGAAACTAAGATAGAAAGTAAATTGGTAATTGCTAGAAAGTGGAATTGGAAACAGGAAGTAACTACAAATGTTATGAGGTTTATTTTGTGGTAGTGAAATGTTTTTATAATTTTATTATTTTAGTTGTTGATAGACCTTTATTTTATTTATGTGTTGTGCTGAGAATTGAACCCAGAGCCTCACACATGGCAGGCAAGTGTCTGACCTCCAGCCTCAATGAAATGTTTTAAAGTCAGATCATGATAATGATTGTTTGACTCTGAAAATTTACTAGAAATCATTAATAGAGCATTTAAGTGGGTATTATATAAGTCATATCTCCAATAAAGCTTATTGTTGTTGTTGTTTTGGGGGGTACCAGGGATTGAACTCAGAGGCACTCAACCACTAAGCCACATCCCTGGCCCTGTTTTGTATTTTATCTAGAGACTGGGTCTCACTGAGTTGCTTAGTGCCTCACTTTTTGATGAGGCTGGCTTTGAACTCACAATCCTCCTGCTTCAGCCTCCAGAGCTGCTGGGATTCAGGCGTGTGCTACCATGCCTGGCAAAGCTGTATTTTAAAAGACTTTTTTAGAAATAAACCCATATACCAGGAAGATACAAAAAGGAACCTGCAGGGAGACTTTTATCAAGTGTACGGTGTCTTTTGGAAATTTTGGCCATGTCTAGGTATGAAAAATATGCCTAGAAAATCAAATGGAGGAATAATAGAATTGGTTTACATTTTGGGAGCTAAAGGAAAGTATGAAAAGCAATTCATTTAAAATACAAGCATGAGGGGCTGGGGATGTGGCTCAAACGGTAGCGCGCTCGCCTAGTATGCGTGCAACCCGGGTTCGATCCTCAGCACCACATACCAACAAAGATGTTGTGTCCGCCGAGAACTGAAAAATAAATATTAAAAATTCTCTGTCTCTCTCTCTCTCTCTCTCTCTCTCTCTCTCTCTCTCTCTCTCTCTCTTCTCTCACTCTCTCTCTTCTCTCACTCTCGCTTTAAAAAAAAAAAAAAACGTGGGCTGGGGATGTGGCTCAAGCGGTAGCGCGCTCGCCTAGCATGCGTGCGGCCCGGGTTCGATCCTCAGCAGCACCACATACCAACAAAGATGTTGTGTCCACCGAGAACTAAGAAAAAATAAATAAATGTTAAAATTCTCTCTCTCTCTCTCTCTCTCTCTGTCCCCCCCTCTCTCTCACTCTCTCTTTAAAAAAAAAAAAAACAAAACAAAAAAAACGTCAGGACAGGGGTTACCTATGAAGAGGTAAGAGAAATTTAAAAAAAAAATACAAGCATGAAACAGGGTGAGATGGCACATGCATGTAATCCCAAACACTTGGAAAGCTAAATCAGAAAGATCAAAATTTCAAGGCCAGCCTTAGTAATTTAGCCTAAGCAACTTAGTGAGACTCTGTCTCAAAAAATAAAAGAGTTGGGAATATGGCTCAGTGGTAGAGCACAAGGCTCTTTGTTCAGTCCCCAGTATTGAAACACACACACACACCCCTACACACACCTACAGGCATGGTAATGGATGAGTGCATAACTTTCTATTCATTTTGCTACCTATTGATGTCTCTTTGACTATTTTATTGTGTGTCATGTTTTATAAACTGATTTTATCCCTGACAGTATATACTATTATTTTTCAAACCAGTTCTGCAATTTAGCATTTAATAACTATGATCCATTATGTGGATTTATTATAATATATTTAACTAGCCAGCCATTCTTAGTCCTGTGAAGCTGAATTACTCCCAATTTCTATACCGGGAATTTGTTTTTTTCTCTTTCAAAGTAGGAGCACTTAGGAATGTGGCATTAACTTCTACCAAGTAAAATACAAGTAACTATACCCGCCCAATTTTGATATTAGAAGTAGCTAATTTTTAAACCAGTTAGCTGGATTTTACTGATAAGAGAATATTTCCCATACCATAATTCACAGTCTGCCCTCTGGGACACAGTATTTTCTTTACCGTGGTTCTGTAAAGTGCTCAGCCAGGTTTCTAAAGGATTGATTTGATATTTGGAAGTATGAAAATGGACAAAAAGAACAAAGAGTCAATATATGCTACAACTTAGAAGAACCTCATAAATATGTGAAGGCCAGACACAAAAGGACATTGAATATTATTGAGTTTACAGATGTGTGCTACCACACCTGGCTGCATAATCCATTTTATAAAACATATACAGTAGACAAATTTATAGATACCAAGAGTAGATTACCAGAAAATGGGGGAGGGAGGAATGGATAGTAATTATTTCATGGACAGTATTTATTTTTAGGGGGCAATGATAAAGTTTGGAAACTAGAGAGAGGTTGTAATTATACAATGTTGTGAACACACCACTTAATTCTACACTTTAAAATAATTTATTCTAAGTTACATGAATTTCACATTAGTTAAAAAGGGCAATGATATTGTCATAAGAATAGATAGGTAGATCATTGTAGTAGAATTGGGAGTCCAGAAATTAGCCCGTACTATTCAATTTGGGAAGAATCATCCTTTCAATAAGTAGTGCTGGGAAAACTGGATAGTTAACATGCAAAATAATAAAGTTGGTCCCCTGCCTTATACCCTATGTAAAAGTTAGGTGGATGTGGTGGTGCTTGGCTATAATTCCTAGCTATTCAGGAGACTGGGACAGGAGGATTACGAATTCAAGGCCAATCTCAGTAATTTAGCAAGACCATGTCTCAAATAAAAAGTGTTAGGCGTGTGGCTTAGTGGTTGACTGCCACACTGTGCCATTTGAAAAAAAAAAAAACTAAATGTAAGAACTAAAATTATAAAACCTTTAAAAGAAAATAAAAGGATAAGTCTTTGTTTAGCAAGGAATTCTTAAATATTGTATCAATGGCTCAGGCAACAACAACAAAAACAGGCAATTTTTTTTTTTTTTTTAGTTTTAGAGGGACACAGTATTTTTTATTTATTTTTATGTGTGCTGAGGATCGAACCCAGTGCCTCATGCATGCTAGGTGTGCACTCTACCACTGAGCCACATCCCTACCCCCCAAAAATAGACAAATTGGACTTCATCAGAATTAAACATTTTGAGTAACTCAAAAAGCCCAAAATATCTTTTGAAATTTTTAAACTTATTTTTAATTATAAATGAACATAATACCTTTATTTTATTTTTTGAGATTTTTAAATATTTATTCCTTAGTTTTCTATGGACACAACATCTTTATTTTATTTTTATGTGGTCCTAAGGATCAAACCCACTGCCACACGCATGCCAGGCGAGTGCACTACCACTTGAGCCACATCCCCAGCCCTATTTGTTTGTTTTATGTAGTGCTGAGGATCGAACCCAGTGTCTCACACATGCTAGGGAAGCACTCTATCACTGAGCCACAACCCAAGCCCCAAATATTTGTTATCTCATCCTTTGCAGGAATGTTTGCTTACCCCCAATCTATATCATTTTTGTGACTTATTGTTTTCTGGTATGTGTATTCAATAGAATTTATTTAACCTATTCTTTATTGAAGACTATTATTTCCCAGTCTTTTCCTTTTTAAAATTACTTTATTTGCCCATGTTTGCATATATCTTTTTGCCCACATATAAATTATTTTCTCTAGGGAACTAGAAATAGGATTGTTAAACACCAGGCTTGTATTGGTTTTTGTAGTTTTGTTTTGTTTTGGAACCAGGGAATAAACCCAGGAATGCTTAACCACTGAGCCACATACCCAGCCTTTTTTTTTGTGTGTGTGTGTGTGTGTGTGTGTGTGTGGTGCATAGGCATGTGCCACCATGCTCAGCTTGTAGAGAAATTCTTGTAACTGAAAAAAATAAATTACTACTAGTTCCGGAATATTTGTTTTATTTTACCAATACCTGAGATCCTCCCCTGTTTGTTTTTATATCACATCAACATGAATTAGAAAATTTACCCTCTTGTGATACCATTGTATGACATTGTGTGTCTATTTTCTTCCAACCTTGCTAACATGTAATCAGTCTTTTAAATCCATCTGTGAACTAAACATAAAATGTTACTTGTCCCTTTAACATATCTTCTTAATTAGCAACATTTAATACTTCCTGGTAAGTTAATTCTATTATTATTCATGCTCAGGTTTCCCAAGGTGTCATAAGAAATTCTGCATATCCATAGCAAGAGCAGAGTTGAAAACAAACTGGCTTTGTAGTTGGACAATTCTGGAATCAGAACTCATATGTGCCATTAATTAACTAGATTTAGGTTTCTGTTTCTAGTGTTTGAAATGGAGATAACAACAGTGTTTTAGGGCTATTCTGAGATTTATATGATTGATACATGCCATATAAGTTGACTTTCTTTTTTAACCGATGTAGGGATGATAAAGTCACTTTTCACAAAGTTTGGGTATGAAGAAAGAGTAAGAAGGATGTCAAGCAGAAAAATCCTGTGGATGATTCTGACTGGGGGAAATGGGGAGCTGCAAGCCCTGAGAATTCTGGTAGTTCTAGTTCAGGTGAGGGTAGGAATCCCAGTAGGCAGGTACAGTTTTGCAGTGATAAAGGCTGTCATGCATTGTCCATGCTGGAGGTCAGCAAATGTCACATCAATAAAGGAACAAATACTAAGTATTTTAGGCTTTATAGGCCATATAACTCTGTTAAATGGCTATTGGAATTTTCTGAAAGTAGCCATAGACAAGAATAAACTGATGGTCCAGATTTAGTTCATGGGCCATAGTTTGCAGACTCTCAGTCTGTTATGCCTTTTGTCTTCAAGTCCAGGGAGGCCAGGAAAGGCTTAAAGCAAGGAAAACTGCCGTCTGTTTTAGTTGTGTGGCCACTTTTTAGAATTGAGAATCAAGAAGGAGAATCTAGTCAGGGTGGTTCTGAACATCCCAGCCTTGGGCCAAGATCAGCATCTTCATAGTGGGGATTGCCCAGAACTCCCCTGCTGAAGATACTGATCATGTGTTCTAATACAGGTGAGCCTCTGCTCTTTACAGTAGCCCAGCTTCCTTGACAGGGAGAATATGAGGGAGGAGCATGTGAGGGAAGTATAGGTGCCAGTGTTTACAAGCAAGAATACAGAAGAAAAGATTATTTGCATCCTTTTGTTACTTTTGAAACAGCCTCTTGTCATTGGTTCATTTTTTTTTTTTTCTCATCCAATTCAGGTTTCTCAGAACTTTGCTTCTCTAGAAGAACCCTGAGGAAGACTGGCCAGTTCTTGTAAACCTAAAACCATGGCTCACGTAAGCAGCTGTCTCTTTCTTTCTTGAGATTCCCCAACTCCCTTTTAGGGTCACGTGAAAGAATTTTCATTCTTTATACTGAACCTTCTTATTTAACTGAAGTTTTCTTTCATCTCTAATTGTCCCAGTGGCTCTTATATGCCCCTGTTTTCTTTAACAAATGTTCATCTGAACCTGACTAAACCATGCAGCATCTGCTGTACATGCATTCTCTGTCTGCAGCACAAATGGGGCAAAAACGAAGTCTCCGGAGGGAAGTATTTTACCTCATCAGAGCTGAAGTGTAATCAAACAAAGGATGAGCTTATCTGATGACACACAGGAAAACTAAAGTTTTCCAGGGAATTGTGTCTGTAGGCAAAATGCAGTTTAGTGTTGATTGGCTTCATTCTCACTATATGGTTGGGTTCTGTGTATGGAGCAATCGAGATCTTTTCTGGGAATCTCCAAGAGGTAAAAATCCACAATAGGAGCCATTTTGAGTTTGAATGGAATAAGCTGGTCTTGACATCTGTGTGATTTGGCTTATTCTACATCAAGATTCTTTGTTCCAGGAACAAAGAAAGTGTACAGTATTTATAAGAAAATCACCCAGAGGCATAAATATTAGATCTTTGTATTCTCCCATGATTAGAGAAACCTTAAGAGAGATTATCTAACATAAATGTCTTACTTTCTGGATTCTATAATTAAGTTTGGTATATCCATAAGATTGTATTATTATTATTATTAATTATTATTATCATTATTACTATTATTATTATTTTGCAGAGCTAGAGATGGAATCCAGGGTCTTGTGCTGCAGGCTAGGCAAGTGCTCTATCACTGAGCTACACTCCTAGCCTGCTTGACTATTACTTAGCTGATTAAAATAATTTATATCCCAGCAGCTCAGAGACTGAGATATAGATATAGGATCAAGAGTTCAAAGCCAGCCTCAGCAAAAGTGAGGTGTTTAAGCAACTCAGTGAGATCCCGTCTCCAAATAAAATACAAAATAGGGCTGGGGATGTGGCTCAGTGGTCAAGTGCCCCTGAGTTCAATCCCTGGTAATAGTAGTGGTAGTAATAATAATAATAATAATAATTATTATTATTATTATATTTATTTTTTGTAGTTGTAGTTGGACACAATAACTTTATTTATTTTTATGTGGTGCTGAGAATCAAACCCAGGGCCTTGCACATGCAAGGCAAGCTCTTTACCGCTGATCCATAATCCCATCCCCTATTATTATTATTATTATTATTTATAAGATGGGCTAATCCCAGCTGCTCAGAAGACATAGGTGATTAGAATCACCTGAAGCCACGAAGTTCAGATGAGCCTAGACTCTTGTTTCACATGAATAAATGAATAACATTTATAATAGAATTGCCCAAATAAGGAAAAATTAAGACATAATGACATAAAGATTAAGCTGAATATTTTAAAAATTCTTTAATTTTATACAAACCCATTATTCTAGGAGAGATTTTATATAGTATTTTTTTTAATCTTTATTTATTTTTATGTGGTGCTGAGGCTCAAGCCCAGGGCCTTGCAAGTGCTAAGCAAGTGCTCTTCTGCTGAGCCCCAGCCCTTATATAGTATTTTTTTTTAAATCTGTATGATTTTAAGTAAAGGAAAAGATGAATTTGCTTATATCCACTGTTTAATTTAATTGAGCAACATTTAATTTATTCTCAGAAATGTTTGAGTAATCAAAGAATCCCATAATATATAGGAAATTTTGCATGTAGCAACTAGATTCTTCAAGAAAATAAGGCCATTCTATTCAAACACCAGTGTCATTCCTGTCTCTTACCTTTGTGATAAGCTTTCAGCCCTAGCCTTTGTTTTGTATAGTCTCCCACTTGTTGCAATGAAATATTTTATCTCTTATTTTTCCTTAAGTATGCATTTTATAATTTCATCAGTAATGTGTTTGTTTCTCATTTCAGAAACTAGTGAAGTTCAGTGATGTGTCTGTAGTCTTCTCTCAAAGGGAATGGAAGTGCCTGAACCCTGTTCAGAGGGAATTGTACAGAGATGTGATGCTGGAGAATTATAGCAACTTGGTCTCACTGGGTAAGGTCATTTACCTCAAATAATTTAAACACTGCTCTCTGAAATAATAGCTTTTTCTTACATGAATTCAGAACATTTGTTTATTTTGTGGTACTGGGGATTAAAACTGAAGGCCTCATCCTGCTAAACACATCATTTACCACTAGCCCTTTAGGACTGTTTTTTAAGAAAGTAACTGAACTTCTTCCCTGTTACTCAAGGAATTAATTGAACTTCACTGGTATGTAAATACCATTTCACCACACTATAGTGATCTTCATGAACCATTTCCTTAATCCATTGCTATAGTTGCATCTTTTTTGATGACTAAGGGACTAGATTTGAATTATGGGATATTTATTCCAAAGTCAATTTCAAAGAAATAACGTTTCACATTGAAGTTGAGCTTATAATTGCTTATGGGGGGCTGGGGATGTGGCTCAAGTGGTAGCGTGCTCACCTGGCATGCGTGTGGCCCGAGTTCAATCCTCAGCACCACATATAAACAAAGATGTTGTGTCCACCGAAAACCAAAAAATAAATATTAAAAAAAATTCTCTCTCTCTCTCTCTTTAAAAAATAAAATAAAATATATAGAATTGCTTATGGTTGTTCTATTTGGCAGAATAACAGTCCTACCCAGTGTCACGACTTATGTCATAATTTAAATTAGTAATGTATTTAAAAATAAAATGAATGCATTCTGTTTCTCACAACAAACACCTTGTGATTGAAAATTAAAATCCATTAACTTAGCTCTTGCTTCAAACTAGAGCTGGGGTTGTGGACTCATAAAGGTGTATTAAAAAAAAAATCTCAGGCTGGGGTTGTGGCTCAATGGTAGAACGCTTGCCTAGCATGTGTGAGGCACTGGGTTTGATTCTCAGCACCATATATAAATGAACAAAATAAAGGTCCAAATAAAATAACACCAACTTTGTTTAAAAAAAAAACTCAAAAAGAGAGAACTTTGGGGCTGGGATTGTGGCTCAGTAGTAGAGCGCTCACCTAGCACAGGTGGGACCCGGGTTCGATCCTCAGCACCACATAAAAATAAAAGCATTGTGTTGTTTCCATCTACACCTAAAAAAAAAGAAAAAGAAGAAGAAGAACAACAAAAACAACTTCAAACTATCTTAGGAAGCTTCTTTTGCTCCAAATAAATTAGTATCAATAAAATACTAATAGCTAATAGAGTGCTTACCATATACCAAGAATTGTTCTAAATATTAGCCATGAAATAGGTATTACTTTTATTTTCATTCTACAAGTGAGAAAACTAAGGCCCAGAGAATTTAAGTGGTTTGCTTACAATCATTGGTATGTAGATGGAAGAGCAGAATCTGAACCCTTATAGTCTGGCTCCAGAGTCGGTGCTCTCAGTTACTACTGTCTCTCAACAGAGTGAGTCTGCAGGAGTTTTAATTATAAAATGGGACCTTTTCCCTGCATATCAAGTTTCTTTATGCTCTAGGATTGTGCGGTTACCCTAATTTGAGTATTCTTTAATCTTAATTTTCTCTGAAGTATATATCAAGTCTTAAAATGTTTTTGAACTTGGCATATCATATCACTTTTATATCTTGTTGTATTTCTTTCTTGTAATCAGGATATTCTGCCTCAAAGCCAGAAGTGATTACCTTATTGGAGCAAGGCAAAGAGCCGTTCATTGTGATTGGAGATGTGCAAGGAAGACGGTGTGCAGGTAAGTGAGGGCTCACCAGGTAAATGCCAACAAAGGCCAGATGGTCAAGGTGGGGGTCACAGGTTTGCATGTTGTTATGGCCTAAGAGAGGGAAGAAAACAGATTTTTCTTAGTGTAAAGTACCAAAAGAACTTTTATGTGCTTTCTCAGTTATCACTGTCTGTTTTTTCTCCTTCTCATATTACCCTCTAATTTCAATTAGAGATTGTCAGGAGGGAAGAAGGGAGGGAAAGAGGAAGATCTGGGAACTGAAATGGAGCAAACGCTTACATGAATTTATGAATATGTCAAAATGAACCCAAATATTAAATATAACTATAATGCACTAATTTAAAAAATTCAAAAGAAAATGCTCTCTTTCCCAGTGCAACCAATTGATTTCTATATTTTTTTCCTGCAGTGATTCTTAAGCTTGTCTCCAATTCCTGAAAGTTCATTCATTTACCTATTCAGCATATATTTACTTACTGATTGCCTTCTCTGAGCCAGGCAGTGTGCCAACTATAACATATATTTTGGCAAATAGGCAAATGGGAGACACTAAGTAAACTGTAAACCAATGAGTAGATAATATAATATGAAATCATGATGCATGCTATAAAGGAAAAGTATGAATGGTGAGGAGGTGGAGTTGGGCTCGATGCTCAGCAAAGCCTTTTGTAAGGAGGGCATATTTGTGCAGAGACAGGAAATATGGGCTTATATCCTGTGAATAACTGGAAAGAAATCATCTCATGAAGAGGGCAATGAGATTTGTATGTTTGCAGAACAGCAAAAAGCTCAGAGTATATTTAGAGGGGGGGAAGAATACTAAATAAGAGTTAAAGTTGAGCAGGAGCCAAATCTTAGTTTTTTTTCCCACAGTGGGAAATTTGGATTTTTCTTTTCAAAGAAAGATTGAAAGCCATAATCTCATATGTTTTTAAATGATCATAATTTATACTATGTGGAGAATATACTAAATGGGAGCAAGATTGGAAGTAGAAAGGTCAGTGAACAAACTACTTCAGAGGTCTATACTAGTCATAGCAATGATAGTAACTTGGATTAGGATGGTAGTGAAAGGGTGGTGTATTCATCTTGTGCTTTGGAAGCAGAGCTAATAGACCTGCTATGAGGTATAGGTGAAAGAGATGAATAGAATCCAGCTGATCTAGGCAGACGTGAAAGATGGCTTGGGGAATGGAAATAGAGTCCTGTTTTAGGTATCCAGTTTTCCCTTGGTATCCATGGAGGATTGGTTCTGGGGTTTCCAACTGATCTCAAAATCTGTTCAAGTCCCTTAAAGTCATCTCTGAATTCCTTATAATACCTAAGACACTGTAAAATGCTACATACATAGTTCCTACATTATATTTTTTAGGGAATAATGACAAGAAAAAAGATGTATGTGTTCTGTATGTGTTCAGTACAGATACAATTTATTTTCACATATTTTAGTCTGCATTTGATTGAATCCATGGATACAGAACCTGCAGATATATTACAGTTAAGATGCCAGTGCCAATGGTATCTGAGGATGAAAACTTGCTAGCTTTGGCTCAGAAAAGGAGGTGAGGCACTGGTGATGGTGATATAGAAAATTGTAGGTTGGGAATGTGTTTCAGTGGTAGAGCTCTTGCCTAGTATGTGTAAAGCCCTGGATTCAATCTCTGATAACATGTGCATGCACATACACACACACAGACACATGCAGATACATACATACACAAAATGGCTATTTGTCATCAAGGATGAGACATTAAGCTGGCATCTGAAAAAAGCAAGTTTAGCATTCAGGGAGAGGTTAGGACTAGTTATATAAATTTGGGTGTCCAACCAAGGGACTAGATGAGATATTTAGGACTGCTATAACCTACCACCTATTTTTAGAAATAAAGTATTATTGGATCGTAGCCATAGCTATTTAGTTATATATTATCTGTGGAAGATGAGTAGTTGAGGCCCACAGAACCTAAAATTTTTTTTTAAAAAGAGAGAGAGAGAGAGAGAATTTTAATATTTATTTTTTTTTAGTTCTTGGCGGACACAACATTTTTGTTTGAATGTGGTGCTGAGGATCGAACCCGGGCCTCACGCATGCCAAGCGAGCGCGCTACCGCTTGAGCCACATCCCCAGCCCAAACCTAAAATTTTTGTTGTTTGGCCCTTTACAGAAAAAAATGTATTGGCCCCTCCCCTAGGGAATGGGTATTAAAGGAGGCCAGAAGAGACAGAGATGATGGAGGCCCTTTATTTAGAGAAGGAAGAAGAGGCAGCATGTAGATTTTGGTTACACAGACCTAGAGCGAATGGTGCTATGAAACAAATGAGGAAAATGTTTCAGGAAGGAACAGTAGATACAGGTGGACTGAACTGAGCTTTACCCACAGGATATGGCAGGAAGGAAATTCTTGGTGACCTTGTGTCAAGGGGATAAGGTGTCAATGGTATTGAGGATGAAACTTGTTAAGTATGGCTCAGAACAGGAGGTGAGCCACTGGTGATGGTGAGATAACAAGAGATTTTGTTAAGAAATGAACTAGAGATGGGTTTAGAAGCTAGAAGGGTGTGTGGGGTATGATGAGTCAATTTTAAGATGAGAATGATGTGGCTCAGAGGTAGAGCATGCAACTAGCATGCATGAGGCATTGAGTTCAATCCACAGCACCACATAAAGTAAAATACATTGTGTCCACCTATAACTAAAAAGTAAATATTAAAAAAAAAGATGAGAATGAGTCCATAGAAAGAAAAAATATTGAGGTAGAAAAAAGGATTATTGTGGAAATTGGGGAGGAGTAGGATTCAGTTCATAAGGAAGAAAGAATTAAGAGAATTATAAATACGATATGGATACAGGTGAGTTGATGCGACAAAGGAATGGTTATTTCTTTTTTAAAATATTTTTTTAGTTGTAGATGGACACAATAACTTTATTTTTATTTTTATGTGATGCTGAGGATCAAACCCAGTGCCTTCCACATGCAAGGTGAGCACTCTATCACTATGCCACAGCCCCAACTCCTCCTTCTTTTTTTTTAATGGATATAATACCTTTATTTTTATTTATTTTTTTTGTGGTGCTGAGGATTGAACCAAGTGCCTCACTTGTGCTAAGCAAATGCTCTACCACTGAGCTACTACACCCCAGCCCTCTGTTTTTATTAGAGGAGTAAGAGAAATCATCAGCTAAGAATTGGAAGGGTGTTTGAATTGGAAGAATTGGAAAGTGTGTTTGAAGTAAAAAGGTGTTAAATATATTTTTAATATTTGAAAGAACAATCAAGGCTCGTAGTCAGAGAAAATGCAGGTTTATTGAGGAACAGCTCTGCATATTTATAGAGCCGGGAGTGGTTTGACAGTTTAATGGTTGAAGGGTTTGACAGTTGGCTTGGGGAGCTTTCTGATTGGTGGGTAAGGATCATGTGAGCCAGCAGGGCTCACCATTGGACAGCTCTTCTTGGGGGATGGGGAAGTTAGTCTTTGGAGCTGGGTTGATCCCAACAATATTGGTATTCAGTTTACCCACACTTCAATGGCTTGTGTACCTTTTGTGTTCTGAGGACCAACAATGAAAAGTAATAATAGTTAACAGAGCACTTAATCTACATAGCTCAGGCAGTCCTCATAAAGGCTATAAGAAAAATACTATGAACTAAGTAGGGTTGTTACCCACTATAATTCCAGAGATTACAGGAACGGTGACACAGGCTAGCAATTCCAATTAATTGAGAGGTTAAGGCAAAAGGATCACAAGTTTGAGGCCAGCCTTGGCAACTTATTAAGACCCTGTCTCAGAATAAAAAATTTTGTAGTAGGGTAGCTCAGTGGTAGTACTCCTGTGTTCAATCCCCATCACACACACACAAAAAAAGTATTATTATATTGTTATTTTATAGAATAAAGAAACAGGAACACATAGAAGTGATATACCTTACATAAGGTAAAGTAATAGAGATGGAATTCAGACTCAGTATGCCTCAAGAATCTTTACTCTTTCTTTTTGCTCGGGGGATTGAATCCAGAGGCACTTAACCACTGAGCAACATCCCCAGCCCTTTTTTATTTTTTCGTTTCACTGAGTTTCTTAGGGCCTCACTAAGTTGCTGAGGCTGCCTCCTGAATTGCTGGAATTACATTGTGCCCCATTGTACCTGGGAAGAATCTTTACTCTTAACAAATGAGTATGCCTTCAACACATGTTTATTTAATGGCTCCTTTTTGGCCAGTACATATGGATTTTTTTAAAGGAAGAAGAGTTTAAACTTTTAAATCAAGATTTCAGTCAAAAATGGGAATCTGGGGGCTGAGGTTGTGGCTTAGCGGTAGAGCGCTCGCCTAGCGTGTACGAGGCCCTGGGTTCGATCCTCAGCATCACATAAAATAAATAAATAAAATAAAAGTATTGTGTCCAACTACAACTAAAAATATATAATTATTAAAAAATGGGAATCAGAACATGTAACCTTTATGAATAATTGAAAGAGTGACTGATCATATACTTAAATGAAAGTCAGGATGGTAATATGGACACTGGATGCTCTTGGGAAAAATCTGAAAGAGGTACAGTGACAAAAGTGATGAAGGAGAGAAGGAGAGAAAGAAAAGTAAAATCAGGAATACAGGGTCTTGGGGGCCAAAGTCCAGAAGAGGATCTTACTCCATTTAGCAAACTGGCAATTAGATGCAGTTCAATGGGCAGAGGTCATATTGTTAGGAGCATGCATTTTTTTCTTTATCAAAAATAAAGGAAATAGAAATTTTATTTCTTTTTAATGGGTTTTAAGGAATCAAAGAAACACATATAAGAGTGTGTATAGTTTTACATCATTTCACTCCATAATGTAGTCTACATTTATAATTTTTTAGTTTTAAGTCTGTACAGTGAGGGCTGGGATGTGGCTCAGTAGTGGAGCACTCACCTGGCAGGCATGGGGCACTGGGTTCGATCCTCAGCACCACATAAAGGTAAAATAAAGAGATTGTGTCCACCTCAAACTAAAAAATAAATTTTAAAAATATGTATGGTGAGATTTGGTTGATATTTGACTTTTTTCTTTTATTAGAAATGCTCCTGTGATGCACTTAAACGGACAGCTCCTGTTTGATTAGAAGTTATTAAGTGTAGTTTTTGTAGATTTTCAACATTATCATGATGCTGGAATTGAGAGTAAAGGATGTGACTTACAACCAGTAGGGTCAGCCTTTCTGAGATGTTTGACCTAAGATTGAAAAATAGGGAGGAGTCAGCCTTTCATAGAGCCCAGGATGGATTTTTAGGAGATGAAATAGCTTGTGGAAAGCTGCATGAAATAAGAAAAGATTGTAGCGTGATCTGGGAGCACAGTCCTATATGGGAGTTGAAGAGGATGTTATCTTTGAAAGGCCTTATTATATTCAATGGTAAAATGTTTGGAATTTATTCTGAGAGAAAGAGAAAACTATTAAAATTGTTAAATGGAGATTCTCAAACTTTTATTTATATCAGAATCATCTAGTAGAGTTTTAAAAATTCAGATAGCTGAGCATGGTAGCACATGCCTGTAATCCCAGCAATTTGGGAAACTGAGGCATAAGAATCCTCTAAGTTCAAAGCCAGTCTTGGTAACTTAGTGAGGCCCTTTCTTGAAATAAAAAATAAAAATGTCTGAAGGGATAGCTCAGTGGTAAAGTGCCCAAGGGTTCAGTCCCCAGTACTAAGCAAACAAACAAAAAAAAATTCAAAATCTTGTATAGATTTGATTTACAGCTTGGAGTGATACCAGAATAACAGGATTTGTAATAAGTTTCTCAGATGATTCTGATCCACACAAAAATTACAGAACCATTATATAAACTATTTGCCACATCACCACAATTGTATATTATCTTTCATTCTTCAAACTCATATGGTCTGCTTTCAAATTACAGAACTCTATTGTAAAGTTTTCAAGCCATTTACTTCTAATGAGAATTATTTTCACTTTTGTCTACTATTTTGAAGATGGAAACTTTTATGTTTTTCTGACTACAAGAAAAATAGTTTTTGTGTACTTTTTTTGTTTTTCTTTTAGGATTGTTCTCCAGATACAAGACCAAGAAATTACCTTCAGGAAAGGATGCTGATGAAGCTAGTTCGTCCAAATCGGAGACAACAGAAAGAAGAAAAACTGTTGGACTTAAGGGAACCACTTCAAGAAATGAGTCGCAGAACAAAAGTGAGTCTAAGGGTCAACAGGGACCTCAAGAAAAGAATTTCAGGCAAGTGAAAAGCACTTATAAGAAAAGGCCAACAGAGAGAAAGCAGACATCTTCGAATCAGAGAACATCTAGTGGTGGGAACGCTAGTGAAGGTAGGGAACGTGGGAAAAACCTTAGTTCTGCCTCTAAGTCGGGTCAAAGTGAAAAAAATACTCCTGAGGAAAAGCATGATTGTCCAGAATGTGGGGAAACTTTGAGTAGTATCTCCCAACTTAATCTACATAAGAAAACTCATAGTGGTGAAAAAGTCTATAAATGTAAACAGTGTGGGATGTACTTTGGTCATCACTATCAGCTTATTTTGCATCAGAAATTTCATAGTGGTGAGAAACCCTATGAATGTCAAGAATGTGGTGAGACCTTTACTCTTTTCTCACAATTCAGTCGACATCAGAAATATCATACTGGTGAAAAACCCTATAGATGTAAGAAATGCAAGAAAAGATTTAGTAGTAGTTCAGAGCTTTCTGAGCATGAGAAAGAGCATACTGGTAAGAGGTGTTTTGAATGTAAGGATTGTGGAAAGTTTTTCAGACTTAATTTCTACCTTACAGAACATCAGAAAACCCACACTGGGGGGAAATCCTATAAATGTAAGGAATGTGGGAAAGCTTTTACTGTAATTGGACAGCTTACCCGCCATCAGAAAATTCATATGCGTGCAAAACCCTATGAATGTAAGGAATGTGGGAAGTCTTTTAGACTCAGTTTATATCTCACTGAACACAAAAAAATACATAGAGGCAAGAAACCTCACGAATGTAAGCATTGTGGGAAAAGCTTTAATGTCCGTGGACAGCTTACTCGGCATGAGACAATTCACAGTGGTGTAAAACCCTTTGAATGTGAGGTGTGTGGGAAGGCTTTTGGTTATAATGGTGACCTTCGAGTGCACCACAGAATTCATACTGGTGAGAAACCACATAAATGTAAGGACTGCGGGAAGGCCTTTATGCTTCGTTCAGCCCTTACTGAACATCAGAGAATTCATTCTGGCGTAAAGCCCTACGAATGTAAGGAATGTGGGAAGACATTTAGAGGGCGCTCCCAAGTGAGCCTGCATAAGAAATTTCATACTGACCTGAAACCCTACAAATGTGCAAAATGCGGGAAGACCTTTAGATTTGGTTTCTACCTGAGTGAACATGAGAGAATTCATACTGGGGAAAAGCCCTATAAATGTAAAGAATGTGGAAAGGATTTTATTCGTAGAGGAAATCTTAAAGAACATCTGAAAACTCATTCAGGTGTAAAGCCCTACGAATGTAAAGAATGTGGAAAGTCCTTCAGTTGGCGTGGTCAGTACACTCAACACCTGAAAATTCACTCAGGTGAAAAACCCTTCAAATGTAAGGAATGTGACAAGGCCTTTAGTCGCATGGGAGACCTTAGAATCCATCAAAGGATTCATACTGGTGAGAAACCTTATGGGTGTAAAGAATGTGGAAAGTCTTTTAGACTTAATTCACACCTTATTGAACATCAGCGAATTCATACTGGTGAGAAACCCTATGAGTGTAAGGTGTGTAAGAAGGCCTTTAGACAGCGATCACATCTTTATCAGCATCAGAAAACCCATAATGTAACTTAATATAATACTGCCTTTCCATTTGCATGCTCTGGTTATTAGAATATCAAAAACAGACAGAAACTCTGTCAGTGTGCCAATCTTTCTTTAGATGTGTTAACTTAATAATTGTGTAAGAACCTTTTAATGCCTCTCAGTCCTTGTTGAATTTAAAGGAATTCATACTAGAAAATAAATCTGTCGATGTAAAAATTGTGGAAAAGTGATGTTAGCAATGATATACTATCATCATTGCCTTTCCACTACTCTGATACCTGTGTGATATCAAGCAAAACATGTAGGTCTTGTTGCCTCAGTTGTAAAATGATACCTACCTAAAAGTGTGGCTAGTGGTGTATACATCATCAATAATGGTTATACAGTATACTGTAACGTGTGATACTGTGAAAACTGTCTGGCCCCAAACTGTTTTTGAATTATTATTGGATATTATTGTTTTCATTATTATCAGCATTACTATTAGTGAATTTAAAATAGAAAGATAAAAGTGGAGGAAATAACATAGAAAGACCATTCAACACTTGCTATGTTTTGGGCAGATCATCTTTGATAAAAATCTATTATGGACTAAATGTTTAGAATCCATATAGGATATGCAATCCCAACCAGATGGTGTTTGGAGGAGGGGCCTCTGTGGTTATTAGGTCATGAGGGTACAGTCTTCACAAATAGGAGTATTTCCATGATAAGAACATCCTCCAAACCTAGATAGTTCTCTTTCATCTTCTTTCAACCACAGGAAGATGCAAGTGAGGAATCAGCAACACAGAAGAGGGCCCTCACCAAAATCCAAACATGCTGGCACTCTAAGCTTATACTTTCAGCATCCAAAACTTATTTATAAGACACTAAGTCCATGGTATTTCATTATAGCAGCCCAAACTAACTGGGAAAATCTATTAGAACACAGAACATGAGACAAGTTTGAATTCAAACCATAGTAAGTTCTACCAGAAAATTAAAGCTCAAAGAGAACTAAGGATTCATAACTGCTGAAATATCAAGGAGAGATGTGATATAATTTACCTATAATAATGTAGAACTTATAACTATTCCCCAATTCTATTATGAAAATTTTCAGACAGAAGAAAAATATATTCTGATACCCATTTAGCCTTCTGGCTAGATCTGAAAATCTGTACTTTGCCTATTTGCTATTTTTTTCAGAAATACACATATACATCTGTATACACACACACACACACACACACATAAACATTTTATGTATTTATTATTTACTTGCATGCTCTGGTTATTAGAATATCAAAAACAGACAGAAACTCTGTCAGTGTGCCAATCTTGAACCCAGGGGCACTTTACCCCTGAGCTATATCCCTAATCCTTTTTATTTTTTTTTTAATTTTGAGATAGAGTCTCACTAAATTGCTTGGGACTATCTGTGAAATTGTGTGATGAGATATAGCACATCTCTACAACAGAATTAACAAGTGATTACACAAATTATTCAAACAGTCATATTGAAATAAAAACTTAAAGGGATTTTTATAGCTGGAAAGATGGAGTAGATGTCCTTTTGTTCCCCCTCTTCCTCCCACTACATTCATCTCAAACCCCTAGGTAGTATACATTAAACAAACACAAAATTGGAAATATTGAGAGAAGAAAAAACAAACTTGCTAGGGGACACAAAACCCAAGGGATGACATGGTGGCATTCCATGGGATTTATACCCCAGTCTTGGAACTAAAGACTGACAGCAATACTGAAATGCCAATAGGCAGAGATAGGGTAGGGAGAGCCTCAGGAAAAGTCTACTTTCTAGCCGAATAAACAGGAAGGGACAGTGGAGCAAGAGTGGAAGCATTGAGACAATAACCCCTCCAGCCAAAAAAAATTCTGCAGCTTGGTTTTTGTATATATCAGTTGTTTGCTCCTTGTCATCTGAAGAGTATTCTGTTGTATGAATGTGACATGGTTCATCCATTTACTCACTGAATAACATCAGAGCTGTTTCCAATTTGGGGCTATTACAAATAAAGCTACTATAAAATATTCATATGCAGATTTCTATGTAAACATAGTTTTCATATCTCTAGGAAGGATGCCCAGTGATGTAATTTCTTGATATTATGGTATCTGCATGTTTATGTTTTTAAGAAACTACCAGTTTTCCAGATTGGTAGTGCCAATTGGTCATCCTCACCAGCAACATGTGATAGTTTGTCCATCCTCCTTCCTTGGCTTTGTCACTGTGTTTTTGTTGTGGTCATCTGGATAAGTCTGTAGTAATATTTCATTGTCATTTTAATTTGCATTTGCCTAATAACTAATGATGTTTAATATCTTCTTGTGCTTCTTTGCCATCTATATATCCTCTTTAAAAAATCTCGTGATATCTTACATTTCCTGTCTTTTTCCTAAGTGTATGAATTGATTGTTTACTTTTTTTTTAGAACTTATTTACATATTCTAGAAATTAGTCCCTTAGTTAGATGTGTGTTTTGCAAATATACATATATATATTTCCCAATCTGTAGTTGTAGCTTCATTCTCTTCACAATATTCTTAAAAGAGTTATTTTTTTTAAAAAAAATTTGTGGATCTACCACCACTCCTGACATGGAAATCCAAATGAAGAGCCTAGATTTCTACATTTGCAATCTATAATAGAGTATCCAAATGTCCCGCCAGATAGGAAGAAAAAAAAAAAGCCTGTTGTGAATCCAGGGCCTTTCATCTCCATCAGGCAGTGAACAGTCCTCTTTGCCCCAGAAAGGATAAAGAGGAAGATACTTTGGGGAATAAGAACTTTTAAAAGCTCCCAAATATTCCTAGGAATTTAAAAGGCCACATGAATAAGCAGGACTGAGCATATATTTAGGAAAAAAATTGGGGTGGCCATAAGCTCTTACCTTTCTGTCAGACCTTCAGGTTCTGTACAAGCAGAAAGTAAAGGCTAAGTCAGAATTGTAAACTGGTTGAGGATTGAAGATGTGCCCTAACACACAGCCTATCTGCAAAGACTGGGAGTTTTTGTTTTATTCCAGGCACTTAAGTTAGCCCTAGCTTGGGAGTTTTTGTTTTATTCCAGGCACTTAAGTTAGCCCTAGCTGGGCACAGAATTAATGGAACAGAGACTTCAGTGTTCACACACGACAAAAAATACAGACTGTAAAAATTAATTCAGAAAAGTCACTTAAAGTACAACCAGCAACACCAACAAAACTTACAGGATGGCAGACTCTTAATTTCTAGGGTTGCCACATGATAATATTCAATGTCCAATTTTAAGTGCATGCGTGCACACAAACACACACATACACAAGTTAGCAGGCAAGCAAACCAGAAGCATATGTGAAAATCAATAGGAACTGAGAAAACAGTAATTAGACAAAAGGTCTTTAAATTTTTTTTTAGTTATACATGAACACAATACTGTATTTTTATTTATTTTTTATGTGGTGCTGAGGATCAAACCTAGTGCCTCACATGTGCTAGGGAAGTGCTTTACCACTAAGCTACAATCCTAGCCTCTAGACATAAGTTTAAAATCAGCTGTATTAAATATGTTCAGTGAGCTCAAAGAAACCACATATGAAAAACTAAAGAAGATTGAGATCAATGACTCTGCAAATAGAGAATATTGATAAAGAAATGGAAAATTTTAAAAGGAACTGAATAGTTTAGACTTGAAAAGTATAATAACCAAAATGAAAA
Source organism: Ictidomys tridecemlineatus (assembly GCF_052094955.1). Taxonomy (NCBI): domain Eukaryota; kingdom Metazoa; phylum Chordata; class Mammalia; order Rodentia; family Sciuridae; genus Ictidomys; species Ictidomys tridecemlineatus. Next base: position 15,930,361 of record NC_135491.1, on the reverse strand, counting down.
ATTCTCTGGAGGGATTCAACAGCAGATCCGAGCAGAAAGAAGAAAAAAAATTAGCAAATTGAAGATAGGGCAACTGAAATTATCTAGTCTTAGAAGCATGAAAAAAAGTAAAAGAAAAAAAAAACAGATCTTCAGAGACTTATTGAATATCATCAAACCTAAGAATGGACACAAACATATGCATTTGTTTTATGGATAGATAAAGGGTATCCAGAAGTTTCTCAGACAGAAAAAGGGACAGAAAGAATATCTGAAGAACTAATGATTGAAAAGTTCCAAAAATTTGATGAAAAACAAGACATATAGGTTGCCCAAGCAGCTTAACAGATCCCAAATAGGATAAGTTCAGGGGATCTAAACTGAGACACACAATTCAGCTCTTGGAAAAGAATCTTTAAGTTTGTTTGTTTTGATGCTGGGCATTGAACTCAAGGCCTCATACATGGTAAACATGTGCTGTACCACTGAGCTACATCCCTGGCTTCAACAGCTTAGCAAGGCCCTAAGCAACTCAGTACAATCCTTTTTCAAAGTAAAAAATGAAAAGGTCTGGGATGTGGCTTAGTGTTAAGCACTGCTGGGTTCAATCCCCAGTACCAAGAAAGAAAAAAAAAAAGAAAAGAAAAATATACATCTAACCTAATAAGGACACAATAATGGAGGAATTATGGAACAAAAACAGTAAGGCATGGAAAACAAATAGCAAAAGGAGGGCTGGGGATGTGGCTCAAGCGGTAGCGCGCTCGCCTGGCAAGCGTGCGGCCCAGGCTCGACCCTCAGCACCACATACAAACAAAGATGTTGTGTCCGCCAAAAGCTAAAAAATAAATATTAAAATATTCTCTCTCTGTCTCACTCTCTCTTAAAAAAAATAGCAAAAGGATAGAAATATGTTCTTCATCAGAAATTACATTAAATGGGAATGGATTAAGCTTTCTAATTAAAAGGAAGAAAGCAGAATGGATTTTAAAACAAGTTTTTAAAATGATCGAACTCTATGCCATCTACAAGAAACTCTCTTTAAATCCAAAGATACAAATTGAAAACAAAAGGATATGAAAAGATATTTTATAAAAGAGTAGCTAAAAGAGAGTTGGGGTAGCTATGCTAATATCAAACAAAATAGACCTTCAGTCAATCATTATTTCTAGAGACAAAGAACATTACTTAAGGATCAAAGGGTCAACCCATGGAGTACAAATAACAGTTATAAACCTATACACTTAGCAATGGAGTCTCAAAGTACATGAAACAAATACTAGCAGAATTGAAGGCAAAATAGACAGCCCAACAGTAACAGGAATCTTCAATACTCCACTTTTACCAATGGATAGAACGACTAGACAGAAACCCAGTAAGGAAATAGAGAACTTGAACAATACTACAAACCAGACCTAACAGACATCTGTGGAATGTTCCACCCAACAACAATAGAATGTACTTTCTTCTCAAGTACACATGGAATGTTCTCCAAGGATAGATGATGTTAGGTCACAAAACAAGTCTCAATAAAAAAACTATAAGTCATATAAACATTTGGATACTACCCAGCATTAAACAGAAATGTCCTGTTGATACACACAGCAACTACTTAAATCTCAAGACCATATGTTGAAAGACAATTTCAGAAGATCACACACTGGCCAATTCCACTTATGTAACATTCCTGAAATGGCAAAACTATAGAGAGGTGGAACACATTAGTGGTTACCAGGGATTGGGAAAGAGAACAGATGTGATCATGAAGAGGTACAGTGAGAGAGAGCTTTGTGTTGATGGAATAGTTTTGGATCTGGATTGGCAGTGGTGGTTGCATGAATGTACATATGTAATCAAGTGGCATATAACTATCTACACACATTGTATCAATGTCAAATGCTGTGTTTTGATATTGTACTGTAATAATGTGAGATGTAGCCATTGGCAAAAACTGTGTATACAGGACTTCTGTGAACTATCTTTACAACTTCCTGTGTATCTGTGTATCACGTAAAAATAAAGTTTACTTTAAAAAAAAAAAGCTTCAATACAGATGGACTGAAAATCAAAATGCACACAGCAGAAATATGGATTAGGAAGCCAGAAGGTTAACAATCCAGAAGGAACCAGATGAAATAAAAAGATTCATAAAACAACTTGACATGAAAGACAGAAATAGAAATTCCCACATCCATTGAACAGCATCCTAAGAAGACAATAGAATTGAGAGGTAATGCTTGAAGTAATCACCAAGGAAAATTACCTCAGAATAAAGTATGTTAAGAAGCCCTCTTTCAAATTACTTATCAAGTTAGTAAAATTTGAAATATTAATTCTATCACATATTTTCCATCTTAGCATCTATGAAATTGGAATGCGTCTTATATCTGTGAAATGCCATTTTTTAATTGACACTACTTTCATTGGTAAATAAAATAATTTATGGCTTTTAAAAAGTTAAATATTATGCATATTTAGCAAAATTTCCAAAAAAATAAAGGCATGAACATATAAAATCTTCAAGAAAGATTTTAAAATTGGCCTACAAAGGAATTAGGAACAGATTAACATTAGTCTTTTACAAGTATACTCTTGTAAGAAGACAATGGAGCAGATCTTCAAAACTAGAACAGTTTTGTACCTACCTGCACTGCCAGACCATGCCAAACTCTTGTTTAAATTACCCATCTCAGAAAACTTCTTTTAATATATTCCTGGAGGCTATTGGAAAATAAAGATAAGTAAACGATATAAATGAAGTGACAAGAGAAAAAGTTGGCAAACAAATTGGTTTTTAAAATAAACTTGAATACAAAAACTCAAGACCAGTGTTTCAAAATAAAGTTCCACGTGGTATCAAAATAGAATATATGGATAAGGAAAGGGGACTCCAAATGGAAACAGAAACAGTGTGGTGGCTCTTATTCAACAAAAGGCCAGATAGGAGTTACATAGTGTGTGTGTGTGTGTGTGTGTGTGTGTGTGTGTGTGTGTGTGTGTACACCAGGGATTAAACTCAGGGGCTCTTAACCACTGAGCCACAACCCCAGCCCTCAGTGTGTGGATCTGCTGTGATTATAGGCATGTGCCACTGTGCCCAGCAAAATTTCTTTTTTACTTTTTCCCTTTTGTGTGTGTGTGGGGGGGTGGGGGATACCAGGGATTGAACTCAGGGGCATTCAGCCATTGAGCCACATCCCCAGCCCTAATTTGTATTTTATTTAGAGACAGGGTCTCACTGAACTGCTTAGTGCCTCGTTTTTGCTGAGGCTGGCTTTGAATTTTCGATCCTCCTGCCTCAGCCTCCTGGCCGCTAGGATTATACAGGTATGTGCCATTACGCCCAGCCATAATTTCTTACTTAAGGATTTCTGTTTTAATTTAAGCATAAACCTATAAAAAACATCTCATTTAATGAAGAGCATAGTAACATTCCCATTCATCAGGAACCAAGGCAAGAGGTGGAAATAAGATAACTGATTAGAGGTACACAGCACACACCTCCACAACAAAGGACCAAAACGGTGGGGAATCAACACCTGTTTCTCTGTAGTGTTTGAAGCATATCATCAGATTGCAGTGGGGATGTGGTAGAAATGTTGCTGAGCATGGAGATACATGGTGGCCTTATAAAAAGGGAACTAAACACGGCACCTACTGCTCCCTGCCTCCAGAGATCAACCCTGTACTAAGAGGGACCTGGCTCAGCAGGGAAGGGTTAAGCAGGAAGCCCCTGGCAGTCCCCACTTGTGTGTGTGACACCTGAAGGATGTAGAGCTGGAGGGCTTTCACAGGCTCTGAGCCCACTTTGGGGAGCCACATTGAGTTACCACGCCTTCCAATCCTGATGTACCACAGAGATCTAAAGATCACTCTAGTCTGGCATGGTAGTGCCATGACTGAGTCTTTTCCCCAACTCGGATAGCAAGGCCAGTCTTCTGAGTACACATATCCCTGGGGTTGAGCTACACTCACCTATTCTTTTGAAATCTTATCCCTTTGCCCTGTTTGGGATAGAATGTTCCATCGAAACTCCCTTTGTGTGTCCCCTGTCCCCTTCTCCTGCTCTGCCTTTGGGTGTGGCCTTCCAAGATGTCAGTCAACTACTGACAGCAGACATCACAGAGCGAGACTCAACCCCTCCCCCAAATCTGACCCCTTGCCTCATTTGAATGGCTCCTCCTCAATAAAAGTGTCAGCATGTGCTCGCTCGCTCGCTCTCTTTCTTTCTAAAGACCCCTAAGGTCAGATGAGCCATCACAGGACCCAAAGCAAAAGGTATCTCTGTCTCTTATATGATTATTTCATGCAGCCCAGTTCACCTGGAGTGACTCTGAATGTTAAGTTGTGGAATGGAATAGGGGTGCTGCTAGACTACCACACTGCTATACTGTGGGAGAAAGAGGCCAGCCCACATTGTGTCTTCCCCCACTCATCTTGAGACCCCAAGAGATCCCCAAGAGATCCTCAAGAAGCACCTGGGACCTCCTTGAGTGACTTGGCCTGAAGAAGACCCCAGAAAACAGACAGACTCACCCATGCACCCTAAGCAGCAAGCAGCCTTGCCCATTCACCTGTGCCGGGTAAGTAGATGAACAGACCTTTCTGGGTGGCTTAGCACCTGGTAGGCCCACTGAGGCCCTGAAGAACAGATGCTAGACCTCCCCAGGGGGCCCAGGAAGCATCTAGGCAGATCTCCCTGAGCAGGTCAGCTGTGAAGTTCCCTGCAAAGCCACCTATGCAGCCTTCAGATACTAACAGGTTCTCTATCATGGTCACTGCTGCTACAAACTTTCTGGTGCAATACTCAGTCCCTAATGGGTACCCCCTGCTGCTTCTGGGTGTGTTGTGTGGCAACTACCTGGATCAAGTGCTGTGGCCCCACCTTTACACTGTCACCCTAAGAGGTCCAAGGAGTCACTGGAGGGGGGCCTCAAATTAGGATGGGTGAGGTTCTTGACAAACATTGCATAAATGACTTTAAGGATGTATCCATTAGAGGCACAGATTTATTTAGGAAAGCATTCAAAATAAATTAGTTAAGACTAAACCTGAGCCCAGTGCGGTGGCTCATATCTGTAATCCCAATAACTTAGGAGGCCGAGGCAGGAGAATCACAAGTTCAAAGCCAGCCTCAGCAACGGTGAGGCACTAAACAACTCAGTGAGACCCTGTCTCTAAATAAAATACAAAATAGGGCTGGGGATGTGGCTCAGTGGTCGAGTGCCCCTGAGTTCAATCCCCAGTAACAAGAACAAACAAACAACAACAAAAAAGCACAATAATGTACAAGGAAATTTTCATAAGTGGGTGAATTCCAATAACTTTATAAATATAGATTTCCCAGAAATTTAGTAGTAACAGGCCTTGGAGAGAGAACTGGCCCGGGGAGGAAATGTGTGCTGAACTTTAACATAAGCCTTTTAGGTTATTTATAATTCCCTTGTCCTTTCTTCCCTTTTTTTTCCCTCCTTTTTTTTTTTTTTGTAGTTGTAGATGGGCAGCATGCCTTTATTTTATTTGTTTATTTTTATGTGGTCCTAAGGATCAAACCCGGTGCCCCACTCGTGCTAGGCAAGTACTCTGCCACTGAGCTACAACCCCAGCCCTTGTCCTTCCTTTTGACTCCTTTGTACTTATTTTTTTATTTTCTTCTACCTCAACATGACCCACAGAAACTGGTGGACACCCCACAGCTGGGAGCACTACACCAGAGCTGACAGTAGACCTGTCCATTGAAAGGAGCTACATCCCAGTTGGGGCAATCTCACAACACCTAAGAAATCCCTTCCAATCCTAGCCACACCTAATGTAAACCGATGGACCCTTAGCAGAGTTTGTCCTGCATCAAAACAGAGGTCTGAGCACTTCAGCAGGATTTCCAGACAGTTCCCCATTCTGGGACCCCCCAGAGGTACTTGTGACAAGCCTGTTCCAATCTGTCTTTCCAGTTCAAAGCCAGCCTCAGCAACTTAGCAAGGCCCTAAGCAACTTAGTGAGACCCTGTCCCTAAATAAAATATTAAAAGGGTGGGTGGGGGAGTCTCAGTGACTAGGCACCCCTGGTGTCAAAAACTGGTACAAAAAAAAAAGGAAGGAAGGGAGGGAGGGAGGGAGGAAATCGGCCTTTCCAGGGCATAGGGGAGGTCATTTCACCCATACAGAACCTCTTTCAGGGCTCCTGGAACCTGCTTGACCTTCCACATCTGAAATGATAAAACTGCACAGGCCATGATCAGCAGGCAACTACACTTACCCAAGTGGAGCCCTCCTAGCCAGGTTCACAACTCTCAGAGGCCTTGGGGCTCAACGCTCCATATTCCCAGTTCCTGGCATTCCCCATCTTCTCTTTTTTGGGGGAGGGCAGAGATTGGAGATTGGAGATTGAACCAGGGGTACCGAATCACTGAGCCACATCCTCTGTTCTTTTTATTTTTAGTGTGAGGGTCTCACTAAATTGCTGAGGCTAACCTCAAACTTGCCTACCTCTGGCTTCAGCCTCCCAAATTGCTGTGATTATAGGCATGCACCACTCAGTACCCAGAATAAAGACGTTGAAGTTATGCCACTAGATCTAGACCTTTTTTTTTTTCTCTTTTTCTCTTTTTGGTGGTTAAAAACTTAACTTATCAAACCTAGTATGAGATTAAGAACTGCCAATCAGCAGACCTTGTTGAAGGGCCATGCGCCCAGGACACATCCACATCAAGCTATATATATTTAAGGGAGCCATCAAGAGGCTGCCACTAACACTAGTGGAATGACTCTGAACCATGTACAGCTGGAGGAATGAGAAGTTGTGCTCCATTTGTGTACAATATGCCAAAATGCATTCTACTGTAAAATAAATAAATAAATTTTTAAAAGGCTACCATTAACTCTTCTAGGCTTTTCCCCCTTGACTTTAAAAATTAAGGTAGAACACAAATACAAAAATGTTCATAAGGTTCACTAAATACAGAGTTTGATGATTTTTTATTTTTTTTTTCTTTACAAATTGGAACTTTGTGGTGACCACTACCCAGATCAAGATGTAGATCATTTCTTAACACTCCATAAAATTTACTTGTGACCCTCATCCACTCTCCTCCACACACCAACACATCACTAGTAGTCTAAAAGGAAGATTTCAAGTTCAAGACCAGCTCGGGCAATTTAGTGAGACCCTGCCTCAAAATAAAAAGTGCAGAGGCCATAGCTTAGTGCTTGCCTAGCATGTGCAAGGTGTTGGGTTCCATCTCCAGTACTGCAAAAAAGAAAGGTAGAAAGGAAAAGGAAGAAAGAATGGAAACGAAGGAAAGAAAAAGATTTATATGAATGAATAAAGGAGGAGATAGGTGGAAATCAGATGCTCAGTCTCACCACAAATTGCAGTTCTTCTTTTTAAATTTTTTCTTCCGTTGTCAATGGACCCCAATGTCTCACACATGCTAGGCAAGCACTTGCCACAGAGCCACAATCCTAGCCCATAGTTCTTTTTATCACTATAACTTTGATTTCTGCTACTTTAGAGATCTTAATGCCTTTTTAAATGCATTTTTGTAGTTGTAGATGGACAGTATGTCTTTATTTTATTTGCCTCATTTTTATGTGGTGCTAAGAATTGAACCCAGCACTTCACACATGCTAGGCAATTGCTCTACTACTGAGCTACAGCCCCAGCCCCCAGATCTTAATTTTTTTGTTTGATTGATAAATTGAAAATCTCAGTCTCATTTTGCTATAAGTTTGGATATGGTTTGAGTATGTCCCCCAGGGATTCCTGTGTTGGAGTTTGGTCCTCAATGTGGCCAATGGTGAGAGGTGGTGGAATTTTTAAGAAGTGAGGCTTTGTGCAAAGTAATCCAGTCATTGGGACACTTGCCCTCAGAAGAGATCAACATAGTTTTCACGGGATCCTTGTTAGTTCCCTTAGGAGTAGGTTGTTATAAGAGACAGGTCCCTCCTCACTCTCTGGCTTCCTGTCTCGCCCTGTCATCTCTCCCTCTTGCATGTGCTTCTGACCTGACGCCACTCACTGTGTCATGACAGCCATAGTAGGCCTCACCAGAGCCCAGCAGAAGCTGGAGCCATGCTCTTAAATATCCAAAACTGAGCTAAATAAGCTCTTTTTCTTTATAAAATATCTAGCTGTTGTGGTTTAGGTATGAGGTGTCCCCCAAAAACTCATGTAGTGAGATAATGCAAGAATTTTTTAGGAGTAAAGTTAGGTTATGAGAGGTATAACCTAATAGGCAGATTAATCCACTGATATGGATCAACTAGCTGGGTGGTAACTTTAGGCAGGTGGGGTATGGCTATAGGTCAATGGGCATGTGCTTTTGGAGTTTATATTTTGTCACTGATGAGCAGAGCTGTCTGCTTCCTGGTTGCTATGTCCTGAACAGCTTCCCTCTGTCTTGCCCTCCACCATGATATTAGCCCAGAGCTATGGAATTGATGGATCATGGGCTGAACCTCTGAAACCCTGAGTCAAAATCAACATTTTTTCCCTCTATGTATTTTTTTTTGAGCCACAGAACCTATAAGCATAATAAAATGGTCAGTTGCCTTATGGTACTCAATTTTGGGTGATGTGTTATAAAACAATAGGCAGAATAGGTAAGTCTTCCTTAAGAAAACTGAAATTTTTTTTTAAAGAGAGAGAGAATTTTTTAATATTTATTTTTTAGTTATCGGCAGATACAACATCTTTGTTTGTATGTGGTGCTGAGGATCGAACCTGGGCCGCATGTATGCCAGGAGAGCGCGCTACCACTTGAGCCACATCCCCAGCCCAAGAAAACTGAAATTAAAACAAAGTGATAACAGGCTTTTTAAAGGGGAATTGATGAAATGGGTTGTATGGGATACAGATTAATGCAAAATTTCTCCAAATATACTTTGTTTTATGATTTTAACTTTAAAGTCATGGAAGTATTTTACATTTTAAAAACATTAACTTGGATATATAAACAGCAGTCCTGGGGCTTGGGTTATCGCTCATTGGTAGAGCACTTGTCTAGTATGTGTGAGGCACTGGGTTCAATTCTCAGCACCATATATATAAATAAAATGAAGGTCTATCAACAACTAAAAAAAAATATTTTTAAAAACAGCAGTCCTTGGGGCTGAAGTTGTGGCTCAGCGGTAAAGTGCTCACCTGGCATGCGTGAGGCACTGGGTTCGATCCTCAGCACCACAGAAAAAAATAAAAATAAGGGTATTGTGTTCACCTACAACTAAAAAATAAATGTTTAAAAAAATATCAGTCCTTAAACAATGAAAATAAAAGAAACACTGAATTTGTGAATCAAACTAGCTAAAACAACTATTTTAAAAATTTTTTGGTTGTAGATGGACACAATACCGTTATTTTATTTATTTATTTTTGTGTGGTGCTAGGATTGAACCCAGTGCCTCATACATGCTAAGCTAGACAAGTACTTTACCACTGAGCCACAACCCCAGCCCCTACTATTTTGACTCTACTTTCTTAGTGAATATTTCAAGGACAGGTAGTGATGTATAGCTTTAATTTCACTCAGTATTTATTATTAGTATTAGCATGGTATTAAGTTGCTGTAGCGATTTTGTGCCTCTTATAGAACATAGCAATGACTGCATTGTTGAAAATCAAGTTTTTCAGTGTAAAAGAAAAAGCTACAACAGCTGAGCGCATGCCTGTAATCCAAGCGCCTTGAGAAGCTGAGACAGGAGGATCATGAGTTCAAAGCCAGCCTCAGCAAAAAGAGAGGCACTAAGGAACACAGTGAGATCTTGTCTCTAAACATTAAATACAAAATAGGGCTGGGAATGTGGTTAGTGGTCAAGTACTCCTGAGTTCAATCCCTGGTACCAAAAAAAAAAAAAAAAAGCTACAACAAAGATTAAAAATCATGATATTAATCTGAATTGAAAGTATTAATATGAACTGTTGGTTTTCCTTCCCATAACTTAAAAATGAAGCTGTTACATAAGTGTGTATAAATAGATGTATAGTTGGATGAATTTTCAAAAACTGAATACATTAGTTAAATCAGCACCCAACTCAAGTGACAAAACATTACTCACATTCTCAGAAAAACCCCACGCTGTTTCCATAACAACTCCTTGAATGCCACACACCACCTCCCCAACACTATCCTGGCTTCTGTGTAGAATTTTTGTATTTTATATAACTAGAACATACATCAAGTTCTCTTTTTCTGCCTATCTTCTTTTGCCCAATATTGTGCTTTTGAGATTCATCTGTATTGTTGCATAGTCAGGTTGTTCTCACTGCAGTGTTGGGTTGACTTTTGACCTTCATTTCTAAAGAAAATCATCAATCCAATCTTCAGAAATAAATGATGATAAGACATGTTGTTACATCCAGGGAAACATACCTTATACCACCCTCTAACATAGCTAACCACTTGACAAAAAGTCTAAATTTTCCTGTCTCCCCAATCACCTATTTTGCTTATAGCAATATCTGCTTACTTGGATTCATATTCCAAAGAAACCTTCATGTAGATATTGAGAGTCAAAGTGGACATGGTAAAGTGCTCTCGAGGTTAAGTCAAGTCAAATGAATTCTCATACTTTGGATAAATTTACAGCTTTATTTCTAAAAAATGAATTGATTTTTAATATACAGAACATACTTTTAAGTTCTTTTTCTGGAAAATATCTTCAAATACAATCAAGTTTCATACTCCATTTGAGAAATGTTGGATTAATTGTCATATCTTGAAGACCTAAATAGGTCAATATGCTAGATGTAAGTAAAAAACACTTAAAATTTTGTTCTGTAGTATGTTTGAAGAGAAGCTGAGAGATCAATATGGTAACATTACAATACGCTGAATTTCACTACCTCCTAGTCATAGCAAGAGCAATGCAGTTCAGTGAATGGCTACAGTGCAGTCACTCTAGTCTTAGTCTTTGGGTGGGGCTGTGGCTCTGTGGTAGTGCACTTGCCTAGCATATGTGAGGCACTAGGGTTTGATCCTCAGTACCACATTAAAAAAGATAAAAGTATTTTTTAAAATTGTCTTCATTATTTTGACAAAGGAATTTAAAAGCATTTGGTTGTAAATTTGCAAACACAGAATTCATTCTATTCTTCATACAGACAGCTAGAAAATCCCCCAAAGAATTAAGGTACTAGGGCTGGATTTTTTACTGTAATAAAAGTAAAGGTAGAATTCTACTGAAGGTAGAATGCCTGCAATGTATAATTAAGGTAGGATGAATCAGGCCCAAGATATTCCACACATAATTTACTATTCTATATTTAGTTAAATAAACCACTATCCAGTGGTTTATTTACTAGAAGTTTTAATTACTAGATTTATCTTCATAAGGAAAGTCTACATTTTGTTTTTGTGGGCCCCCTCATCTAGTTTATAATCAGTTTTAGGTTAGTCTTGTAGAATGTTAGAAAAGATGTAGTTAAGTTTTTTTCTCATAAAAAAATCAGATTCTAAATGTAAGTTTTTAGAAGGGATTTCTTTTAACTGTCTTAATTTTTCCTTCATTTATTGTTTACTTAAGTTTTCTTCAGCATGTTGAGACAATTTTGAAATTTTTTTCCAGAAAATAATTATAACTTTTTGATATTTAAAAATACAATACAGTGTATAAATATATACTCTATATAAGAATACACACTTTTGAATACTTATAGAGTAAAACAACCTTTTTAAATTTTTAGTTGTAGATGAACACAAAGCCTTTATTTATTTATGTGGTGCTGAGGATCAAGTCCCGTGCCTTATAAGTGCTAGGCAAGTACTCTTTTTTTTTTTTTTTGAGAGAGAGAGAGAATTTTTTAATATTTATTTTTTAGTTTTTGGCAGACACAACATCTTTATTTTATTTGTATGTGGTGCTGAGGATCAAACCCAAAGCCGCACGGATGCCAGGCGAGCGCGCTACCCATCCCCAGCCCTAAGTACTCTACTCTTGAGCTACAACCCCAGCCCCAGAACCACCTTTTTATTTTGTACTATGGATTGAACCCAGCAGTACTTAACCACTGAACCACATACCTAGCCCTTTTTATTTTTGAGACAGGGTCTCCTGAAGCTGCTTAGGGCCTCACTAAACTGCTGGGGCTGCCTTTTTGTTGGGGGGGGGTGGATGGGTAGGGATACCAGGGATTGAACTCAGGGGACTCAACCACTGAGCCACATTCCCAACATCCCCCCCTTTTTTTTTGTATTTTATTTAGAGACAGGGCTTCACTGAATTGCTCAGCACCTCCCTGTTGCTGAGGCTGGCAACTTGCGATCCTTCTGCCTCTGAGTGTTCAACAACTAAGCCACTGGGGTTATAGGCATGCACTACCACACCTGGCTGAGGCTGGCTTTGAACTTGCAATCCTCTTCCCTCAGCCTCCTAAGCTGCTGGTATTACAGGGATGTGCAGATCCAGCAAAGACAATTTATAATTTAAAAAATCCATCACTGTCATTTCCCCATTCGTATAGCTTTAATTTTTTGCCTTTTTTTTTTTTGCCTTTTTTTTTTTTTTTGGTGCAAACTACCAAGTTCTTGATGTATTGATGCCATTTTAAAAGAAAACGCCATTGGCTAAAGTCTATATTTTTATTTTTTATACCAATGCTGACAATAGACAAGTACAAACCACATAATTTAAAATTCTCCAATAGTCACATTAAAAAGCAACAAGTAATGAAATTAATTTGAATGTATTTTAAAATTCATTATACTATATCATTAAAATGTATCATGTATTGAGCCATATATCTAATATATTATCATTTCAATAAGAAAAACTGTTTTTTTAGAACTTAATCTTCACCATCTTGTTTGTATTTTACATTTAACACCATTTTAATTTGGACTGGTCACATTTCAAGTGTTCAACACTCAATTTCAAGTGATCCCACATGTTGCTAGTGACTACAATATTAGTGCGGGTCAAATTCACATTTCCACATTTAGTTATAGTCACTGCTTTTCTTCACTTATATTTTGTACATATGAAATGCCTACTGTGTGACAGGTACTGTAATAGATACAGAGACAGGATGTGAATAAGCAAAATTTGAAATCTTTGTCACAACTTTCTCAATACATTATAGTGTATTTAATATGCCAATGTGTAGACCTTTGGCAACATCCAAAAATTTTAATATTAGGCATTTAAAAATTATCCTTTTCAAACTGGCTATAATTTCATCATTAATTTTCTTTAGAAGAACATTTTAGAAATTTTCAAATACATAAGAACTCAGAATTACAAAAACAAAACAAATAGAAACCATGCACCCAACATCTAGTTGGCTATCTTTTTACCCAACTTACATTATCCCCCTCACTTTGTTTTCTGTTTTGTTTTGTTTTTTTAATTTGGTATGGGGGATTGAACCCAAGGGCACTTAACCACTGAGCCACATCCCTAGCCCTTTTTATTTTGAGACAGGGTCTCACTAAGTTGCTGAGGCTAGCCTTGTGATCCTTCTGCCTCAGCCCCTCGAGCTGCTGGCATTACAAGCGTGTCCTCCCATGCCTGGCCCTCACTTCTTTTGAATGAACATTTAAAGAACATTCAAGGTATCACAACATCTTGTATATATAAATTTCAGAATTTATCCCTAATGAACAGACTTTTTTTATATAACCAAAATGCTATTCTCCACACCCAATAAAAACATGGTTTCTTAATTTACTACTAGAAACATTCTTATTTTCTCAGTTGCTGTGAAAATGTCATGACCTGAAAAAGAACCATTCATTCATTGCATTTGATTGATATGTCTCTAAAGTTTTTTCAATATCTTAGGAGTTCTATCTCCTTTTTTCAATGTTCTTTTATTGGTCGAGAAGCCGGGTCACTCCTCTTGTAGAACACCCACATTTACATTTGCTTTTTGTTGTGTCATGGAATTTGTTCTTCCATTCCCTACTTTTTCTAAACTTGGAGTTGGATTTTCAGGCTTAAATTCACATTCAACATTTTTGGTGAGATGTTTGTATTTCATTGCATCACATTAGGAAGCACAGAACATTTTCTTGTCCTACTTCTGATCAGTGGATTCAGATGTTGACAGCCTGATCCATCACCATAACATTCAAGTCAACCTTTCACTTACTGGCTTTGACCTCTATGAAGAATTAGTTCTACATCATCAACTACTTCGTCAACTTCTGGTTTTCCTGAAATACAGTTTACATAGGAAATACAGGCTAAATGACTTTTCTTTCTTTTTATTTATCTATTTTCAGAATGAGATGGTGCCCTGTCAACTTTCATAGGTACACTACACAGATAGAAGAATAGGGATGATAAAAGGTAAGGACAAAAGCTTTTTCACCCTCCTTTAACAAAGTTCCTTTCTAGAGTGAATTTCCTATAGTTTAACATGGCTTGAATGTGAAAAAAGGCTTCTACATAGTCATTAAATTAACATGTTTTCTTTAAATACAAACTTTATACTAAGTTGTGAGCATGAAGCAAAAAGGATTCCTACATTGGAAAATTTTCCTCTAGAATTTACTTTCTAATGCTCTTTAATAGTAGGTTGACATTTGAAGGATTCTTATAATTACTAAGTTACATTATGAATTCGCTGATGGTAAGTGAGGTGTGAATGTTGTCTGAAGGCCTTCTTACATTCTGAACATTTGTAGGGTTTCTCACCAGAATGAATTCTCTGATGTTGAATAAGTGATGAATGAAGTCTAAAGGCCTTTCCACATTCCTTACAGTCATAGGGTTTCTCACCAGTGTGAATGCTCTGATGTTGAGTAAGCTGTGAGAGCAGTCGGAAAGTCTTCTCACATTCCTTACATTTATAGGGTTTCTCACCAAAATGAATGCTCTGGTGTTGAGTAAGTTGTGAGAACAGCCTAAAGGCCTTCCCACATTCCTTACAGTCATAAGGTTTCTCTCCAATATGAATACCTTGATGTGAAATAAGTTCTGAGTAACGACGAAAGAACTTCTGACATTCCTTGCATTCGTAAGGTTTCTCACCTGTATGAATTCTCTGATGAAGAGTCAGGTGATAGCCGCGACTAAAGGTCTTCCCACACTCCTTACAATCATAGGGCTTCTCACCTGTGTGAATCCTCTGATGTAGTGTAAGTTGTTGGCGTACCCTAAAGGCCTTTCCGCACTCCTTGCAATCATAGGGTTTTTCACCTGTATGGAGTTTGTGGTGGATTCGAAGGCCGGTACTGCACAGAAAAGCCTGACCGCATTCCTTACACTCATAGCACTTCTCACCAATGTTAAGTCTCTGGTGTCGAGTAAGGTGTGCATACTGTCTGAAGGTCTTCCCACATTCCTTACACTCATAGGGTTTCTCACCAGTGTGAATGCGCTGATGGAGAGTAAGCTGTCCCCGCACTCTGAAGGCTTTCCCACATTCCTTACATTCATAGGGTTTCTCACCAATATGAATTCTCTGATGTACTCGAAGGTCTGAGCTACATGTAAAGATCTTCCCACACTTTTTACATTCATAGAGTTTGTCAGATGTATGAATTCTCTGATGTCTACTCAGGTGGGCACATTGTCTAAAGGCCTTTCCACATTCTTTGCATTCATAGGGTTTCTCACCGGTATGGATTCTCTGATGGAAAGTAAGTTGTTGGCGTACTCTAAAAGCCTTCCCACATTCCCCACATTCATAGGGCTTTTCTCTATTATGACTTTTCTGATATAGAGCAAGAGATGTGAGTTTTCTGTAAGTGGGTATTTTTTCAGGGGTGTTTTTTGTCACTTGCCTGAAATTGACTTTGTGAGGACCCTCTTGTTCCTCAAACTTTTTATATTCACCGTCTTTTCCAAAAATAGAATAATCAAGGCCACGACTTTTAATTCTTTCCATTATTTCCCACTGAGATAAATTTATTTCATAAATATCCTTTTCTTGAAATAACTTTTTAGTGTCATATTTGGATTCCAAATCTGAAAGGAAATAAGATAAACACAATATTTTTCTATCCTTGATGAAATAAATAAGCAAATAAAAATTTTACCATAGAAAACAAAAACACCACAGAAAATTAATATCAGTTGAAGCAAATGGGCTAAATAAACCTAAAATAATCATATAATTGGAAAAAAAGGCAAAAAGGAATAGAGAAATGGTGAGTTAAGACTTGATTATTTGGATGAAGACTAAAGTTTGAGAATCCCTACTTTAATTTTTTAAAAATATTTTTTAGATCTATGAACCTTATTTTATTCATTTATTTATATGTGGTGCTGAGAATCGAACCCAGTGCCTCACACATGCTAGGCAAGCACTCTACCACTGAGCCACAGCCTCAGCCCCCCTACTTTAATTTTTAATTTTAATCCCTACTTATTTTTTTATCTTCTGAAAGATAAAAAAATAAGTAGTTTTTATCTTCTTGAAAATAAAAAAGAAAGTATAAAAAAAAAAGTGTAAACACTTCCCCGTGAATAGCTGGGCTTCAGCTCACCATCATGCATCAGCTTCACCCCGTGTCCCCTTTGCTGCCTCTCTTACTGTCACACTTGCCTCCTTCTCAGTTCCTAGAACATGTGACAATCTTCATTTCTTACAGCTTTTCATCAGCTGTTGAATCTTTTGGGAATCCCAACTTGGGTTTACAGGGCTGGATTCCTTTCACTAGTCATGTATCATCTGAAAATTCAGAAAACTAGCCCCGCTAACTTCTATTTTATGTTCTTTATTTTCTATCCTAGTTACTAGCTTAATATTTTCTCAATTTTTTTTTTTACTCATGTATATCCCTGCTGATTATTCTTGTTATTTTCTTACAGAAACAAATATTCACTCACCACTGATTAACAGACTAATAGTACATAGTAACTACTAATTATTAAATTCCCATAAGTAGTTAACAATAAATATGCAGCCCAATCTCCAAACCTATGCCTTGATTAAACACACTTTTTCCTTTGAATACTAAGGATTGAGCCCAGGGCAGTGCACATGTTAAGTAAGTGCACTACCATTAAGCTCCACCCCCAGTTCTTCTAATTTTTATTTTTGGAGACAGAGTCTTGTTAAGCTGCCTGAACTGGCCTCAGATTTGGCAATCTTCCTGCCTCAACCTCCTAAGTATCTGAGATTATAGGAGTGTGCCACCGTACCTAGCTTATTTAAGTATTCTTTTATTATTTCCACCTGACAACCCTTTTGACAGCCTCTCTACTTACACTTGCAGATATCTCCACTGCAGCTGAAGTCCTACTTGGCATGGTGAGGAGAGAACTTGTCTCCTTTATAACCAGGTAATGAGAAGTTCTACTTATTTATCTTCATTTGAGTTATTTAATGATGCACATCTATGTTTTAAATACTCAACCTATATACTCCATACCCTTCTCCATACTGTCCCTGAAGTCCTCATAGCCAAATCCATTGGGGGTACTTCTTAGTGTATCTTAATAATTTTTCATGCTTAACAACAGGTTTATTCCATAGTAAAAGGTGAATAAATTCTGAGTAAAAAGATGTGTATTTTCTTAGCATTTTTGTGATAAAAATTTAATGCTTTCTAAAAAGAAAGCATTTTTAAAATATATATATATACCAATATTATCTGTAAAATGCCCAAACTGGAAAGAATCTCAGTGTTCATCAACAGATGAATGGCTAAGAAATGATGGCACATCAGCACAGCACCAGAGTGTACAGCAGAAATGAAGAACACTCTACAATCATGCAACAGTGAGGACAAATCCAGACACCCTGGTGAGTAAACAAAGTCAGACATAATACAAAATATACTGTATGATTTCATTTTTATAAAGTAAAAAGTAAGCAAACTAATCTATGGTGTTGTTAAAGTCCAAAGAGTAGTTAACTGTAGAGTGTAGGAATGACTGCAAGGAGTGAGGGGAGGCTGTAGGATTCCAGGAAAGTTCTATTTCTGAGTCTGTTGACAAGATGGGTGTAATTACATTCTTAAAATTCAATAAACTGTTCACTAATGATCTGTGTAGTTTTCTTATTTTAAATTTTTTCTATTTTTAAAAATTCACTTTTGGCCGGGCACAGTAGCACACACCTGTAATCCCAGTGGCTCGGGAGGCTGAGGCAGGAGGACGGCAAGTTCAAAGCCAGCCCCAGTAACTTTGCGAGGCACTAAGCAACTCAGGGAGAACCTGTCTCTAAATAAAATACAAAATAGGGCTGGGGATGTGGCTCAGTGGTTGAATGCTCCTGAGTTCAATCCCTGGTACCAAAAAAAAAAAAAATTCACTTTTGGTCTGGGGTTGTAGCTCAGTCATAGAGCGCTTGCCTGGCACATGTAAAGCACTGGGTTCAATCCTCAGAACCACATAAAAATAAATAAAATAAAGATATTGTGTACAACTACAACTAAAAATTAAATATTTTTTTAAAAAGTATATACAGTAGCTAGAAAGAAAAAGGAATAAAGGTTGGGGTGGATCTCCTAAAAACCAAAGAGAGATCAATAAAGGAGAGAGATACAAGGGGTGGGAGGTAGGGAGAGAGGCAGAAAGTACTGGGGAGTGATATTGGCCAAATTATATTGTTATATATTGTGTGTGTGTGTGTGTGTGTGTGTACACAAATATGTAACAACAGATCCTATCAATATGTACAAATATAATGCACCAATTAAAAAAATGTGGGGAAAAAAGGGCTAGGGATATAGCTCTGTGATAGCATGCATGAGGTACTGGGTTCAAGCCCTAGTACAGAAAAAAAGAAAAAGAAAAGAAAAAGGACATACTAAAAAGACTAAAAGGGCTATAAAAATTTCAGTAGTATGGGTAAAATATGAGTGAAGAAAGGTAAATGAACGGTGCACAAAATACTATTAAGAAAACTATACGTCTGTTTCTCTATTTCCCTACTTAAGAAAACAAAAAAAAATGCAACTTTGTAGAATTTTGCGGAGAAAGTCAATTTAGGGTCTCAATAAGACAAGACATAAATGATAGATAGATGACCATGACTGGCTATATAATAGTAGTAAATGAGTAGGCAGTTAACAAGGCATGAAAAAGGGAAAAGGGGAAGGGAGGAGAAAAGGGTAAGAGGAAACACTAGGGGCTAAAATGGAGTAGATTAAATTGCATGCATGTATGATCATGTCAAAATGAACCCAGCTATCATGCACCAGTAAAAGCAAAAAGGTATGATAAACCTAAGATGCTAATTGTGGGACTTACTTGCAAGTTAAATGAGCAATATAAAAAGGAAAGTCATAATCCAAATCAAAATAAAGTGCTAAAACATTCGTAAGAAAAGCAAGCAAATGTTAATGTTTGCAGGGACCCATGGGTAAACTGAGTGATGCTTAAGCCATTAGTAAAGGAAACTCAGTTGTAAAAACTCCCAGGCAGAACCCCCTGGTTTGAGAATGCCTACTTCAGGTTGGCACCCTGTTTTAGCTTACCACTCAAGTTCTAGCTCAGCTTGGGAGATGGAATGACCTTGTGGAGGACCACAATCCCCCAGAGATGGGTGTGGCTTGCCAAAATGCCAATCAATCTGTTTACTACAAGACCCCTGCCATACTAAGAAGCAAGCACCAAACTAAACTAAGACTCCTCCCGCAGAACCTTACCCCTGAATTTGATGTACTCCCCCTTAAATAAAGAATTGGGGCCTTTTTTTCAGTTGTTCATTTCTAGCTCTTAATAGGACTGGAAGACTCATCAGGCGCTTCTCTTTAAATCTAATTTTTGCTTCTATCTTTATGTTTTACCGATTGTATTTCAGATTTTTTATTTCCCAGGCACCTCACACTTCCTGAGCAGGAACCTACTGTGTCTGGGTACAGGCCACCCTAGTATAAATGTTCACATCACAAAAGCCCCTACAAATTGACATAAGAAACATTAAAGAATGAAAAAGAATAAATAAAGTGAAGAGACAATGCACAAAATAAATATAAGCATAAACAAATTTGGTAACATTCTATCATTCCTTTTTCATTTAGTCACTGAATAATTTTATTAAGAGGATAAATGCTTCTTTTCCTTTGAGTTTCTGTTTTTAAAAAACAACACTTGAGTATGTTCCAATGGTCAATAATTTGCTATTAATATTCATTAGGAGTTTATGGAGAGGGTTGGAGATTCAGCTCAGTGCTTGCGTAGTATGCTTGAGGCCCTGGTTTAGATCCCCAGCACCACAGACACACACAAAATTATGGAACTGAGTATATTCTATCATTATTGTTATTAAGAGTGTTAATGCTCAAATGATCCCATCTTTAGTCAATTGAAGCTTCCTCAAATTGATTCCTGTTCCCTGAACACTCTACCTAAAAATCACTCATTCTAATTTTCCATATCATTACCTTATTCACTTATCTTTATAGTACTTAATCATTGCAGGATATTTGGTAAACCTCTTATTTGTTGTCCTGTTTTGCAGTGCTGTCCATCAAACTCAGGGCCTCCCATATGATAGGCAAGTACTCTACACCCCCAGTGTTTACTTGTTGTTTGTAGACTACCCCACTACAGTGTAAACTAAATAATAGAGTAATGAATATAAAATATAAAAGTTAAAATACAAAAGGTGAGCTAGAAGAAGTCAGATCCAAAATACAGGTAAAATGGTTATTATTAGGGAAGAAAGTTTTCCCCTACTGTGAGAGAGAAGAAACAAGGGGTAAGTTGAGTGGGGATGAAGTTTCTTTGATGACACACTGAGAAGATCTAAGTTTCCTTCCCAAGTTTTTGGTCTCTTCTTCACAGTCAAGATCTATGGGGTATGTTTTCTTCTAACAAATCTTCCCAGCAGGTCTGTGCCATGCTGTCTATAATACCCAAATAGCACTCACTCACCTAGGCTCCATCTTCTTTTCTCATCCCTCACAATCATCCAGGGATCCTTCCCTTGTTCCAACAGGGTAATCACGTCTGGCTTAGAAATGGAACATCCTGCTTGACAGAAGAGAATAGATCATATTACAGAAAGAATTTATTTGATCAACCTTTCAGAACAAAAAAAGGTTATCAGGATTAAAAACACTCAAATTAGAATTACTTCAGGATCACAAAGAAAAACAAGAACTGAGAAGTAGCGACATGGTCTTATTTTAATTTAAACTCATCTAGGCTGTCTTTTGAGAGAAAATTATAGTTAAGAACACTGGTTTCAAATCCTGCCTCTGACAGGTGGGTCACCAAAGCAAATAATATGATCTCTCTGTGCCTCAATTTGCTCAGTTGTAAAAAGGAGACAATGGTATTGTGTATACATGGGATTGTTGTGAGGTTTGACTTAGTGTCTGTTAAGATAACTCCCTAGTATCTTATAACCATATGCTTATTAGGTATTTTTTGATATTATTTTGCTGAGAGAAAAATAACAAGCTTTTTTCCAGAGTATTTACCTAATGTTAAATGCAAAGTTTATTTATTTTAGAAGTTGTAAAATAATATGTCAGCTGGTCATGGTGGTGCACATCTGTAATCCCAATAACTTGGAAGGCTGAGGCAAGAGGATCACAAGTTCGAGGCCAGCCTCAGCAACTTAGCAAGAGTCTGTCTTAAAATAAAAAATAAAAAGGAGGTTTGGGGATGTAGCTCAGTGATAGAGTGCAGCTAGTTTCATCCCCACCACTGCAAAAAAATTAATATGTCTATTTCAGGAAACTGAATATGTCCAATCGAGGTTTGTTTGTTTGTTTTTTGTTTTGTTTTTTTTTTTTGGTACTGGGGATTGAACCCAGGCGCACTTAACTACTGAGCCATCTTCCAAGCCCTATTTTATTTTGAAACAGGGTCTTAATAAGTTGCTGAGGCTAGTTTTGAACTCTTGATCCTCCTGCCTCAGCCTCCTGAGCCACTGGGATTACAGGTGTGTGCCACAATGCCTGGCAACCACTTGGGTTTTGACAAACTGTTTATTCAACTCATCACCATGTACATGTAAAGACTTTTTAATAGTTGGGCAGAGGCAGAATCTCTATCTTCCTATTCTCATTACAAGTGAGTCCACAAATAACATGGACTAGTAGTATGGAATTTTATTTCTTTGACAATACTTTTGTTGTGTTTAAGAATTTATATCCAGATGCCATTAAAGAGCAGTAATAACAGTTGGGCATAGTAATACACACCTGTAATCCTAGCAGCTCCAGAGGCTGAGGCAGGAGGATTGAAAATTCAAAGCCAGCCTCAGCCACTTAGTGAGGCCCTAAGCCACTTAGTGAGACCTTGTCTCAAAATAAAAAATAAAAAAAGGGCTGAGGATGTGGCTCAGTGATAAAGCGCCCCTGGATCCAAACCCCAGTACAAAAAAAAAAAAAAAAAAAAAAAGCAGTAGTAATAGACAAAGGAAGATGTAAGGGTCACTGAATTTTGGGAGAAGATAAAAGTGCTTCTTTTTATCAAAGAGATATTCAGCTACTTTTTACAAAGAGAGCCTGAAAATTCAGTCTTGTTAATTTCTAAATTATTTGACCCAGATAAACTTACCAAGTGACAACAAGTTGCTGTAATTCTCCAAAATCACATCTCTGTATAAATTCCTCTGATAGGAGTTCAGGCATTCCCACTCCTCCTGAGAAAAGTCTACAGTCACATCTCTGAACATCACCAAATCCTGAAATGACAAACCCATGTATTGTTGGTAAGATAAAAGAATGTTTTCAAGGGGCTGGGGTTGTGGCTCAGCAGTAGAGCGCTCCCCTAGCACGTGCGAGGCCCTGGGCTTGATCCTCAGCACTGCATAAAAATAAAATAAAGGTACTGTGTCCAACTACAACTAAAACAAAATGTTTTCAAGGTGGTGGAAGGGTCTTGACTATATGTTCATTTTATATGTTAAGTGAATAGGCTGGAGCTGGATGCCCATGATGTGGGTAAGTGGGAATAAGAAATAAGTCTGACGGAAACAGAATAGCTACATATTCTTGAAGATTTCTTCCTCTCTCTCTTTCTGGTACCAGGGTCGAACTCAGGGCTTTGCATATGCTAAGTAAGTACTCTACCAGTGAGCTACATTCCCAGGCCTCTTGAAGATTTCTTAATGTGTATGAGGGGTTGGCAGACATTTTCCATAAGAGGTCAATATTGTAGGCTCTGCATACCACATCCACATTGCATATTCTTTTTTAAAAACCAGTTCTTTCAAAATACCATCTGCTTGCAAGCTGTATAAATACAGTTCTCAGGCCAAATTTGATTACAACTTCAAATGTAGTTTGCCCACAATTGCTACAGCTAAAAATTCCTTATAAAATGGAATACCTAATTAATTTCCGACATGTTCAGGTAATTATCAGAATTTCCCTATTAACTGAAATAGGTTCATAAGAACCTATTATCTTTTCCTTTAAGAATCAGAAAAAAACAATTGATGAAAAATGTCCCCTAGGGGCTGGGGATGTGGCTCAAGCGGTAGCGGCATGCGTGCGGCCCAGATTCGTCTTCCCCTAAATGAACTATAAAATCTCTATTTTTAAAAAAAGTAGTGTTTACATGAACTTAAAGAATTTCTTCCAGGAGCTGGGGTTGTGGCTCAGTGGTAGAGTATTTGCCTAGCGTGTGTGAGGCACTGCGTTTGATCCTCAGCACTGCATAAAAATAAATAAATAAAGGTGTTATGTTCATCTAAAACTAAAAATAAAATAAAGGTATTGTGTTCAACTACAACTAAAACAAAATACTAAAAAAAAAAAAAAAAAAAAAGAATTTCTTTCAGACCAAACTTTATTGTTAAATTGTATCATTTGCATTTTTTCTTATTACAACAAATCATTTATTGAACTTAAAATTTAGCATACAGTAGTCAATTTTTTGATGTTAGGCTTAATAATAGTTGTATTTAGATATTTCTATACTTTTAAATATATTAAATGATATTTTGAATTTACATTATACAAAATTCTAAAGTTGCAATATCAAACATCCTAGCTTAGAAATGTGGTTGCTGAGCAATTAAATTATGAGTAGTCCAAATTCAGGTGTGCTGTATATGCAAAATACATACCACATAGTAATGACTTTAGAAAGAAAAAAAAGAATGTAAAATATCTCAATTTTTATATTAATTATACTTTGAAATGATAATATTTTGGCTATCCTGGGTAAATAAAATATTAAAATTAACTGCACCTGTTTTTTAATATAAATACTAAGATATTTAAATTATATACCTGCCTTTTATATCATTCTTTATGTTTAGAATGTGACTACTAGAAAATTTCAACTTATGGTCTGGGGTTGTGGCTCAGTGGTAGAGTGCTCACCTAGCATGTGTGAAGCCCTGGGTTCAGTCCTCAGCACCACATAAAAATAAATTAATAAAATAAAAGTACTGTGTCCAACTACAACTAAAAAATAAATATTTTTTAAAAAAGATTTTTAAAAAAGAGAAAATTTAAACTTACATATATAGCTCACATTATAATTCTTTTGGGCAGTGTTCTTAGGATCAGTGTTCTCTGACCCTAAAAGCCTCAGATCAAATACCACCCCCCAACCCAGGGAATTCACTTCTGCTTCACCTGCTCTAGACAGAGACCAAGTACAAAGGAGATGCTGAATGATTTGGTCAATGCACAGGTGGACAAGGTGGAAAAGAGAGGAGTATACAGGAGGTACCTGAGATGTTGGGCTCCATCCCTCACTAGGGAGCAGTTATTGGATGGGGCTGTTTAAGAAGTTTCAGAATAACAATAAAAATGTTCACATACCCTGGAAAAATAAAGATGGAATTTCAAATAGAAAAACCAACTTACATGAGCCATGATTTTAGAATTGCAAGAAATGGTCAGTTTTCCTCAAGGTTCATTTATTGAAGAAGCAGAGTCCACAGAGGCCGGAGCTATAGGAACAATGTAAGGTCATAAGAACAGTTTCCAAAATTTAAAAATCATATATACCATTTTCCCATCCCTACATACAACTGTGGCTCCCAACACACAGACAGGTCATGAAAGTAAGAGGTAATTAAGAACTCTTCCCAAAACTATAGGGAAATATGCTGTACAAGGAATAGACACAGAGCAGACTCTTCTGAATCAAAGCACATGCTCAGACACTTCAACAGGAGGGCTACCAGGTAGTCTCTATGCCACACCCAGGGATGAGGACCTGACAATGCACTGCACAGAGTCTTGAGCAGATCCTCCTCCCTCCATTCTCGCTTTCTTAGTTAAATGCAGTCTACACTTTCTAATCCAGAACTTCCTTCTTGGATTTAGAAATCTGTTTGACCTCCACAAACTTAGAGATAGAAAATAACATAGACAAAAATTTCCCAAGCATTTCTGTAAATTGGATAACCTGGAGATCTTTAAAATATACTGACTCCCATCTGAAACATTCTGATTAAATCAGTATAGTACATGACCTGGAAATCAGGATTTTAAAATACCTCCACAGGTTTTTATAAAATCCCCTTTGAAGGTTATAATGGGCAGCAAAATTTGGCAACCAAACTTAAGTGCATATCAGAATCAACTAGAGGACTTGTTAAAGAGACTGCTGAGTATGGAGATTCCTCAGAAAACTAGGAATGCAACCAACATTTGACCTGGTTATACCACTCCTTGGTATATATCCAAAGGACTTAAAATCAGCATACTACAGTGTTGTAGCCACATTAATGTTTATAGTATCTCAACTCACAATAGCTAAGCAATGGAACCACCCTAGTACCCTTCAATAGATGAATGGATGAAGAAAATGTGGTTATATCTACACAATGGAATATTACTTAGCCATAAAAAGAATGACTTTATGACCTTTGCTAATAAATAGAAGGATCTGAAGACTATCCACTAAGTGAAATAAGCCAATTCCAAAAAAAGCAAAGGTCAAATGTTCTTTCTTATTTGTGGATGCTAACACTTAGGTGGGGGGAGAATAGAAGTTCAATGGATTAGACAAAGGGGAATGAAGTATTAGACAAAGGGAGACAGGAATAAGAAATACAATGGAATAAACTAGACATAATTTTCATATGTGAATACGTGACCAGGGAAATTCCACATCAAGTTCAACCTCAAGAATGGGATCCTAATTAGAGTAAGTTACACTCCATGTATGTATACTATATTCAAAATACACTCTATTGTCATATATATCTAAATTGAACAAATTTTTTTTAAAAAAAAAAGACTTGTTGAACTTTACTCTCAGAGTTTGGTATTCAGGAGATTTGGGATTGCCCTTCTGAATATGCATTTCTAAAAAGTTTTCAGGTGATGCTGATGCTGCTGGTCCAGATGCCACATTTCAAGAACCACCTGTGCAGACCATGTGGAGAGCCTTTATCACGACAAAACTGCAGCTGTCCACTGGTCCCTTTCCCTAGGCTTAACTAACCCAGAATCCTCAGAGTTCACTGCTCACTATTTTCCTATTGGGGATCATCAATAATGCCTGCATGATCTCAATTATTATCCAGTTTTCCTTGGTACCCAGAACAGGATACAAGTAAATCTGTGAACACTGAGCATGAATTATTTTTTAGGAAGTAAAAAATAAACTCATCTATATATTAGTTAAAACCTACTAATAAGTAAGGAGACACATATTAAATGAAATGATTTAACAAATCTGAAAAATAGATGGTACTTCTTGGTCTGACACAAAGAATGAAATGGTGTACAGAGAGAAATTGTTTATAATGAGACCAAAAAGCTAAATGTTTTTCAAGAATGTTAAATTATTATGTATTCTCTCAGTGGAAATGAAATACCCATTAATCATGAAGGTAATTTTTTTTTTTTTGTACTGGGGATTGAACTCAACTACTGAGCTACATCCCCAGTCCTATTTTGTGTTTTATTTAGAGACAGGGTCTCACTGAGTTGCTTAGCACCTCACCATTGCTGAGTTTGGCGTTGAACTCTGCCTCAGCCTCCCAAGCTGCTGAGATTACAGGCGTGAGCCACCACACCTGGCAAATTCTTTCTTAATGTCACAGGAAAATGATCACTACATACTTCTCAGGGAAGATGGCAGATTTGAAAATAGTATTGTAGGGCTGGGGATGTGGCTCAAGCGGTGGTGCACTCGCCTGGCATGCGTGCAGCCCAGGTTAGATCCACAGCACCACATACAAACAAAGATATTGTGTCCCCCGAAAACTAAAAAAAAGATAAATTAATATTGAAAATTCTTTCCCTCCCTCCCTCTCCCCCCCTCTCTCTTAAAAAAAAGAAAAAAGAAAAGAAAATAGTATTGTAGTGTGACTGTATTTTGGCAAGACTCCATACACTTGCATGCATGTCTATGAGTATGCATAAAATAACCTAGGAACTGTAATAAAATTTCAATGTATTTTATAAAATTTCTACCACTATGAGATGGGTTCCCAGGTAATCTTTTTTTTAATATAACTTTATTTTTATTTTTTTATGTGGTGCTGAGGATCAAACCCAGTGCCCCACCCACACTAGGCAAGGGCTCTACCACTGAGCCACAACTCCAGCCCCCAGGTAATCTTTACTTTGTTCTTTGCCGGAGTTTCTGAATTTTTTAATTAAAAACTTACAAGTCTGGGTCACTTAAACCTGGGCATAATTCAAAATAGCTGTAAAAGAAATATTATAAAAAGTTCTAAAAGTTCTATTCCTGATATCCTGACCCTCATCTTCCAAATGTAAAGATAACCGTCTTTACCTCTTTTAGTTTGCTTCTTTTGGTATTTAAAATCTGTACATCTTTCTTTTCATGGAGATGTTATGGGGGACAGGACTGAAGGCTTTGCACATGCTAAGCAAGCACTCTACTACTGAGCTATAACCCCAGCCCATTATATTTTGTACATTTAAATAACATACTAATAATGCTTATTGTGAATTTTTGGCTTTAATCATTACTTATTCACTTCCTATTGTGAAAGGTATAGTTTAAACTATCTTTTATCACCTACCTCAACCCCACATATGCCCAGCTGAAGTCCCCTTATCCTTCCAATATGGTTTTAATTCCTTTTCAGGGTAAATGAATATTTAGTTTATTTTATTGTGGTTATGTCACCATTATAGACTGAGTTATACTCAGACAGTTCTGCCATCCTTACACAGTCTTTTCCTTCTCTAAATCAAAATAATTTTTTTGTTTTGTTTTTGTTTTTTTGGGTACTGGAGATTGGACTCAGGGGCACTCAACCACTGAGCCACATCCCAAGCCCTATTTTTTTTTTTTTTTGGTATTTTATTTAGAGACAGGGTTTCACTGAGTTGCTTAGCATCTTGCTTTTGCTGAAGCTGGTTTTAACTCATGATCCTCCTGTCTCAGCCTCCTGAGCAGCTGGATTACAGGCATGCGCTACTGTACCTGGCTAATTTCGTTTTTGTAAGCTTGGAAAATAATTGTTAACTTCCCAAATGCTTGATAAAGACAATGACTCACCATCACCATTTAATGGGAAGAGATATTATTAATTTGAGATTAAGTGACAGATATGAGTTATACAGATATTAATTCATGTAATCTTAAACACTGTCCTTTCAAGGATGGAGTTGTGGCTTAGTGGTACAGCATTTGCCTCACATGTGTAAGGCACTGGGTTCGATTCTTAGCACCGCATATAAATAAAAAAAAAAAACTAAAAAATACCTTTAAAAAAACTGCCCTTTGAAGTATATACTATTACAATTTTGACTTTACACATGAAGAATCTGGCATGAAACAACCCAAAGTCACTCAAATTTGGGTCACAGTCAGGATTCAAATGCTCCCCGGACCCCTCAACTTTAGAATTATTTAAACATAAATGTACAACAGGTTCTTAACTTTACACACACATTTAAATTTTTTTTAAAGAAAAATGTTATGTCTTATCACATCAAGATTCTGGCTAATAGCTTTCCAAAACTCCGAGAAAAATCTTACAAAAAAACAGTTTTATATGTCTCATCTGGAATTTACAAATTCAACATTATCAAAGAAGGCATTCAAATCCTCTTAATCTGGGTGCAACATTCTTAGCCACTATCATTCAATACCTTTCTGGGTCCATCCAAGATACACCAAACCTCAAACCACACCTGTCTAGTGCTGAAATTTCATTTTCTTTTTCTTTTTAAAAATAATTTCCTTAGTTGTAGATGGACAATACCCTTATTTTATTTATTTTTATGTGGTATTGAGGATCGAACCCAGTGCCTCACAGGTGCCAGGTGAGCGCTCTAGCACTGAGCCACAAACCCCAGCCCTGATACTGAAATTTCATTCATGAATTTCCTGGATTAAAAAAAAAAAGTCTCAAAACCTAAAAAAAAAAAAAAAAAAAAAACCAAACAAACAAACAAAAAACTCTACTCTTACTCCGGAATCACTGAGATATATAAACCCTACATACTACTTAACAAATCACAGCCCAAAACAAAGCATGAACATTAACCTTCACGCAGGCGTATTTCCTGATCTTCATAATCCTTCGAAAATCAGTGCTCAAAAAGTAATCTCTTAATTAGGTCCCTTGCCATTGACTATGTAGGGAAATCCTAAGGCTCATGAACAGATCACTCTTAGGTCCTTTCAAGGAAAGGTAATCAAATAATCCTGTGTTCTGAAAATGAAATGCATTGCATAGAAACAAAGAAGCCACACAAAAACATGAAATCTGGCTCTTCGAGGAACAACAGCGATGCGCTTCACCTTTCCAAGGCTCTTTTCTAGAGACTGGCAGGACAAGGGAAGCAGAGAGGGTTCATGACACTCAGGGTTTTTCTGGACTCAGAACCCACCCTCCATGCTCCAATGGCTCTGGATAACCCCCACCTGCATGCATGCATGAATACAAACGAGGAGATGGGAGAAGGCTCGCAGTCACCCCTATCTGGGTTCACATCTGTAAATAAGATGTAGCTGGACACCTGAGCCATCTCCCACCGCGGTGGGCCGCCACGATATTCTGTTCAGAACTGTCGAGCGGGTCCTCCTAGTCCCCAGAGGCCTGACCGGAATTTAGTTCCCGGGGTTTTGCTGGGGACTTCCACTGTGGCCCTCTAGCTCTGACCAGAGACCCTCTAGGGCCTTCTTTACCGCCAGGCCTAGGTGGTGCGCGGGGTCTCTGGTTCTCATATTGCAGAATAGGCCGCACCCACAAAACGGGACGGGCCACCGCCACTGCCACTCGGGCCCCAGGGGCTCAGGATCCGCAGAGCCTGGGCGGTCCCGCGCTCCTTTCCCCCAGAAACACGGCTGCCACACCCGATCCTGGCTCACCGCACTCAGTCCTCACCGGACCCGACAGCTGCCCAGCCCCGAATTCCGCGACGCGGGGATGCGGGAGCGTTCGGTCCTCAGTGCGCAGGCGCGGGGACGGGGGCGCGTCCCGGGCTCCTCTGGGCTGGAAGACGATGAGGCTGAGCAGGGAAGCAGCGCCCGGAGGAGCCCGCGTCCTGTGGTGGCCCTGTGAATGCCCCGTGCTACTGCTAATAATCCAGGCCTGCTCCCTTGTGGGTGCTCTAGCTCCAAACCAGAAGGCCGTATGCTCTGGCTCTTTCACTCGGTCCAAGGCTTCGCGCCGCTTCTAAACGACGGGACCCGGAGGATCCTGGACTTTCGTTTCTTTTCGGACTGCGCAGGCGCGCGGGGAAACCGGCGCAAATCCGCTCCGGCTGGGGAACGAGGGAGGGTAGGGGGGCTCCACTTGCTCAATGGGAGAGAGAAGGTTGGCGTCAGGAGGCCAGAGTGAGCAGCAGTGGCCAAATACTTAGGACCCTAGCTGAGGTCGGGACCAGCAAACCCCGGTAGCCGCGAGCGTGGTCCAGCGCAAGACGCTCGGCCTGTGGCGTTTGCTGAGTGACCGCCGGGGTCCTCCTCGTGTGCCAGGCCCAGCAGGGGACCGCGGGGTTGTGTCTCCGTGCTTGGGGCTGTTTCTCAGCGCGTGCCATTCTTTGGGTGGGGGACTGGGATATGGTGGACCTTAGAAAATGTCATAATTCTGCCCGATTCTGGCGCCGGTGTTGGGGTCTCGGTCTGTGAAGTTTCCGAGAGTTTGTGAACTTGGCTCAATCTCATCCTGTGCTATTTTGGGGATGGTCTGCCAGGCCAGCGGCTTCTGGTCCTTGTTTTCCATGAGTTCTGTTTGCGGGTGTGGCGATGAGCAAAAGGGCGACAGAGGGGCGAGAGAGAATGTCCACGCGTTTCTGCCCTTTTCAATGTTTTATTCACTCAAATCACCTAATACATAAATCTATAGGTTCTTAATCAAGAAAATGACAATCCTAATGCTGCGTATATCAATAAACAATACAAAGCAAACAATTCTATGTTAACTTCTAAGCACTGCAAACACACATAATCATGACGGACCTATTACAGACATTTCCTCTGCATGCTAAGCTGAAGTGCTAGAATTCAAACTCTTAAGTCTTTGGTCTTAATTCCAGCAGATGCACACTCACTCAGACCCCAGCGATCAGATCAGTAACCAATAAAGGCTTCCTCTTGGGGTGATGTTGACGCCTTGCTGAGGAGATGGTTGTAAGGAGACTTCCTTTTCTCACCAGAGACAAGAAGCTGCTGTAGAGTTTGAGAGCTGTGAGGACAAAGAAGAGGTTCAGGCAGAAGTGAAGGGTTGCAATGTCAGTCCAGGTCCTCATCAGGCTCTCAGGCTTTGTGTGCATCAGTGTCGGCTGGCTTGAATGTCTGTTCATTTGATTAATATAAATATAAAATTAGATTATTTAACTTAATATTTATATTAAATTTGGGGAGCTTCTGCTCATCCTTTGGGTCCCTATCAACTGTTACCAGCTTTCTTAGTGACATCTTTCATTCTTAGAGTTAGGACATGTGGTTTGGTGATTTCCTCCCTGATGTCACACTTCTGACTCTTATCAGGGTTATAACAGATGACATGTGACTTCGCCCTAACTCCTACCTGACTTGTGGAAATTGACTTGCTTTTATCAGGCTATGCCTGATTGTCACATTGGAGGGCTCTGTGACTTGCCTGGTGAGATTGCAGGTTTGTTTTAAGATGTAACTGCTTAGGCCTAAAGCCATCCTTATAGGGGATCACTGTGAGAGGAGTGCTGGGATTTGGATATTCCAAATCTGGCCATTAAGTATGCCCTCAGACTGTGATGCTGTGATTGATAGGCAAATAATTACTGACTTAAAAAAAATGTTGGAAAGGAAAAGGTCTCATTTTAGTAGTTTGAAATACCTTTAGAAATAAAATTATTCACTATACTAAACAATAGACTTCTTTTAAAACAAAACAAAAACCTCTGTTCTCTTCTTTCTCTTTTGACCACCTCTAAATATGGTTATATCTCAATTGTTGGTTAAGTCAGTATGGAGTACATTAAATTTTTGTTTATCAAAAGTTTTATTTTTTTGTACCTGTTGCTATTTTCCAGAAATATTTGAAACACATAATAAATGTTCACGGATGATTTTTTTTCAATTGTTCAAACATTCAGGTAGTATTTCAATCCTTCATTCTGTGGCTCCAATTGTATTGTAACTTGAAATTTAGCTAGTTTTTTTTTAAGTTCTTTTTCCAGTAAATTTCTTAAGATGCATGTGCTATACAAATAAGTTTTTATGTTTCGTTCATAGCAAACGTCTTTATTCTACTATCCTACTTTGCCTGGATTTGAAATTTGGAGACATCACTTCATAGTTTTCCAGTAGTAGTGCAGTTAAGTCTAATGCTGTCTATACAGGTTCCAGCTCTGAGAGTTTTTTACTTTTTTATTCTTTCTTCCTCTTCCTCCCCTCTTTGTTTTCTTTTTCACAATCTTCTCTACTTTTGATTTTTTTTCTCTTAAGAGAATTTTTATTTAATGGGAGGACATTTTGTGAGTTTTGCCTCTAAATTTTTTTCTTCCTATTTTTTTTTTTAATTTTATTTTTTAGCTTTAAGTAGACACAATATCTTTATTTTTATTTTCTATGTGGTGCTGAGGATCATACCCAGTGCCTCACACATGCCAGGTGAGCGTGCTACTACTTGAGCCATATCCCCAGCCTCCCTGTTTTCTTTATACCTTTGCTCTAAGAATTTTGACTTTGTAAAAAAATGTTTTTACTATATTCTAGCTTCATTATTTGATCATTTCTAATTTCCAAAAGTATTTCCATGTTCATTTCTCTTTTCTGCCCAAATCAAATTAAGAGAACAAAGTTAGCATCACTGACTTCCTAATGTGATGAACTAAAAAGGAAAAGAGAAGGAAAAAAAAAGCTTATTCTCTACCTCTCTTTTTTTAATGAATCTGTCTTTTTTTTAAGAGAGAGAGAATTTTTTAATATTTATTTTTTAGTTATTGGCGGACACAACATTTATGTTTGTATGTGGTGCTGAGGATCGAACCTGGGCTGCACGCATGCCAGGCGAGCGCGCTACCGTTTGAGCCACATCCCCAGCCCTTATTCTCTTCCTTTTATATTGGAGATATATATATATTTTAAGCTGCTTAGGGCTTCACTAAGTTTCTGAGGCTGGCTTTAAACTTACAATCCTCCTGCCTCAGCCTCCCAAGCCTCTGGGATTATAGGCATGTGCCATTGCACCCATACCCTTATATATTTTTAATGAATCACACAAGAGTAGGTCACATCACTTTTGTCTTTCATGACATTGACATTATTGAAAAATACTGGCCATTTATTTTGTAAAATATCCTTAAATTGTGTTCATCTAATATTTCCTAATAGTAAGATGCATGTTGTGGTGCTTTGGCAAGTATATTATGTGCATAATGCTTTTTCCTTTTTAGTTCATCACATTAGGAAGTCAGTGATGCTAACTCCATTCTCTTAATTAAGGTGTTCTTGCAGCTTATCCACTGTTCAATTATCAAATTCCCCTTTATAGTAGTTCAGTGTTTTGTGGGAAAGTATTTTAAAATTATGTAAATATCCTTCCTCTTCAAACTCTTACCCACTAATTTAGCATCCCTGATGATGAGCCATTTAATGTCTACAATGGTTGTGTTGTGATTTTCTAATTACTTTTCTTATTATAGTTAATAGTTGACATTTTACTATAAGGAAGATCTTTCCTTTCTCAGCCATCATTTTATGTTATTCAATTAATTATAACCTGTCTACTTCATTTTGAAGCTTGGATTACCTAATAATTGGCCACTGGGAGCCTCTAAAGGTGGCTATTGTATCCTTTTGATAACCCCCTGATACTTTTTACTATTTCCATACATTGTGGAAAAAAAAAAGTTTCAGGCTCACCTTGGACTTTTACTTACCTAGCCTAAAGTGTGGAAAGTAAGACAGGGCATTAAAATAAAGTTAAAGAAATAGAAAGGAGCCATATTTCATCTACAGATCAGATGAAGGATTTTACAGTTAAGTGATATTAAACTGTCATTTTAAAAATCAAAATTGTTTATTAAAATGTATATTTTTTTAAACTCAAAATTAAGAAATTTAATATGTTTACAATTTTATGCACTTAAGCATAAATGAGTCATGTATTGTTGATATTTCAATGGAAGCAGAAGAAAACTATTTCATAAAGTGAAAGCATAAGTTAGAGGTAAAAACTGGGTAAATAAATGGAAAAAAAATTTTGACAATGGAGACTGTGGGCTACAAGAAAGAAAGATGTTTTGTTATGGACACTGAGATAATAAAGAAATAATAGAATACAGCATATTTACTGTGGTACTTTGAGATAACTACTAAAAATTGCCTACGTAAACTAACAATATAGATGAAGGTAAGGTGTATCAAGCAAATTCCTACTGAGGCAAATGAGTCAGATTTTTTTTTTTTTTTGATGGTGCTGGGGTTCGAACACAGGGACTTGTACATGCCAGGCAAGAACTCTACCAACTGAGCTATATCCCCAACCCGAGTCAGAATTTTTGAATAAAAAAGATTAGGATTCATCTTAGCATTATGTGAACCAAAATTGCCAATATCTTGGCAGGGCACAAGAATCACGAGCCACTCACACCTTGTAGATTCAAACAGCAATTCTTTATTCCCGAACTCACACCAGCCTCTACACACATTCTGGGGAAATCTCAGTTCTGCTGCCCAATTCACGTCCCAAATGATTTCTGAATTCCACGAGAACTCAACAGGAACTCAGGCAGCAGGAACGCCCTATTCCCAGCAGCAATAACCTTAAACCTGGAACTTCCCTAAACCCAGATTATCTTAAACCAGGAACGCCTTAAACCCAAATTATCCTAAACCGAGATACTTCCTAAAACCTGCAGGATACACCCTAAACCTGGATCCACCCTCGTCCTTGAGCAGGGTCACCTTTCTCAAACACACATGCAATGTCACAGCAAATTTCCAAGGCAAGTCCATTTAACATGGGGTACGCTGGCAAGGAAATTTCGATGCGTCATTCCTACTTGCAATGGCCCTCAGCACAAAATTTAAAAAATAATAACCAACTTCTTCTTTCCTCAGCCATCTATTTTCTCTCCTTAGAGAACAACACTGATTTAGATTTTTACATATCCAAAGATTTAATATTGACTATCAAAATCATTTTATGTGTTTCCATCCATATGGTCCTTCTAGAAACACTGATACAAGTCTACTTTAAAACACTGTGCTATAATAATATATAAAATAGTTTTATATATTATTAAAATATATATATTATTAAAATAATTATATTTTCAGGGCAGACATAAAATTATTTTTGTAATTTAGAAACATAGTTAAATAAAAAGAGTTGAAGTTGATAGATGGGACAATGACACTTTTTTTTTTAACCTGTTCCAAATATATCTGGAGTTGACTTGATTCTTGTTTCTTAAGAACTTTCAAGCTGGGCATAGTGATGCACCCTTGTAATACTAGTGACTTGGGAGGCTGAGGCAGGCGGATTGAAGTTTGAAACCATCCTAGGCAATTTAAGCATTAATCAACTTACTGAATTACAAAAAAAAAAAAAAAGTACTGGGAATGTGCCTCAGTGGTTCAACCCCCAATAGGAAAAAAAAAACAAACACCTAAAAAACTCTTTCATGTTCAGGTCTGGTGAGATCAGGGCTATTTATTTGACAAGTGCTGTTTTTTTTTTCCACTATTTTCAACACTTTACTTCTCATATTTTATAATATATGTCTTACATTCCAGGTAGTTTAATTTTTCTTTTTCTTTCTTTCTTTCTTTTTTTTTTTTTTGAGCTGGGGATTGAACCCACGCTTCCTGCATGCAAGGAAAGTGCTTCATTACTGAGCACTTCATCCCAGACGTCAGTTTTTCTTTAGGTATGTCTAATCTGGTCTCACATCCATCTCTACAATTCTTTGCTTCATATTTTGAATGCTTGGGATATTTGTCTGGGAAATCCTTCTGGTTCTGGTTTTTATTTATTTATTTATTTATAAGTCATAAAGGGTTCTCATTTCCTGTTCCATTCCCTGACATGCCCCTTCCCTATGTCTCTTCACCTGGCTGTTTTCATATTCAGGTCTGGTGAGATCAGGACTATTTGACAGGTGCTGTTTTTTTTTTGTTTTTGTTTTTGTTTTTGTTTTAACTTCCAGGAAATACTAATATCAAGACTGAACTTTATGTCCCAGGAGAAGCAATATTGATCCTTGTCAAGACAGATGACTGCAGAAGATTTACCAAGTGAACATAGCAGTGTCAGGTGGGAAAGGGATAGGCATAGAGCAGGGTGTTTCTACCAGGAACCCCAAACTATAAGCTTCAGTATTCACCTGGCAGCAAAGATCCAATAGCTCCTCTAGACAATGCTAGTGTGCAGGGAGGAAGCATATGTCAGCATGATGGAGAATGTCCTTGTGATATCAGAAAGCACCTGAAGTGTGTTTTAGCACCTAATTGGTTGTTCTTTCACGTGCAGGTTGCCTGGTGCTTTGTTCCCTTAGCCACCTCAAACCGACCTAACAGCATCTATGGCTCTAGATCATCCCCAACCTAGAGTATTGCCACCTCCACAGGGTCTGCTTCCTTTGTCCTCTGCCTTTGTCAAGGATTGCACTGGTCACAGGATCACTGAAGTTTTGGTTGACACTGCCACTCCAGGATTTGAGCTCTTTTTTTTTTTTTTTTTTTTTTAGAGAGAATTTTTAATATTTATTTTTTAGTTTTCGGCAGACACAACATCTTTGTTTGTATGTGGTGCTGAGGATCGAACCTGGGCCGCCTGCATGCCAGGCGAGCACGCTACCACTTGAGCCACATCCCCAGCCCCCGGATTTGAGCTCTTTATCTTGCCTTCTTAATGGATTTTGTTTCTGTCCCCATCTGATCCCATTCCCAGCTATCCCAGGCTGTACTTGGATCCACAGAGGTATACAGAGTGCCTGTGTCACAGTGTATGTGGTCAAAAAAGTGGTGTGGTGGCTGAGGTGACCCAGAAGTATAGTGACTTTAGCACCAAGTAGAGAAAGTCAGCCTTGCCTGCCCCCTACCCCAGCTTCCTGGAGTTTTCAGGGCCCTACTTGATGTGATTGGCCATTGCCTGAGCTTGTATCACAATGACCACCAGGGTTGCTAAGCAACTGTCCCCAAGGATTTGAAGAACAAGAGCTTTCCTGCCAGTGTGAGCAGGACATAGCTCTTGCTCCTTTGTGAAGAACTAGTCCTGAGAACTCCTGATGTTACAGTGGATGGCTGCAGATCCTGGAAGTACATGGGGCCACCCAGTAAGGCTCAGGGAAATCTCACTGTGGTGCCTCAACACAGGCCTGGTACTGTAAGGGTCCGGCGAAACGTCAGAGTAAGAGACCACAAGAGACTGTCTTATGCAAAAGCAGAAGGGTGGGTTTATTTGGAGACCAGCATGCTGGGGCCCGAGCTCTCTCTAGCAAAGAGAGATAGAGCCCTGAGAACAGCTTGAGCAGAGCTTATATACTTTCCCTGGAGAGGGCAGCGAGAGAAGTTACATTTTGTAGTTTGGCAGTTGGGGACAGCTCATTCTGGGAACAAGATTAGCAGACAGTCCACAGTTAGGGACAGCACATTCTGGGAACAAGATTAGCAAACAGTTCTTAAGATTTCAACAGTGTTTTGTTAAGCATATAGAGAAATGGAGTGACAAGTACCTATTTTATTAACCTTTCATTTTTCATTTCTTCTTCTGGCTACTTTTAATCATAAAAGTGATCATTGGGGGGTGTTACATTCCGTGTCTGCTAGTGGGGTATATTGTTGTCTGATTACCATAAGTTTGATTTGTCCAATTTGGGCCTGGAGAAAGGAAACTACACGGTTGAGCAAACAGGGTCCTAATGTTAGCAACAATATAAGAATTATTAGAGGACCGGCCAGGGCTGATAAAAGCGTAGTTAACCAGGGGGATTGTGTGAACCAAGACTCATACCACCCTTTTTGGGTCTCTCTCTTTCTTTGACTCTCTTCAAGGGGTCTTCTTAGTTTACTCATAGATTCTTTTACAACTCCAGTATGGTCGGCATAAAAATAACATTCTTCCCTTAATGCAGCATAAAGGCCCTCTTCTCTCATGAAGAGGAGGTTCAACCCTCGCCTGTTCTGTAAAACAACTTCAGAGAGAGAGAGGTTAAAGATTCCTGCAAAGCTGTGATGGAGGTTTCTAATATCTTTAAGTTTTGGTCCATTGCTGTTTTTAATTGGGACATTTATTGTGTCCCACGGACCAGGACAGTGGTTCTTGTGTTCATTCCTGCAGCAATTCCCATTCCTAATAAGATGGCTAGAGTGAGGGCTACAGGTTCTCGGTGGAACCAGGTTGTATGTCCCCTTATTTGATCTTTAAATGAACCTGCGTCATGATAGAGCACTCTGGGAAACATCTGCACCATTACATAATTAATTACATTTGTTGACCATTTTATGAAAACATAAATAATGTTTAAGTATATAGAATTATACTGTTGTAGGGACGGACAAGGCAAGGCACCTAAGATAGCACTGAAGACAGGGAAACAGTCCTATTTGGTTGCAACCAAATTTAGAGGGCATTGCTTCTGTTGTAGTCAATTAATCCCTTGAATCCCAAGTTTAGGTAGTTTTAGAATTTTGTACTTAACATGTAAGGGAAGTTCACAGTCTGCAAAAGTTCACAAAAAGCAGGGTTTTTTTTCTCTCTGTTCTGGGCAAGTTAACTTTTCAAGGACACCTGGGAGGGGGAGAATTTTTTCTTTTTCCTTGCCAGCTGTTACCATGGAGCCCAATTGAAAACTTTTTATCTTAGAAATGTAGCCATCTCTGTGAAGCCCCAGCTCAAGGCCAGAGGCCTTGTTTACATATTTTGTGAAAAACTAGTAAGGGGGTGTCTAGCTTAGGAGTGCTGATTTTTCCAGCCAGTGGCCAAGTAGAACAGAGCAACATGAAAAGAGGAAGTTTATCTATACTGCACTCTTTTATAGGGACTCTTTTGCAGAAAGTCCTAAAGTCAGCCATAGTGAAGACTTCTGGAGAAGGTCAGTTAAGACTTTCCTGTGGGCCTGGTATAGAGGGGGAGGACGGGGAAGGCGGTGCTGAGAGCAGCTCCGTGGATCTGAGAATGAGGAAGGAGAGATGTAAAACAATAATGGGAAAGGGGCTTGGGATTTTCCTAGCAACAAAAACTTGAGTAGTAGAACAGGTAGAGCAGAGGGGAAGACTGGAGTGAGTATCCCAAAAAGCCTGTGAGGGACTTTAAATTTTCAGTAACCTGTTTTTAGTAATGATAAAGCAACTTTAAAGGCCATTTTCATTACATCTTGGATAGTCCTGGTGGGACCCGGTGTGGGCACTGACAGAAGAGAGGAGTGAATGGGTGGAAAGATACCTCAGTACTTGTTACTTCAGCAAGGGGGCAATGGTCTGAGAACTGGCGGAGGTTTGGGTTCCATCAGGTAGCCCCTGTATGTTCACATCCTTATGACTTACAGAAGAAGTTGGTTTTTCCCCCACATAGCCATGACTGTTTGTGGCTTACCGGGAAAACATAGTAGTCTAGGTTAACCAACCTGCATCTGGCTCGCGTGTCCCTACATCCATAATGTTTGTTTCTATTATCTATGGTACGGAAGGAATTTAATGGAATTTTAGTGGGATCCTCTTCATCAGGGATACCCAATAGGAAAGACCTATAGCCAACTGACGAATGTCTGGGTGGAGAGATGGCCATCAGGTCCCTAAGAGGGCTGTATGTGAGATAGATCATACTTTCTGTCCAGTAGGATTTATGATCAACCATCGCTGCTGAATGGGCTGATGAGGGTTAGGACTTCTGGTGGTCAGGGGGAGAATCCATAGCCTTATCCACACGGCGAATACGAAATTTGAGAGGGTTACCAGTTTTTTTCCAATTTCCAGCCAGAGTCTGGACAGGGCGCAGGCTTGAGATGAGAGGCATGGATCCAGGAAGTGATTCTGTCTACCTTTACCGCTGTAGGTGTTATAAGTAGCACCTGGTATGGTCCTTTCCAGCAGGGTTCTAGGGATGACACCTGATGTCGTCTTACATAGATGAAGTTTCCCACTTGATATCGGTGTGGAGTTCCTTCATCCCCAGGTTGGTAGGCAGTGGCCAGCTGTTTCCACAGGTATCACTGAGTTTTTTCAAAAGTTTTAAGTTTGTCAAGCAAGGGGGTGTGAAAGGAATCCTTAGGTCTTAGAGTTGGGGTCAGGTCCCTTATTGGAGGAGGGGCATCATAGAGAATTTCATAGGGGGTGAGGTTACACAAAGAAACAGAGGGAGTATTTCTTGCACGAAAGAGTGCATAAGGCAGGAGCATAGTCCAATCTTTTATGCCGGTCTCCAAGCTTAATTTCATCAAGGTCTCTTTAATGGTTCTATTCATTCTTTCTACCTGTTCTGAGCTCTGGGGTCTATAAGCGCAATGTAACCTCCAATTAATCCCCAGGGTCCTGGTTAACCCCTGACTTACCTGGGCCACGAACGCCGGTCCATTATCAGACCCTATTACCTTAGGCAGATCGTATCTTGGAAAAATATCTTTCAGGATCTTTTTGACCATCATTTGTGCTGTTTCTTTTCTTTTTTTTTGTGGGGAAGGCTTCAATCCATCCTGAAAATGTATCTACAAAGATTAGGAGATATTTAAGTCCATACCTTGCTGGCTTAATTTCAGTAAAGTCCACTTCCCAAAATTGTCCTGGTCTGGTCCCTCGAAGGCATCTTCCTACAGGGAGCTTGGAAAGGTAAGCATTAACCATTTGATAGACCCGACAGGCTTTTGTTACCTATTCAGCTATTTCCTTTCGTTGTGAGCCGGTTAGTGGAAAACTCTGTTCTTGATCCTTAAGGAATGTCTGCAGTTTCTTTGAACCAAGATGAGTGAGTTGATGTACATTCTTAATGTAGTGTAGGGCTTTCTGAAATTGCAAGTTGGGTTCAGTATTGTCAAGGAGTTTAGTGTCAGTGTCCTCAGCTATTAAGTTGTCGGGGTGCTCTGATGTAGTTAAATCTCTTGACTCATATTTTCCCCGTATGGAAAGTGTTAACATGGTTACTCTGTTTAGGGCTGCCTCTTCATTTGCCCTCTTGTTAGATGGGGGTGGTATCTGCACAACGGTTTGTTTTCTGGGCTCAGTGAGCCATCGTTATCGCCCCTAAGGGAATAGTTCAGGAAGATTACTTCTTGCTGGCAAATTTGGGCCTTTTTGGCAGAAGCTCAGATAATAGTGCTTGGGTCCCAGACTCACAGTTTTCCTTGGTGTCTGCTGCCAGTAGCAGGTCATCCACATATTGAAGCAGGGTGACTTCAGGGTGCATGGTTCTGAAGTTATTGAGATCTCTATGGAGGGCTTCATCAAAGAGAGTAGGGGAGTTTTTGAACCCCTGTGGGAGTCTGGTCCAAGTTAGTTGATCAGTTGTTCCAGTTTCTGGGATTACCCACTCGAAAGCAAACAGCAATTGACTATCTTTATGCAGAGGCAAGCAAAAGAAAGCATCTTTTAAGTCCAGGACAGTATACCATTTTCGTTCAGGGTTCAGGGTGCTAAGCAGATTGTATGGATTAGGTACTGTGGGGTGAATGTCCTGCACTCTGTTGTTGATCTTTTTTAGGTCTTGAATGGGGCGATAGTCCCCAGTTCCTGGCTTTTTTACTGGTAGCAGGGGAGTGTTCCAGGCCGATTGACAGGACCTTAGGACCCCTAAGGCCAGATATTTCTGAATATGGGGCCTCATCCCATCTTTAGCTTCTTTGCTCAGAGGATATTGTTTAATATTAATTGGGGAGGCTGAGGTTTTTAACTCCACCATTATTGGAGGTTGTTTTACGGCGAGGCTTAACCCAGCAATTTCTGCCCAGGCATCTGGGTAATCTGTTATCCATTTCTGGGGTAGCTTGCCTGTTTGGTCAGTCTTGGGGGGTGGGAAGAGTTGATGTTCATCTTCTACTGACATAGTTAAAGCCATGACTATAGGAGTTTTTACTGAAGGATTTAGAAATTCCATTTGGGGGCCTTCAGGGTTAAAAGTTATTTTGGCCCGGAGTTTGGTGAGCAGATCTCTGCCCATCAATGGGGCTGGGCATTCTGGGATCACTAGGAAGGAGTGATGGATTTTTCTTTTTCCCAGGTCCATGGTCCTCTTAGTTGTCCAAGCCTGATAGTTACTGCCGTTAGCCCCTTGAATTAGAGACCTTTTAGTTGATAGAGGGCCCAATGGGGCCTTAAGGGCTAAGTATATTGCCCCTGTATCCACTTCAAAGTTTACTGGGGTCCCCTCCACTTCAAAAGTTACCCTGAGCTCGGGGAGGAGATCCGAGCCCCGACTTTCTTAGTCATCCTGGCTGGCGTGGCTGTTTCTTTCTAGGGCACTCTTTGACCCAGTGTCCTTTTTCTCTACAGTAGGCACATTGATCTGAGGCCAGATGTGGCTTTTGGCGTGGGCCCAGGTATCCCTTTCTGTCTCCCTGTCTCCTAACTTCTGGCCTATTTGTTGTTGTGACCAGGACCTTAGTCAATGCCTCAGTCTGTCTTTTGCTTCTTTCATCCTCCCTTTGTTCCTTCTCTTCCTCAGTTTCTCTCTTATAGTATACCTTCTCGGCTTCTCTGCCTAAATCTCTCAAAGTCATATCTTGTAATCCATCTAAGCATTGTAACTTTTTTTTAATATCCAGGGCAGCTTGCCCAATAAAGGCTATCGTGACAGATGCCTTTTGATCCTCTGCCTGAGGATCAAAAGGAGTATATCTCCTATATGCTTCCATAATTTTCTCCAGAAACATAGAGGGTGATTCATTAGGCCCCTGAATAATCTCTCTTACCTTGGTCAAATTAGTTGGCCGTCTAGCGGCTGCTCGGAGACCTGCTATTAGAGCCTGGCGGTAAGTGGACAGATGCTTTCTACCTTCAAAGGTGTTGGGGTCCCAGTTAGGTCAGTTCAAGGGGAAGTCAGCTTTGATTATGTTGGGAAGTTGTGCCGGTCGCCCATCTGGTCCGAGGATATTTTTTCTTGCTTCCAGGAGGATTCTCTTTCGTTCCTCTGTTGTGAAGAGAGTGCCTAAGAGTTGTTGGCAGTCATCCCAAGTAGGCTGGTGTGAAAACATCAATGACTCGATCACACCTGTGAGCTGGGTGGGGTCCTCAGAAAAAGGGGGATTGTTATTTTTCCAGTTATATAGATCTGAAGAGGAGAAAGGCCAATACTGGTAGACTTGCATTTCTCCATTATGGCCATCCTCTATCATTGGCCCATGAGGATGGAGGGGAAGTATCATGGGGGCTTCAGGGTTTTTAATCATTCGCTGCCGGCGAGTTCCTTTAGCTGGGACAGCTTCCTCCAGGGGAGGAGGGGCTATGTGTGCCTCGGGAAAGTCATCTGAAGGGCGCTGGGCTTGCTTAACCTCCTTCAATGGTAAAGAAGCTGAGTCAGCAGCAGGGGAATCACTTAGAGGGTGTTGGGGGTTGGGGAACGGAGGCAGGGGATAAGGAAAGGGAGGAGAGTCCAGCAGAGTCAAATCTTGAGACTCAGGGAGAACAAAGGGTGGAGGAGGAGGTTTGAGAGATAGAATCGCAGGGGAAGGGGTAGGAGCAGGAACAGGGACAAGAAAAGCCTTCACCCAAGGAGGAGGAGATTCACAAAGGTCCTGCCAAGTTAAGATATACGGCTGTTGCTCTGGATGGCTATGTGGCCCCGGCTGAAAGACAAAGATAATATTTCTGACTTTTCAAATTAGTGGGGAGTAGAAAGATCCTTCTGGAGGCCATCCAATTCCAAAGGCGGGTCATTCTGTGGCATAGAGAGTCTGCCAGGTCTGGCGTTTTACTGAAAAAGAAAGATTCTGAGCCCTTAAGCGGACTTCAGTCCAGTGAATGACTCTGTCCCATAACGAAAGTTACTTGAATAAAGACAGGGACAATACAAACGTGACACAAACATGGACACACAGTTAACAGTAAACGTGTAACACAAGTTCAGAGGCAAAGATTAAAAACAGACAGTGAATTCAACCTGAGAGAAAGAATAGTTGCCGGCAAGACCAGACGGGTTGGCAGCAGAATACTGATGAGGGCACCTTGTCCCTCCCAGATGGGGGCATTTCCGTCCCCCCCAGAGTCCCCCAAAGTGTCCCTTGAGGAGACGTGGTCTGTGGCTTCAGGGACACATCTATCCATCACCGCCAGGGGGAGCTTACGCTCTCCACTGACAATCACACTCTGCCAACCCAAAACCAGAAAACCAGAAAAACCAGAAGGCTCTGAGAGCTCACGCTCTCCAGCCCAAAACCAGACTCTGAGCGATCGCAAAGGAGAAGAAGAAGAAGATAAGACGTTTTATTTATCCCCCTAAAGGAGTCTTGTTGAGCGATGTGTAGTTCCCGGCCAATGCACCAAATGTAAGGGTCCGGCGAAACGTCAGAGTAAGAGACCACAAGAGACTGTCTTATGCAAAAGCAGAAGGGTGGGTTTATTTGGAGACCAGCATGCTGGGGCCCGAGCTCTCTATAGCAAAGAGAGATAGATCCCTGAGAACAGCTTGAGCAGAGCTTATATACTTTTC
Source organism: Ictidomys tridecemlineatus (assembly GCF_052094955.1). Classification (NCBI taxonomy): domain Eukaryota; kingdom Metazoa; phylum Chordata; class Mammalia; order Rodentia; family Sciuridae; genus Ictidomys; species Ictidomys tridecemlineatus. The sequence goes on along the minus strand of NC_135491.1, from coordinate 15,885,559 downwards.
CTGGAGAGGGCAGCGAGAGAAGTTACATTTTGTAGTTTGGCAGTTGGGGACAGCTCATTCTGGGAACAAGATTAGCAAACAGTTCTTAAGATTTCAACAGTGTTTTGTTAAGCATATAGAGAAACGGAGTGACAAGTACCTATTTTATTAACCTTTCATACCCCTTCCTCAGGCCTGAGTGAGGATGTGCCTGTGAATATCCCTAGAGTCTGCCCTGGGCCAAGGGAGAGTGGGACTGCCTGTGAGCCTTGTGGCTGCTGTTTCCAGAGAAGCCCCAGAATGTGGATCAGAGCCTGTAGATGATGGTGCTGCCTCAGTGTGTGTGTGTGTGTGTGTGTGTGTGTGTGTGTGTGTGTATGTGTGTGTGTATGTGTGCATGTGGACACTTGCCTGTGTGTGGATCTTCTGGAGATGGATGGATCCTGTGCCTGAAGCTTGAACTTCTCTGTTGACCATGCTCTTTCTCCTGACCTGATAATACTTTGTGTGCCAGTGTTTAGCTCTGACACCATGTATGTTGCAAAGTCACTGAGGCAGGTCTTGTGTCAGGGTTTTTTAGCCTCCTGTTTCCTCCTGACCTGCGGGAGAGATGGGGAAAACATGCCCTGACCAGGACGACTAGCCGCCCACACCTAGCCCTCCCTTCCCTAGGACAATCGGGTGGGCCAGGGAGAACAGTCAAAGCAGGATCTCCTTTAATGAGAAAACATACACAGCTAATATAATGTACAGGAGCCAATCAGGATAAAGGTCAGCAGGGTGGGGAGAATTTACATCTACACCCATCCTACAGGCAGTAATGTCTGTGAGGGCAGAAGGGTTCTGAGCCTATCCTAGAGGTGGTCTGATTCTTCATCACAACCCAGGGCAATGCCTTCTGGCTAATCGATAGGTGTTCTCTTAGCCACATGTGGCCCCAGGACTGGGAAGCGGGTGCAGCCAGCAAGTTAAGTTTCCTCTTTTCTGATGCAACATGCCCACGTTACATCATGCCCTACAGTCTTGAACTTATGATCCTCCTGCCTTGGCCTCCTGACTCACTGGGATTGCATGTATGTGCCTCTGGCTACAAACTCATTTTGAAGTTACAGAAAGGTATAAAGACAGGTCAAAGGAAGTGGTTCTATCTCTAATCATACCATTCTCTAGTGTTAGCTAATGTCTTAACTCATGATTTTAATGAGACCAAGAAAAAAGTGGCTTGGGCAATATTACTAACCAGAATGCAGACTTTGGGGATCCATATGGCAGGGTAATGCTATCTCCTCAGCTGCTTGTACTCTTACATTTTTTCCTCAGTCCTTCCTCATCTTCCATAAGCTTGGTGGTCTTTCATTTTAGGATACCCTTCAAAAGAAAAAAGGCTGGGGCTGGGGATGTGGCTCAAGCTGTAGCGCGCTCGCCTAGCATGCGTGCGGCCCGGGTTCGATCCTCAGCACCACATACCAACAAAGATGTTGTGTCCGCCGAGAACTAAGAAAAAATAAATAAATGTTAAAAAATTCTCTCTCTCTCTCTCTCTGTCCCCCTCTCTCACTCTTTCTTTAAAAAAAAAAAAAGAAAAAAGGCTTTCCATGGAAAAGGGTGATGTAATTCTTTGGTGTCAGTTCCATCGTTCTCAGCTCAGTAACATCTATTTCTTCTAGGCTGATGCAATCATCCAAGAGTTGTAGCTTGTTATGTTCATTCATATATATATATATATAAAACTTGGGTTTTCATTGCCAGTCATACAGTTGAGTGATGGAAGTATTGTGACATGGATCCAGCACTAGTTGTTCTTTGCCTTCCTTATTTTTTCCCTTTACTTTCATTTTCATTCAAATTCATTGATGTCTAATTCCAATTTAGGTGTCACTTATGGCTTATGAACACTCAACCTTCTCTCTTTCATTGTTTTCATAGAAGAATCAGTCCTTGAGGTCTTTTTTTTTTAAAGAGAGAGTGAGAGAGGAGAGAGAGAGAGAGAGAGAGAGAGAGAGAATTTTTAATATTTATTTTTATTTTTTAGTTCCCGGCAGACACAACATCTTTGTTGGTATGTGGTGCTAAGGATCGAACCCGGGCCGCACGCATGCCAGGCGAGCGCGCTACCGCTTGAGCCACATCCCCAGCCCAGTCCTTGAGGTCTTTAATGTGATGGTTGATCATTAGAAATCCCCATGTTTATTTTAATATACTCTCTTGGCTTGCAAGGCCTTGGGTAGGCCTTCAGTATATACCTGGTCCTAGTTATGGTTTTCTTCTTCAGCCTTCCAGGTTTTTATTTTTGAGGATGAAATTCTTTGTATCCAGCAACATGCTGTTTAAGTAGGCAGCAGCCCTGCTTTCCTGCTCCTAGGACACATATGGTAGAGAAATACACAGAGGTCAAAGAGAGAAGCCTCAGGAGCCTAGAGGCCTTTGGCAGAAGTAACCCGAACAAGCCCGGCCCTGCCCTTTCACTGAGCCCCCATATGCAAAGCAGAGCAGTACCTCCTACTTTTCCTACTTTCCAGTGAAAGATCAGCCTTGCTATTCCCTGGGAATAGACACTCCCAGGAAGCAATCAATCACCTACTGCAGAGAGTGCTGACTCAGGAAGCTTCTGTGTAAGACGTGTACATGCCCCTGTCAAAGAAGTAAGGGTAATACCTGCCAGCTGCTGTGACCTACCTGGAATACTATGCTCACCAAAACCAAGCCAGATACCTGAGTGGATTTTTTTTTTTTATGGAGGAGTGTGGATATCAGGGGTTGAACTCAATGAAACACAACCACTGGGCCACATCCCGAGCCCTGTTTTGTATTTTATTTAGAGACAGGGTCTCACTGAGTTGCTTAGTTCCTTGCAGTTGCTGAGGCTGGCTTTGAACTCATGATCTTTGAACATTTCTAGAGTAGGGAACTTACTTGTCACATCTAAAGGTGGTCTTCATGTCACAGGCAGGAACTTCTACTTGACATACTCACCTCTGTACTCAGGGAACTTCCATCCTTGCCCACCAGATTATATCACTGCCCCATCTGACTTCATCTCCACCCAGGTAGTTCTAGATCCAGATCCACAGAGATATTGTAGGTGACCACAAAGTCTAGCAAACGTGGTGATAACCACAAGTGACCCACAGCTCTGGTAAATAGATCCCTGAGAACTCAGACCTCAGTCTCCCATGTAAGCCTCTGGTAGTTCAAATGTGCCTTGAACCTCTTGTGTGGTTGCATAGATAACAGGAAGCACTTGCATCACAGTGGTCACCTGGGTACTGAGACATGAGTCGCTCGGGGTATGTGTCAAGCTCAAACCTTTGTGGCAGTGTGCAGGTGCAGGTTATAGACATTGCAAAGGCACCTGGCTTTAGAATGTGCATTTTAGTGGGTCAAAGCAGGTGGTTGAGTTCAGGCCACAAAGGTCGGATTGGGAGCCTTGTTGGGTCTGGCTGTGGTTCCTAGCATTTGGACTGCATTGGGGATGTGCATGTGACTCTCTTTTGGGGAGTCTTCTTAATGTCTGCACATGCACTTTGGGGCTGTTTTTCTCCCGAAGAAAAAAAAGTGCTTGGGAAGACCCCAGAGCTGTATGCCTAAGTACTGGGTGGGGCAAGTGCACTTCTTCTGGGCCTCAAACCTGTGGGCCTCTGGACCTTATCTGTTACTTTTTTTGCCTTGCTGTGTGTGTGATATTTTTTGGGGGGGTGGTAATTTTGTTAAAATATGCCTGAGTCAGGTGATTGCTTGAGAACAAGCATGTATTAGAAACTTCAGAAAGGGATTTGTTGGAAGGATTTTTTTTTTTTTTTTTTGGTACCAGGATTGAACCTAGTGGGGCTTAACCTCTGAGCCACATCCCCAGCCCTTTTTATATTTTATTTAGAGACAGGGCCTCACTGAGTTGCTTATGGCCTTGCTAAATTGCTGAGGTTGGCTTTAAACTCATGATCCTCCTGCCTCAGCCTCCCAAGCCGCTGGGATTACAGGCATGTGCCATCATGCCTGACTGTTGGAAGGATTTTTAAATTTTAGATTTTGTAGTACTGAGAATCCAACCCAGTGTGTCACACATGCTAGGCAAGTATTCTACCACCTGTCAGTAGGATTTTGAATCTGTAAGGCCATATCTCATATCATCAGAAACAAAATTCCATTCTCAGATGCACTTTTCAAAATCCAAGGAAACAGAAAACTTTTTTGTTTTTTAAATTGATTTTCAACTTACATAAAAGGGGCAAAAATAGGTCATAAAGTTTGCTTATAACCCATAATCTCTCTTTTCATGATGTCACTATCTTATCTAACCATAGTAAAGTTATCAAGAATAGGGAGGTGGGCTGGGGATGTGGCTCAAGCAGTAGCGCGCTCACCTGGAGTGCGTGTGGCCCGGGGTTCGATCCTCAGCACCACATATAAACAAAGATGTTGTTCCGCCAAAAACTAAAAAATAGATATTAAAAAAATTAAAAAAAAAAGAACAGGGAGGTAATATTGGTACATTATTCTTAAACTATAAACCTCACTAAAAATTTGCCAGTTTTTATTAATGTCACCTTTCTGACCTATGATCCACATTTTTGTTGCCTATAGCAATTTCCTCAATCTTAGCCTGTCTTTCATGACCTTGATAAATTTTACTTTTTCTGTCACTCTTAGCAAGAAAATATTTTCCCCAAACTATAAAAAAATTTATTTGTTAAGAAGGAAATTTTCCCAACTTGTATGTATAGAAATTATATCTCAGCATATACATATATACATACAAATCTGTTTATCAACCCTTTTTTTTTTTTTTTTGTACCAGGGATTGAACTCTGGGCCACTCAACCACTGAGCCACATCCCCAGCCCTATTTTCTATTTTTTTTAGAGACAGGGTCTCATTGAACTCAATGAGTTGCTTAGTGCCTTGGCATTGCTGAGACTGGCTGCCTCAGACTCCTGAGCTGGAGGCATGTACCACCAGGCCTAGCCAACATATATTTCTTAACAAATGGACCCGTAGAATCATATAACAGTCCTTTTTATATGCTTTCAGTGTATAATTTTGCTTCAACAAAAATTACATTACTGTATGATTTAAATATAAGAAGCATCTGCCTATCCCTTCCTTTCCTTTTACTATATCCTGAGTAACATCAGATTCTGGTTTGGCTGCTAGCTATCTCCTATGCACACCTTCTCTTCTGATTTCCTCTCTTGATTGAGGAGGCAGTGCCCAGCATAAGTGGTACCCTGTTGAACCCCCTTCCTTTTTCTCTACAGTCTTCTACAGTTTTGTCTTTGGCCACCACCCATTTACTTCTTTGGGTTCTTTCTCTTTCTCTACCCTTTTTAGGGTTCTAAGTGCCTTTTCTTTTTCTTTTTACTTTCTTTTTTTGGTACTAGAGATTGAACCTAGGGATGCTTAACCACTGAGCCATAACCCCAGCCCTTTTTAATTTTAATTTTGAGATAGAGTCTGGCTAAGTTGCTTGGGCCTCATTAAGTTGCTAAGGCTGAGTCAGCTTTGAACTTGCAATCCTCCTGCCTCAGCCTCTGGAGCTACTGGGATTATAGGTGTGCATCAACACACCTGGCTCTAAGTACTTTTTTAAAAAAATTAAATTTATTTTTATATTGCTAGGTGTTTCTTAAAAATTGGAGTCAGCTCTTCATTCTTTAATCTCTATATATTGCCTCTGAAATGTTCACCATCTCTTATCCTTCTAGGATCCTGGTTCCATGTGCTATAATTCATTACTATATACCTTATGCTTATACTTTCTCTTCACTATTTCTATTAATTTTTTCCTCATAAAATGACTGGATGTAATGTATTCAATTCTAGTAGGTTAATTTATCCTTCAACTTTATTTCATATGTTCTTCAACATGTCTGTTTAATTCATTTATTTTAAATTTATGTATATACCCTTTGTAGCCGCTGCCTTCCTCCCCCTTCTCCTCCTCCTCCTCCTCTTCCTCCTCCTCTTCCTCCTCCTCTTCTTCTAGGGATCAAACCCATGGCCTCACACATGTTAAGCAGTCTACCACTGAGCTAAACCCCAAACCCCTGTATTTATTTTTCATAAGAGTTTCTATTATTTACCAAAAGCATAATGTCTTTTAACATACTTATTTTTTGTACTTATTTTTGAATCCATCTGGTTTCTTTAAATCAGCTTTATTATGGTATATGTCATGATGCACATCACTTTTACACTTTTACACACATAAAGTTTTCATGTGTTTTGACAAAGGGACCTAAACATAGGATACATTCACAATTGCTACCCAAATGTGGAAGCAATGCTTTAGTCCTCAAACCCTTATTGTGAGTTGCCAAGGGTTCATTAGGAAATGATTCATACTGCTTTTTAAATTTAGAGAAGGAAGGGCCAGTGGTATTGGCTAAGGAAAGAGCGTATGTGCAATTTGGATGGAGAGCCCAAGGGCAAATTAGTAAACCTCAGCATAGGACAAGCTCAAGGACTTCTTGGGATTGTTCTAGCTGCAAAGGCAAAATAGTAATAATTAATAATAACAATAACAACAACAATTACAATAAGAGGAAACCAAGAAGGATCCTCCCAACATTATCTCTATAATACATGTAACAAAAACCTGAAGGGAAAGATACATGGATAACACCAGTATTTCTCATTCACTAAATGATCTGAAGGTATCTGATTTGCATCTTACCGCAAGGTTACAATCAAGTCTTTTAGATAGAAGCAAACAGTTAATTGTAGGAGCTCAGTTTAGTGAAACATAACCAGTCTTCACTGTTATCTTCACATTCTACATACTAAGAAAACCACTTATCTGACTTAAGTTTCAACAGCCATTCCATACACCTGTTCCCCCCAACCTCCAAAGTATTCTTTCTCCTCACCCCCCTTTTTGTGTGTGTGTGGGGGGGGAGGCAGTGGTACTGGGGATTGAACCCAGAGCCTTGCGCAAGCTAGGTAAGCATTCTACCATGGAACTAGATCCCAGCCCTTTTTATTTTTTGAGACAGGGTTTGACTGAGTTGCCCACGCTAACCTCAAAAGTGCACTCCTCCTGCCTTAGCCTTCTGAGTAAGTGGGATTACAGGTGTGCCCACCATGCCTGCTTCTACTTTTATTAGAAATTAGAAAATAACTCTTACCAGAATTAATTCTGCTTCGGTGATTTTTTTTACTCTTACCCATTCATCACCTGCCAAGGCTGAATACAGACCAGGTTTACACTTTCTGAGCTAGCATGAGTTTACCAAAGATGAGAAATCCAAGTATTTCCCGTATTGAGCTGTGCTTGGTGTTCTTTGCTGTCATGTCTTTGTCTGCTGTGCCTATGACCTATGAATTGGAAAGTAGATGGCAAGGGATATTTTATTCTGGGGAAGCTATGCATAGAATTCAAGGTAGTTTTTGAACTCTGGAAGAAATTACAGATTTATTTTCATTCAGTTATGAAATTTGACATGCTTTCTTTTATGAATGAGGACAACAAATCAGTTATTAGAAATACTTCATTGCCAAGAAGAATCATGTATCGTCATGTCACATGACAGTGTTAAAGATATCTTAAGATATCATTTATGTTTCATTACCTTAAGATATCATTTATATTTCATTACTTTGAAACTTAGTAGTTAATAGATTTATTGCCATATTTTCTGTATGTTGATAAATACATAAATTGCAAGGCCTCAAATTTTTAAAAAATTTTAGGAAAGATATTTAAATTGTTTAATTTTTAGTCATTTGTACATTACAGCATATATTTAAAAATATTCCTTTCTGGCATAATGGCATGTCTCAGTCCCAACTACTAGGAAGGCTGAGACTGGAGGATCACTTGAGCCCAGGAGTTTGAGGTCAGCCTGGGCAACTTAGCAAGACTCTGTCTCAAAAAAAAAAAAAAAAAAAACAACAACAATAAATTGCTGACTATCACAGGCTTCACCAGAATGGCAAAAAGAGTTCATTGCTGCAACCTGCATGGCCAAACCCTAGAGACAGGCAGAGGCAATGGGGGATTAAGAAAGACACACAAACATTTATACAGAGAAAGCTGGGACCAGGTGGGATACCTTCCTTTGATGGAGGAATAGTGACCCAGAGCTGGCATAGCATGTTTATTATGTAGATTTTATTATCAAAAGGTTATTTATGGGAAAGTTTCTGCAAAGTAGGGAGGCTTGAAGGCTACAGCACTTGCAAGTTATTTTGGTAATCTTGTTATGCTCAGAACTCTGTTCCTGGCAGCTGGTGTCTAGACTCAAAAGTCAAACTGTTATTGTTCCATGCTTTGCATGAAACATGCTGAACTTTTGCACAGAATTTCCTCAGGCAGGTGCTACCATAGCTCCTGGGCAATCTTATCTTGCACCTTTACACAGAATGTTCAGGGCAAAGTATAGCCACAGCTTTGAGGCAGTCAAAGACCATGGTCCAAGTTACTGCTTTCCACAGTTGGTGGAACAAATAAATTGAGATAGTACATGTATGAAAAAATTCTATAATGAATAAGTTGTGCTTAGCCTTGTACTTGGTAAATTTCTTTCTGAGGACTATGAAAATGGTCATGACCTAATGAAAATTAAGAATTTATATGTACTACTTGCTGATACATAATAGAAAAACATGCTGTGAGTTTGAGTGGTATGTTCCTTAGCAGTTTATTTTAAGTGGTAGACTATATTGATAATCTAAGATTTTCCTTTTTTATGGATATAATGAGTTTAGTATAATCTACTTTATGAATATAACTGTTTAATAACATAGGTTGCTTTAGGAGACGATCCTCTACTGCGGAGCAGCCAGCACCCTGCCAAATTTTGTAAGATTTCTCTATCCAAAGGCGTAGCAAGCCTTCCTGATTAGAAGGTGATGAGCCACCTGAGAAAATGAGAGAAAATAAATAAGAGTCAGAGCCAAAAATTAGGTTCAAAGAGGAACTGGAACAGAACAACTAGAAAATGGCTCCAGTACTTTATTTAAGGGAGAGTACATCAAAGGCAGGGATAAGGTTTCAGCTGGAGGAGTCTTGCTTCTAGGTGTGCCAGGGGACTTGCAGCAAACAGATTGATTGGCATCTTGGCAAGCCACACCCATCTGAGAAGCTGTGTGGCTATGTAGCTCTAGCAGGTCCAGCGGATCGCCCCAACTCCAGTGCAGTGCTGAACCTGGCAGAGCTAAGTAGGATATCACATGTACTGGGCAGTGGCAAATCAGCAGAAATACCCCTAGGAGTTCCTAGATCCCAGACTTTCCTAGTCAATGGCTTCCATGTGGATTGGGTTCATGCACATTTCACAGATGGCTCCTGGAAATCCTCAGATACATTTATTGAGGCATATGATAGGAATTCATTTCTTTTTTTTTTCTGTTTATTGAGTTGAAAATTCAGCAAACAGGAATTCATTTCTTTGTAAGATTTCTCTATCCAAAGGCCTAGCAAGCTAACCTACTGGGATTTGTGAGCCTTTGATCCAGGGTCACTTAATTTTGGAATACTGAGTTGTTTAAAATTTAATAATATTTCAGAATAAGAACAAAAATTTTTAAAATAGGGGCTGGGGATGTGGCTCAAGAGGTAGCGCGCTCGCCTGGCATGCGCACGGTGCTGGGTTTGATCCTCAGCACCACATACAAATAAAGATGTTGTGTCTGCCAAAAAATAAAAAATAAATATTAAAAAAAATTAAAATAATAGTTGTTCAGCACTTATTTTATAGAATACATATTAAGCACCTGACATTAATTTATGGTGTTTCCCTTCTTCAATTGTATTGACTACTGCTGCTTAAAAATTAAAACAAGACAGTAGAAAGGCATTGTGGAAGACTGGATAAGAAAAAATAGCCAGGAACATTCTGGAAAATTAAGAGTAATGCATGATGCTGAGTGTGGTGGCTCATGCCTAATCTCAACAGCTCAGGAGGCTGAGGCAAGAGGATCACAAGTTCAAGGTCAGCCTCAGCAACTTAGTGAGGGCCTAAACAACTTAGTGAAACCCTGTCTCTAAATAAAATATAAAAAGGGCTAGGGGGCTGGGGTTGTAGCTCAATGGTAGAGCGCTTGCCTAGCATGTATAAGGCACTGGGTTCGATCTTCAGTGCCACATAAAAATAAACAAATTGAAAAAAAAAAAAAAAGGAAGGGCCACACTGCCACTTAAAAATATATATCTTAAAAAAAAAAAAAAAAAGGTAATGCATGGAGTGGAGCCTAGACCTGCCAGCTATCAAAGCATTTTATAATGCTGGGAGTCCAAAATAAATTTGATTATGATGCAGGAAGAAATTGGTAGATCAATAGGACAAAAGAATAGTCAAGACAGACCCAAACACATACTGGAACTCAGCCTATGATAAAGTCTGCATTTAAAATTGTTAGGACAAAGGTGGACATTTTTGTTTGTGTGAGCTACTGGGGATTGATGCCAGGGCTTTGTGCCTATTAGGCAAATATGAATATGTAAGTAGATAGTGCTGAGACAACAAGGTAGCTATCTATGAAAAATAATATTGTAAATACCTAAAACTCTGATTAATTAATTACATTTTAAAATCTGACCGTAAAAGAGGAAAACATAAGATTTTAAAAAATATATTCAAGTGGAAAAAATGATCTCTAAATATAATACCAAAACAGATGCCATCCAAGTACAAATTGATAAATTTATGTATAATCCCCAATTTCTCAGTTCTAAGAAATCAAAATAAGATAAATAACAGGCCAAAGTCTGGGGGGAAAGTTAATACCCCTCATATTCAGAAGTCCTAAGCAATTAGAAAAATAACCCAACACAAAATGCCACTGACTACAATCCCAGCCCAAATGTATGTTTTTTTTAATCTTTGTTTTAATTATTTTATGTGGTACACCCACATGTGAGGCAAGCATTCAACTTGACAACTCTTAATTTAACTAAGCTCTTAATTTAACTGAATTTTGCTTCCCACTTTATATTTGTGTTTAATCTATTATTTCCTTTTTTGAATTTTAAATTTTTCTATTATCAGATGATAGATGATGGTCTGGGGTTGTGGCTCAGTGGTAGAGTGCTCACTTAGCATGCATGAGGCACTAGGTTCGACCCTTAGCACCACATAAAAATTTAAAAATAAAGATATTGTGACCACCTAAAACACACCAAAAAAAGAAGATGATAGATGATTTCCTCATTGATTTCAGCTTCCTGGAAGCATTTCCTACTAGAGGGTATGATTGCATTCCATAGGTTTTCAAAGGTGAGATTTTTTTTTCATAAAAACTTCATTTCCTTTAGAATGTTTTCTTTAATCAGTGGTTATTCACAAGTATTATTTAAAAGTATATTTCCAGTGTGGGGGATATAGAGCACTTGCCTAGCCCTGGGTTCAATCCTCAGTACTGCCAAAAAAGAAAGTATATTTCCAAACATATGGAGAGACTTCTAGTCATATGTAAGAGATGTTTTGTATAATTTCAGTCATTTGATATTTGTTCAGACTTGCTTTATGGTTCAAGGTACAATAAATAATTTCTCATATATAAGAATAGTTTGAAAGTTTGGGGAGGTCTATAAATATCCACTCTCAAGGTTTTTTAAAATTTTTTTTAGTTGTAGTTGGACACAGTATCTTTATTTTATTTATTGTTATGTGGTGCTGAGGATCGAACTCAGCGCCTCGTACGTGCTAGGCGAGTGCTCTACCACTGAGCCACAACCCCAGCCCCTCAAGTTTTTAAATACTAGTGAATCAAATGCTTATTCTCTAATTTTTCTCCCTTCTTGAAAAAGATATGTTAAAATCAAACTGAAGATTTAGCTTTTTTTCTTTTTAGTTCTATCAACCTTTGCTTTTTATTTTTTTTTATGGAGGCCATGTTAATAGTTATGTACAAATAGAGATTATCCATATTCACATTTTCATCTTTAAGTTTCCAGGATACAGGCCAGGAAGCGGCTGTTCTCCCATAGAGCTTCAGTCTCTATGGGTGGGTGACAGTCTCAGGCCAAGTAAATAAAACTCTCATTGATTTTTAAAAAATACTTATTCTTAAGTTTTAGGTGGACACAATGTCTTTATTTTACATTTATGTGGTGCTCAGGCTTGAACCCAGTGCCTCGTGCATGCTAGGTGAGCACTCTACCACTGAGCCACAAGCAGAGTCCTAGTTGTCATTGATTTGAATTCGGACTTAAGAGTGTTTTCTGAAGCGGTTCCCCATAACAGTATCAGGAACTCCCAGTAGTAACCCCACCAATTTGAGAACGCCTGGTTCATGTGGTATCCTCCCTAGCTCTAGCTCAAGTTCAGCACAGCACCAGACATGGGGTGACCCACTTGAGCCACATAGCCTCTCAGAGATGGGTGTGACTGCCAGTCACCCTGCTTACTGCAAGACCCCTGCCACACCGAGAAGCAAACACCAAACCAACACTGCTCCTGCTAAAACCTTATCCCTGCCTTTGATGTACTCACTCTTAAATAATCAGCCATTTTTCAGTCATTCAGTTCCAGCTCCCATCAGGACTGGAAGACACTCCCCTTTTCATTTCTAATTTCTAGTTCTGTTTTTATTTCTTACTGATTATTTCAGACTTTTTATTTCCTAGGCCGCTCATACCTCCTGAGCAAGAACCTTCTCTCTCGTGGTGCTGGTCACCCAGTCAATCCCTTTCACCCACTTTGCAGAGAAGCAGTACTCCTGCTGCTTTCACCAGAGTCACACAGCAACTAGAAATGCAGCCTTCCTCTAGACCAACATTTGAATTCTCTGCTTTTTCCATTTTAAGTAGTTATCTTTGTCAAAATTTTTCAAAAAAATTTTTAAAGAGATATTGGCTTTATTCAAACTTTTTATTGGCCAGGGAATCAATCAGAAAACTTTACATTTTTTAATTTTTATTTTTTGTAGTTGTAGTTGGACACGATAACTTTATTTTATTTTATTTATTTTTTGTGGTGCTGAGGATCAAACCCAGGGCCTTGCATGTGTGAGGTGAGCAATCTACTGTTGAGCCATAACCCCAGCCTCTTCACATATTCTTATAAAATAGTTTATTCTAGATATTTCAAATTTAATGGTAACTCCAAGGAGTTACAAATTTGCTGCCTGAAATTTTTCTACTTATTCGCATTGTTACATTTCTGTTATTTATTTGTCTTGTTCATACCTGCCAAAATCCAGTCCATATAATAGTTTCTTTGAAACAGCTTTTAGATAAAATTCATTATTTAACTGTTCAGTTTTTCTTTCTTTTCTTTTTTTTTTTCTTTTTTTTTTTTTTTTTGGGTGGCATTTGGAATTTAACCCATGGTTGCTGTACCACTATTCCTCACAGCCCTTCATTCTCCAAGCCAGTTCCCAGGTTGTAACTACCAAATTTGTGGGAAATATACAGATCTTCACTCACATAAATTACCATAATTCACTCTCATGAAAATTACCTTGTGTGCTGTTCAATTAGACTATATAACAGATAGATTAAGGAATGAGGTATTTTTAAAAAACTTATAGCAGGGCTGAGGAATATAGCTCACTTCGTAGATTGCTTGCCTGGCATGTACAAGGCCCTGGGTTCAATCCCCAGCACCACACACACACATAAAAATTATAGCAACTAAAGAGAGGCTGAGGCAGGAAGCTCACAAATTTGAGGCAACTTAGCAAGACCCTGTCCCAAATTAAAAATAAGGGCTGGGGATGCAGTTCAATGGTAGAGCTGGAAACACTGTTCCCCTTGTCTTCACTGACTAAATTTCCTTCCTGGCATTTACCATTTCTTTTTCCATTTGTTTTTGGGGGCGAGTGGCCATGAGCTAGGTATTTAGAATAAAGAGAGGGATATACTGAGTCTCAAAGGAAAAGCCCATGATCATCTGGGATGCAAAAAGTGCCCAAGAACAACTAACTGTAAGGTGCATGTCCTTGACCCGTGTCCATATAGAAAAAAGGAAATGTGCAAGCACAGGGAAAACTGGTGCAAAATTGTGCAGCTCCACCCTGGCTCCACCTCCAGTCCAGCCCCTGGAAACTGCCCCTCTATAAATACTGGAGCTTCAACTCAGGGAGGTGGTGGTGGTGGTGGGGTGCTTCTCACTCTTATGAAATCCCACATTATCCCTTGAATGTGCATCTGCTTCCTAAATGGCTATGCCTTTGACTGGCATGTGCTGAAATTCTTGTTTGTCACGTATATCAGGAACCCCACTGGTCCCCATTTTCTCTGGGACCTCCTTGAACTCTTCTTCAGGGATATCTCTTCAAGTCCCATGACAGCTGCTCTGATTTGTTAGGATTCATCAAGTTGGACTTCTGGCCAAGGACTCCAGTAACAGTTTCATTTTTTTCTAACATTTATTTTTTAGTTTTAGGTGGACACTATATTCTTCCTTTTGTTTTTATGTGGTTTTGATAATCAAACCCAGTGCCTCATGCATGCTAGGTGAGCACTCTACCACTGAGCCACAACCCCAGCCCCTCCAGTAACAGTTTCTATTTGCCAGTAACTCTTCCAAACATCTTTGTCTGAATTAATTCATTTAATCTTCACAGTAAAAGTCAGTTATCTGAAGCACACAGAATTTATATATCTTGGAAATAAAACACAGGTAGCAAACGTTGAAAAAACAAAGAAGCTGGAAATGATTCATATTGTAGGTAAAAGCTTTTCTATATTCATAAGTCCAACATGGTTGTTTCCCATATATATTATTCTCTATAATTATGATGTAATCAAACAACTACATTTTTATTTTTTCATTTTTCTATGTAAATCCTGATACTGAACAAATTGTGAGTTATGAGGCAAAGGAAATTTACATAGTCACCTTTTCTTCTCTTACAAATTGTTCTATAATGGACAGCTGGAAAATTAATAGTTTCCTAAATTAATCATATTATAAATTATATAATGTTGAGTTTGAGAATAGGTCTTTACACACACCTCATTTTAATAATGCTTCTCCCCAGTATACATTCTATTATATAAAAGGAGAGAGAAATTAAGCTTGGTGGTGCACGCCTGTAATCCCACTGGCTCAGGAGGCTGAGGCAGGAGGAAATGAGTTCAAAGCCAGCCTCAGCAACTTAGTGATGCCCTATACAACTCAGTGAGACCTTGTCTCTAAATAAAATACAAAATAGGGCTGGGGATGTGGCTCAGTGGTTAAATGCTCCTAAGTACAATCCTTGGTACCAATAAATAAATAAACAAAAGGATAGCTGGATGCCAGATGAAAGTGTTTCTTACATTTCTGATACTTCTAATATTTCTATCCACAATGTATTTGTTGATGTTAAAAAAGGAGTGTTAAAGACAATATTTGAATACACAGAATATCTTACTGTGTGTGTGCATTCTATGGTACTTTTTCACCTGTGAAAGACTACATTCCTTACATTCATATGGTTTCTCACCCGTGTGAATTCTCTGGTGTTGAGAACCATCAATAAAAGACTTCTTACATTCTTTACATTCATATGGTAACCACCAGTGTGAATTCTTTTATTTTTTTATGCAGTGCTAAGGATCGAACCCAGTGCCTCACTTGTGCTAGGCAAGCACTCTACTACTGAGCCACAACCCCAGCCCCATCTATGTGAATTTTTTGATGTTGTGTAAGATGTGCTCTCTATCTAAAGACCTTCCTATTTTCCTGACATCCATAAGGTCTTTCCTTAGTATAAGTTGTCTGGTGTTGAATAAATGTCAACAGAGAAAAGCCTTCTCACAATATTTACATTCATAGGATTTTTTACCAGTGTGAATTTTCTGATGTTTATTCAAATTTGAAAGCCAAGTAAAAGTCTTTCTACATTCATTAAAAGTCTTTCTACATTCATTACATTCCTAGGGTTTCTCACCACTGTGAATTCTTCAATGTCTATTTAGACGTGCACTCTGCCTAAAGGCCTTTGCATTCCTAACATTCATAGGTCTTCTCATTAGTGTGTGTTCTCTGAGGTTGAAAAAATGTTGAACAAGAGATAAATGCCTTCTGCTCTGCCTGTGTTCATAGGGTTTTTCATCAGTGTGAATTCTATGATGTTGAATAAGAGTTGAGAGATTACAAAAGGCCTTCCCACATTCTTTACATTCATAGGATTTCCCACCAGTGTGTCTTCTCTGATGTCTGTTAAAGTAAAAAACACAAATGAAAGCCTTCCCACATTCTTTGCACCCATATAGTTTCTTATCAGTATATTATGATCAGTAAGGTGGGGATATTTTCTAAAGATTTTTCCACACAGCTAGTATTTATAATTTATTTGATTTTTTAAAATACAGGACAGCAGAATGCATTACAATTCTTATTACACATATAGAGCACAATTTTCATATCTTTGTATATGAAAGTATGTTCACGCCAATTCATGTCTTTATACATGTACTTTTTTGCAGTACAATTCTTATTACACATTTATACCACAAAATTTATTTGATTATTAAGTTGGAAGTTAAACACAGATTCTCCATCATATTCCTTTATGCCAGTAAAACTGTTGTTTCATCTGATTTGTGTAAGATATAAAGGCCTTTTTACACATTTCATCAACTTTGCCACTGATGAATTCTTGCCAGTTGGGTGAGGTTTTCACATTTTTTCTGTGCAGTGTTTCTTTCCAGTGTGAACTGTTTGATTTAGAACAAGAGATGTAGGCTGAATGAATTTGGTTACTACTTTTTCAAATGTGACTCTCACATGCCAGAAATAGTCTTCTTTAGATGCCTGTTTTTGCTCAAAGAATTCCCTACATTTCCAATCATCTCCAAGAAAAAAGTTCCTCAAGGCAAGAACTTCTCTTTCCATTATTTTGTATTTTAACAATTTCTTTTTAAAAATGTATTTTTTACAGATAATACCTTAGTTTCATAACTGGACAGCAAATCTGAAAGAAAATAAATATCCTGTTTTAGGAGAAATTAAATTTTATATTAGAAACAAAGAGAAAATAATGCTCTTAAGAGGTAAATGGATTTAGATAACTTTCAAATATTGACATTTACTTTGGAAAAAAATGGAATGGTTGGGGCTAGGATTGTAGCTCAGCAGTAGAGCACTCGCCTAGCACGGGTGGGACCCGGGTTCAATCCTCAGCACCACATAAAAATAAAGGCATTGTGTTGTGTCCGTCTACACCTAAAAATAAATATTTTTAAAAATGGAATGGTTATATTAATATCAGATAAACCAAACTTTAAGATAATCTATATGATCAAAGATAATCTTATCATAATGATAAATGGTCACTTCATCTGGAAGACTTAGTGATCAGAAATGTATAGGTTCATCATAGCAGAGACTCAAAATATACAAAGCAAAAATTGACATAAATCAAGAAATAGACAATTTCTACAATTCTACAACTCTGGTTGGAGTAATAACTTATAGAACAAACCAACCTCAGCCCCCCAAAAATGTCAGTAAAGAAATATAGAAAACATAAATAACACTGTCTAACAGTTTCAACTAGTAGATATTTATAAAACATAAATCAAAAACTCCAGAAAATGTGCATTCTGTTCAAGTGCACATACGCATTCAAAATAGACCATATGCTGATCCATTAAAGTTTTAATACACTAAAAAGGACCAAAATCATGCAGAATATGTTCTTTGATCACAATGAAGCTAAATTTGAAATAACTAAATATCTAGAAAAAATCTCCCAATATTTCAAAATAAACAATACACTCAGGAAATAGAAGATATTTATAAATGAACCATAAAAATTTAGAGCATATTCAAATGTGTGTAATTTAGCTAAGGTAATACTTAGACATCTATAATTTTAAATGTTTATATTAGAAAAACACAAAACAAATGATTTAAGTTCTGTAAGACAATAGAAAAAGAAAAGCAAAATAAACTCACTGTCAATAGAAGCAAATAAAGACAAGAAGTCAATAAATGAAACTCATAAACAGAAGAGATACCAGAGCCAAAAGCTGGTTCAACTGAAAAGACCAACAAGCTTCATAAATCCCTTAATCAAAGTGATCAAGAATAAAAGAGAAGGGGCTGGGATTGTGGCTCAGTGGTAGAGTGCTGGCCTATAACGATCCAGATCCTGGTTAGATTCTCAGCCTTCCATCTCTGGGCTACAACCCAGTACTTTTTATTTTTTGGGAACAGGGTCTCATTAAGTTGCTGAGTGAGGTTGGCCCTAAACTTGTGATCCTCTCTCTTGTCTCAGCCTCCCAAGTAGTTGACAGGAGTGTACCACTACTCCTGGCCTATAATTGCAAACTTGCTAAAATAATTTTCTTAAGGACCTGTCAACCTATCTTCACATTTTGGCTGAAGCAAAACAGGACATTCTCATAGCAACTTCAAGCTTTCTCAGGCAGGCACTTTATGGGGGCAGGGGTGGGGGGGTGGGGGGGGGTGGAGGGTGGGATGAAGTCATCACAGACAACCTTAAACTACTAGAAAGCCATGCTAAAGTTTGGTGAAGTCTCCTAGTACAGGCATTTGGACAGTCCTTTCTGCCAAGTTTCTGCAATCCTCTTTCCATCATAATATGAAATAGTTAGCAAAGTAATTTTTTAAAATATTTATTTGTTAGTTTTCAGCGGACACAACATCTTTGTATGTGGTGCTGAGGATCGAACCCAGGCCACACGCATGCCAGGCGAGCGTGCTACCGCTTGAGCCACATCCCAGCCCCAAAGTAATTTTTCTTGATAAGGAAAAATACGGCATCAGCCGCTATGTTTCATATCAAGAACCATCTTAAGTTATTTGTTGGGTGAAACTGTCCTGGGATTACAAAACGTTCAGCATCTGGCTCTTAGATAATACATTTTGTTAGCACACAGTCATGTCTCTTTAAATTTTCACCCAGAAATTTTATTTATTTATTTTGTAATATTGGAGATTAAATACAGGAGCAGATGACAACTGAGCTACACCCCCGACCCTTTTAAACTTTGAGACCAGACTTGACTAAGTTGTCCAGGCTGGCCTCAAATTTTTGATCCTCCTGCCTCAGCTTCTCAGATTTCTGAGATTACAGAAGTGTACCACCATGCCCAGCCAGGTGGGCACTCTTTGTTACCCTCCCAGTCTGCCAAGGGTTCTGGTTCTGGCCAAGTAGATGCAAGATGCTGGCCTCTCAGAAAGCTAATGTTATCTCTATCCCTCTTCTTTCTCAGGGTCAAGTCTCTTCCCAGTCCTCCTTAGTATTCCCAACCCAGTTCAAAATGTGGAGGATACTAAATGGGTTTTCAAGCTCAGGGGTTGTAGGAGCGCTAGTGTGCCTGAAGACTCCATAAAGTTGCTCTGCCCATTCACTGCTCCTCCCCTTGTGGATTCTGGTAGCCTGAGAACCTGTACCAGTGAGTGTAGTTGGGTATGGATGGATGAATCCAGAGACTATATCCTGGGCAAATACTTCCATGGGACAGTTTGGTCAAAGTCTGTAATGTATATATGTCAGCATCTCTATTTCCAGAAATGGTATTGCAAAACATTTTTCAGAATATTTTCATTTTCTGCTTTTTAATTTCTATTTCAAATTGTTTTTTCCTCCTGCTTTCAGGGGTTAGCCTGAAAAGCAAAATTAGATAATTTGCTGGTAAATCTACTAAAATTTGGTTAATTAGATTTAATAGGCAATAAAATGTATGTAAGGAGGGGGAAATAATGTAACATATTTATCACCTGTGACTTGGTGACATACATCTAAGTGTATACACTGCCAATTCTTAGATCTGCCAGAGCAAGGAGTTTTCACAACCAAAAAAGGATAAGAATGTGAGGGGATGGATTTAATTAGTTTGATTTAACCACAATGTAAATATCAAAATATATTATACCCCATACGTAGATAATATGTAGAATTGTTATTTGGGTCAATTTTTTAATAGTTACTTTCTTTAAAAATACCTATAGCAAGGCTGGATATACATCATGGGACATAAGTACAGGGTCCACGCTCTCAGGAGCTAAAATCCAGTCCTGGGCGCTCGCCTTCGCGAATCATACCAGTGACCCTTCCAGAGCCTGCTCTTCGCAATCAGGCCAGAAGCTTTGGGAAACTGGGTCCCCCCCAGAAGCTTTGGGAAACTGTGACCTCCTAGGACACATCGGACACGTGCTTTTCTCAAACGTCTGGGCCAGAGCAACACGTCTTTGCATCTGCGTATTGCTAGCATAGAGAACAAAAAACTCAGGGATCCGGCCCACGGTGGTCCTTACAACAGGCGACGAATCCCGGGAGAATTTCGGGCGCGGGCCTACTTTTCCCACAAGCCACCGCGGCCAGCGCTAAGCGGCCTTGAACTACATTTCCCAGCGGGCAATGGGCAATCTATGGCTTGGCTTCCGTTTTTGCTTGGTTCTTGTGCTTCGCAAGGTGAGTTGAATTCATCCCAGGATATTTATAGGCCAAGAGTGCTCTGGGTCAGGAGCCTGGGAAACCGGATTAAATTGGATTCCGGCCTGAACCGGCCGGAGTGGTAGAGGAAGCCCTTAAAGCGTGCAAGTCCGTAACGTGGTCGGCCTGTTGCCGGAGTCTCAGGCCCGCGAGTGCGTGACGGCAAAGCAGCAAGGTTGTCTGTGTGTCTGGATGCGGAATGCGCGAGCGCCTCTCTGTGCGACACGTCCCTCCCGTGTGCGTCTCTAGCTGAGTTCTACGTGTTACTGTGACCCGCCGGAAGTTCTCTTCCGCTTCTTCCGCCCCCTCTCCTCAGAGCTATTTGGGTCTGACACAGAAATGCCTCAGCGAGGGACACTGGATACTGAAGCCTAAGCGAAGTTTTCCAGCAAGGAGGCTTTGACGTGCTCCTGGACTGGGGATGCCCGGGGCGTGCTTTCTTTGGGGTCCCTGAGGGTAGTTAGGGTGAGCAGGCAGGTGTGGGCCTGGCGAGGAGTCACCTAAGTCATTCTGTGCTCCTCAAAGGCCGGATAATCATGACTCCCTTGTCCCTCCCTGGCCCTGCCATTCCCCAAAAGGAGCCTGACGAGGTGTAAAGAATTGTTTCACTTCCAAAAATCAACCTTTAGACTAGTTTTTTTTTTCTTCTTCTTAAAATTATTGGGTTTAGGGTTTGCTTTCCTTATTCAGAAATATGTGGGAGGTATATTAATCTTGATCTATCCCCTGCCCCCAGAGGATATTGGGTGCCATTGAGATAAATATCGCAGACTTGGCATATCATTCAGTTTCTTCCATGTTTTCTTATTGTAAGCAGATCTAAAAAAGACTTAGTCACTTGGTAGCTCAGACCTGTAATCCTAGAGGCTCAGGAGGCTGAGTGGCAGGGGAATCACAAGTTCAAAGCCAGCCTCAGCCATTTAGCAAGGTCTTAAGCAACTTAGTGAGACCCTATCTCAAAATAAAAAGAAGGGATGCTGGGGTTGTGGCTCAGTGGTAGAGCTGCTTGCCTAGCACGTGTGTTGCACTAGGTTCGATCCTCAGCACCACATAAAAATAAAAAAATAAAGATATACACACGCATATAAAGGGCTGGAGATGTGGTTCAGTGCTTAAGCGCCCCTGGATTCAATCCCTGATATCAAGAATGAATGAATGAATGAATAGAAATATAAAGGGTTGGGGATGTAGCTCAGTGGTTAAGCTCTTGGGTTCCAGCCCCGCCAACTGTCCCCCCAAACAAAACAAAAAGGTTTAGACTCTTGTGATTTAGAGTCAAGGACAACAATTTTCTTGTTGTGATTATGCGCAAAATTTGTGCTTAGGATTATTTTAATGATTGATGATAAACCCTTGTGGTTAAATATTATGCAGCTAGTAAATTTTATACAGCATTAGATGTATGAAGGAAAATATATAGTACATAATGTTAAGCAATAGTCAAATTTATAAGTAATAGTACTCAAAAATTAAAATTATATATCAATCCCATTTAATAAGGTGGTTTTGCAAGGATTGAATCCAAATCACATTATTGGATTTAAATATTTTTTTCCAAATAACATTTTAATTATTTTATTAAAGTGGGGGAATGATGTGGCTACATTTTATTACCCAAGTATTTTGTACTTCTGCTTTTCATACATTCTTTGATTCAATCTGAAAAAGCATGTTTAAAAAAATTTCTATACTGTTACCTTAAAATAAATTCCTAGAAGTAGAATTTGAATTAATATAATCAAACCTTTACTAATTGCCAGTCATACAGTCTTAGTATTGGGAGTGATAAAGAGACTAAAATGATGTAGTTGCCCTTCTTTTGCTTCTAGTAAGAAAGGTCACACCTGAATGGGAATAAATGCATTAAAACAATTATAGAGATTCAGGTAAAATGTAGGTTGTTTTAAAAAAATAAACAATCCTTGGAGAGGCCTTAAGGGTTTAGTGGCACTCTGTAGGGCTGGATATGTTGCTTAGTGGTTAAGCACCCCTGGGTTCAATCCTGGTATCTATCAATCAATCAATCAATGAACTTCCCACTTTCTTGGAGCAGCTTTTTCCTTCACACACATTCACCTACATATATATTTTAAGTAAAGGCATGGACACTGCAGGAGCAGACAAAGGAAAAAAAAGATAAGTACTTTCAACTGTATGAGTGTATAACTTTCTAAAGCTTTTTAATCTGATGTCTTGCAGTTTTTCACATAGATGTTACAAATAGTATCATTTGTACATGTAGTTTTGCAACCTCATTTTCCCACTGACAGTATTCCTAGAATATTTCCGTGGTCGTTAATATTTTCCCTGCGTAACACTTCTTACATGAATATTTTATAATTTATTAAACATTTCTTCCAGAAGTAGAATGTGGAACACTGCCTGAACGATTTTGTGTCCTTTCTATTCTGCAACCTTGTTCAACCTCACCTGAAGTCAAGGCCATAAAGTAAGATGTGGTTTGGATGGTGTGGCTCCTTTTCAGCCCTGCAAAGTATGAATGAAAGGAGGAGGACTGGGCTAGGGATGTGGCTCAAGTGGTTGCGTGCTCGCCTGGCATGCGTGCGGCCCTGGTTCGATCCTCAGCAGCACCACATACAAAACAAAGATGTTGTGTCCGCCAATAACTAAAAAATAAATATAAAAATTCCCTCTCTCTCTCTCTCTCTCTCTCTCTCTCTCTCTCTCTCTCTCCCTTTCCCTCTCTCTTAAAAAAAAAAAAAAGAAAGAAAGGAGGAGGATCTGTTCAGGATAAGACTGAGCAGCCTAATCTCAGGCATAAAGCAGCTTCCCGAAAAGGAAGAACTCTAGAAAATTGCCTACTAGTTTTCCTGGGGATTAGGGAACAATTTAGATTTAACTAAAACTCTTCTAATCCTTTCAAATTATGTGTTTATGGTGTGTAGTTGTATTCAAACTGGAATGAACAGCAAAACATTTAATTTTCTAGGTAGTAACACTAAACTGTGTCTATTTTCTTGGTGTCCTCTTTGGTTCACAACTCTGGATGCTGTTTGTTTTCCCACAGAGGAACTTCAGGAGGATTTACTAGTTTCAATGTAAAACCATGGCATGTGTAAGTTGGTGTTTCCTTCTCCATGAAATATGTAAAATCTTTTCATTAATTATTTTGAAAAGTTCTACCTGTACCCATTTAATTATCAATTCACCTGTTCCTCCTTTACCAGTGAACAGTGGATCCAAATAACCTAGGTACCCTTTGTGGCCCACTCTTCTCTAACCGGTGTTTATATATTTGACTGGATTATTCATTATCTCTTATGTACCAAATCATATATTAAGATCAATGATAGAACAGTGAAGAAGTCAAGTCCCAGAAAGAAAAGACTTGAACTTCCCTGTCCTTGGATGGATTGGAAAAGAGGATCCCATTTGGCCAAATAGGGGAAGACTTCAAAATTCTCTACATGTATGAGTTATTCTAGGTACATATGATATAGCCTGGTAATGAATGGTCCTGATCTTAATGTAGGTCAAGATGTATTGCTTTGTGAGGCTTTTAGAATTGTAGAGCACTAAGCATAGGACTTTCAAAATATAGGGAACATGGGCTGGGAGTGTGGCTCAGTGGTCGAGCATGTACTTAGAATGCATGAGGCTCTGGGTTCTGTCCCCAGATCTGTCTATATAAGTATAATGATTCTGTGGCACTTATATACATATACATAGTCACCACATATATATGTTTCTTGATAAGGATCCCTTAATGATGAGTGTCATGGTTATTTTATTTCTGACTAGGATTTACTGACATTAAATAACTCTGATATAATTCTGGATCATCCTACATTATTATCTTCTAACTTAGCAACTAGGAAAGTGTTCAGTGAGAGATTTATGATGACAATGAAAAGTCAATAAAATCATAACTTGAAAGAAACCAAGAATTGAAAAGTGTTGTCAGAACCTAATATATATAAATCTAAATAGCTACAAATTATTAATTCTACCAAAACAGGAAGTTGGAACACTATATAGCCATTAAAAACTATTTTAGAGGAATAAGGTTGATCAAATTATGTTATATGCATGTATACATATGGCATAATGAATTCCATTATTATGTATAATACATTAATAAAAAAATGTTAGAACTTCTTATGGTAACATTTACCGTAAAGACAGAAAATTGATGGCATTTCTTAGTTTTAGTCATACCTTGTATCTTCATGACAACCTCTGCCTTCAGTTCAAGTGTTTAGTATATTTACACTTACTGTAATTTTTTTTTGGTGGGAGGCAGTTGCTGAGAATTGAACCCAAGGGCACTCTGACACTGAACTACACCCCCACCATTTTTATTTTATTTTGAAATGGGATTTTGCTAAATTGCTAAACCTAGCCTTGAACTTTCGATCCTCTAGCCTTGACTTTCTGAGTATTTGGGATTATAGGTGCTTATCCCCCCCATTTTGTCTTTTTTTTTTTTTTAACATCTGTTCATTGTTCCTCTGGTTCTTCTTTTGTTTCTTTTGAATTAAATATTTAAAATTTCACTTTAACTTGCTTTTTGGCTATACTTTTTGCATATTTTTAGTGATCTTTGTGTATTAAAATATATATTAAGGGGCTGGGGATGTGCCTTAAGTGGTAGCGTGATCGCCTGGCATGCGTGCAGCCTGGGTTCGATCCTCAGCACCACATACAAATAAAGATGTTGTGTCTGCCGAAAACTAAAAAATAAATATTAAAAAAAATTCTCTCTCTCTCTTTTTAAAAAAATATATATTAACTATTCACAGTCCACTTAGAATTAATATTGCATATAAAATATAAGAACCTTGCAACTTTGTGAGTCCATTTACATTTGTCAATTATAACTATATATATTTAAAACTATAACACGTTTATGGACATGTAGTATGTTGCACATATTTAAATTAAGTGTAACTTTGACGGTACATTTTGAAATGTTGTGTGCCCATGAAGCCATCACCACAATCAAGACGAACAAATCCATTATTCCTAAAAGACTTTGTTTTTTTCTTTTTTTCTATTATTAGTTGTTCAAAACATTACAAAGCTCTTGACATATCATATTTTTTTTTAAAGAGAGAGTGAGAGAGGAGAGAGAGAGAGAGAGAGAATTTTTTAATATTTATTTTTTAGTTCTCGGCGGACACAACATCTTTGTTGGTATGTGGTGCTGAGGATGGAACCCGGGCCGCACGCTACCGCTTGAGCCACATCCCCAGCCCGACATATCATATTTCATACATTTGACTCAAGCAGATTATGAACTCCCATTTTTACCCCGTATACAGACTGCAGAATCACATCGGTTACACATCCACTTTTTTATATACTGCCATACTAGTGTCTGTTGTATTCTGCTGCCTTTCCTATCCTCTACTATCCCCCCTCCCCTCCCCTCCCCTCTCCTCCCATCTCTCTCTACCCCATCTACTATAATTGATTTCTGTCTCTTGTTTTTTTCCCCTTTCCCCTCACTTTCTCTTATATGTAATTTTGTATAACAATGAGGGTCTCCTTCCTTTACCATGCAATTTCCCTTCTCTCTCTCTTTCCCTCCCCCCTCTTGACCCTGTTTAATGGTGATCTTTTTCTCATGCTCTTCCTCCCTATTCTGTTCTTAGTTGCTCTCCTTATATCAAAGATGACATTTGGCATTTGTTTTTTAGGGATTGGCTAGCTTTACTTAGCATAATCTGCTCTAATGCCATCCATTTCCCTGCAAATTCCATGATTTTGTCATTTTTTAGTGCTGTGTAATACTCCATTGTGTATAAATGCCACATTTTTTTTGTCCATTCATCTATTGAAGGGCATCTGGGTTGGTTCCACAGTTTAGCTATTGTGAATTGTGCTGCTATGAACATCGATGTGGCTGTATCCCTGTAGTATGCTCTTTTAAGGTCTTCAGGGAATAGTCCAAGAAGGGCGATAGCTGGTTCAAATGGTGGTTCCATTCCCAGCTTTCCCAGGAATCTCCATACTGCTTTCCAAATTGACCGCACCAATTTGCAGTCCCACCAGCAATGTACAAGTATACATTGTTAATTTTTATAAGCAGTTATAGTATAAGTGGAAAGTAATTGAATTTTGTAATATTTGGATTATACTGATGAACTTCTAGATCATTGTTGATCAAATGTTCTACTGAGACTTTGGATTGTATTGATGATTTGGTTTCTTTATTTCATGCCATTTTACTAAATGAATATAAAATTAATAACCCTGATTAAGAAATCCTTTATGTGTGTTAAAGTTCATTAGAAAATAGAGGTAAGTATGGAGCTGGGGTTGTGGTTCAGTGGTGGAGCACTTGCCCAGTATGTGTGAGGCACTAGGTTCGATCCTCAGCACCACATAAAAATAAATAAAATAAAAGTATTGTGTCCAACTACAACTAAAAAATATTTTTTAAAAAAAGAAAGAAAATATTTTTAAAAAAGAAAAAAAGAAGTAAAATATTTTTATGATGGTTTATGTATAAAAATACAGAATGCTTCATGAATTTGTGTGTCACCCTTGCGCAGGGGCCATGCTAATCTTTTATGTATCATTCCAATTTTAGTATATGTGTTGCCGAAGTGAGCACAAGTAAAATATTTTTTTAAAAATTAAAATCTCAAATCCCTACAACTTGTACATAGAAATATAGATATTCTTGTTTTTCTTTTGACCAAAGTTTCACTGTTTTCTCAACTATTTTATAATCTGTCTTTGTCACTGATTTTTCTATTTCTCTTTCTAATGTATTTTAATTTTACTGCATCTTCAAAACCCAAACTGTCCTTGCATTACCCCTTTTGGCCCAGTTTAGTTTGTTCAAATCAGCATCCCAATGCAAGATTGTTCATTTCACCTGGTTACTGCAGTGACAAAATTCTCCTTAATCTAATACATTCCCTTTATGACACAGACATTTTGAAGTGACAAAACCACTTATATTTTGACATTTGTTATCTTCTGAATGTATCTGGGTATTGTTGTATGGAATAATTTATGTTTTTCTCTACTCTTTACATTCATGTAAACTGGGAAGTATTTTTATTCTTAGAGGAATTCACATTAAAGTATTTGTTGCTGAGGTACATAATTGGTAATGCATATTCTGTCAAAAGACAAATCAGTGGTACAATCCAGTATATGTTATTAGGATAACAATTGGGTTCCTCCATTGATGTTATCTTTTTCCTGTGATTACTGAAGTCTCCCTGATTTTGTTGGGTGTAACAGTATAATTCAGTTCTGTCGCAGCTATTCTCACTCTTTATACTTTTTTTTTTCTACTTTGTGTTTTTTGGTACCACTGAGCTACATTCCCAGCTCATTCTTTCTTTCTTTTTTTAATATTTATTTATTTATTGTTGTAGTAGGGCACAATACTTTTATTTTACTCATTTATTTATTTATTTATTTTTAGGGGAGAGAAATATGTTTATTATCTTGATTGTGGTGACCTCAGTTGGTAGAGTGCTTGCCTTGCATGCATAAGACCCAGGGTTCAATCCCCAGCACTGCCAAAAAAAAAAAAAAATTTATTCATTTATTTTTATGTGGTATTGAGGATTGAACCCAGGGCCTCGCACAGGCTAGGTGAGCGCTCTACTGCAAGACCCTGCGCTCTTAGCAAGACCGTGTCTCAGAATGAAAAATTCAAAGAGCTGGGGATGTGGCCCAGTGGCAAAGTGTCCCTGGGCTCAGTCCTCAGCACACACATAGAAAAGAAGTCTTGGGGGAAGAAAGAATCTGGACAACTTGCACTACCTCAGACATCCTGTGATGCTAGAGTCATCAAGACAGGGTGATTCTGTGTACGGATTTTAAAAAATCTGGTCTGGTCTGAGAAGATGCTTCAGAAACTTTATGCTCAATTGAATTTTTTTTCTTTTTTTACTTGAGATTTAACCCAGGCACTTAACCACTAAGCCTCATCCCCAGGCCTTTTAATTTCTTATTTTAAGAGAGGCTTTCACTAAGATGCTAAGGCTGGCCTCAAATTTTTGATCCTCCTTCTTCAGCCTCCCAAGTCACTGGGTTGACAATATGGGCCACCCGACCCAGCTTGGCACCTTCTTTTTTTCTGCTTTTGCCAGGACAGGTACCTGTTTTATCCTCCACTGGATTCCCAGTGCCTGGGACAGCCCAGACACATGGTAAAGGCTCAGCCAATGTGAATGGAAGGTATGCAGGCAGCAGGCAGATCCTCTTCAATAAACTCCCTCCTGCCTATTGCATGAAGCTGGTCTCTTGTGGTCTCTTTTTCCAAGGATTCGCCGGATCCTTACAGCTCAAGTGGTAGCACGCTTGCCTGGCATGCGTGCGGCCCGGGTTGGATCCTCAGCACCACATACAGACAAAGATACTGTGTCCGCCAAATACTGAAAAATAAATATTAAAGTTCTCTCTCTCTCTCCCTCTTTCTCACTCTCTCACTCTTTCTTTAAAAAAAAAAAAACCTGGAATGGAACCACCATTTGACCCAGCTATCCCACTCCTGGGTTCATACCCAAAGGACTTAAAAACAGCATACTACAGGGACACAGCCACATCAATGTTTACAGCAGCACAATCCACAATAGCTAAACTGTGGAAGCAACCTAGATGCCCTTCACTAGATGAAAAGATAAAGAAGCTGTGGCACTTATACACAATGGAATATTACTCAGCATTAAAAGAGAATAAAATCATGGCATTTGCAGGTAAGTGGGTGGAGTTGGAGAATATCATACCAACTAAAGTAAGCTAATCCCCCAAAACCAAAGGCCAAATGTTCTCTCTGATAAGTGGATGCTGATCTGTAATGGGGGTGGGGGGAGCATGGGAGGAATGGAGGCACTTTGGAAAGAGCAAAGGGGAGGGAGAGAGCAGCGGGAAGGGGGTAGGAAAGATGGTGGAATGAGATGGACATCCTGACCCCAAGTACACGTATGAAGACACGAATGGTGTGGCTCTACATGTGTACAACCAGACAAGTGAGAATTGGGATCTATGTGTGTACTATGAACTGAACTGCATTCTCCTGTCAGGTATAACAAATTAGAACTAATTAATTGATTAATTTTAAAAATTAAAAAAAAAGAATGGGTTCATCTTCAGACGCAGCTCATTCCCCAGGTGGAAGAGCAGAGAAGGAGGGCGGGAGAGCAGCTGCTCAAGTGGGAACTGAGGCCTGGGAGTACGGAGCACCAGGAGCTCAGGGAACCAGCCCCAGACCTCACAGGTTGGTGTCCTGGGCAGGGACTCAGATGCCCCTTGCTCCAACCTTGGGAAACGTGAAATATCGTTGCCTTGACTTTTAACCAGGTTGCAGAAAACTTAAGAAGGCATTTCAAAAATGATTATAGCTGGCCGCGGCGGTGCACACCTGTCAACCCAGCAGATCAGGAGGCTGAGGCAGGAGATCACAGGTTCAAAGCCAGCCTCAGCAACTTAGCGAGGCTCTAAGCAACTCAGTGAGAACCTGTCTCTAAATAAAATATAACAAAGGGCTGGGGAAGGGGCTTAGTGGTTAAGCTCCTTGGGGTTCCGTCCACAGCGCCAAGAAAAATAGCCAAAGTGACAATTGCAAGCAGTCTATCAACTGTTTTCCTCACCAGGAAAACTAAAATGTCACCTTGAGGTGCTGGAGGTGTAGCTCCACGGTAGGTCACATTTTTAGCAAGCTTGATCCTCAGCACCAAAAAGTAAAAATTCAAGAAAGCTCACAATATGTCCATGTTCTCCCTGGATGGCTAAAAGAAAGACTGAGAATACCATGTGTTGACAGGGACGTGTGGAACAGAACTCTCACACACTGCCGGGCAGTGCACAGGACTCGATTCCTTCACTCTAGATTCCACAGAAACTCCTTTAGCAGTATTTTCAAAGGCTGGATGCCTACTACACCACCCGTGCTTCCATTCCTCAGGACACACTCACAGAAACACACCCCAACCACAAAGATGAGAACAGAAGCTGGGGCTAGGGCTCAGCGGTACATCGCTCGTGTAGCACGTGTGAGGCCCTGGGTTCGATCCTCAGCACCACATCTGAAAAAAAAAATATATATATATATATTTTTTTTTTTTAAGAGAGAGTGAGAGAGGAGGGAGAGAGAGAGAGAATTTTTTAATATTTATTTTCTAGTTCTCGGCGGACACAACATCTTTGTTGGTATGTGGTGCTGAGGATCGAACCCGGGCCGCATGCATGCCAGGCGAGCGCGCTACCACTTGAGCCACATCCCCAGCCCTATATATATATTCTTTCTTTTTAAAAAAAGATGAGAACAATACTGTTCTTTTCCTTGGGATTGAACCCTGTGGCATTCATTCTATCATTGAATTACATACCCACCCTTTTTATTTTGAGGCAGTGTCTCACTAAATTGCTGAGGCTAACCTTGAACTCACAATTGGCCTGCCTCAGCCTCTCAGGTTGCTGGGATTACAGACGTGAGCCACCATGTCTACCTACATGGCGTATTTTTGTTTAATATTTTATTTTTCCATTATAGGTGGACACAGTGTCTTTATTTTACTTTATGTGGTGCTGAGGATCGAACCCAGTGCCTCACGCATGCTAAGCGAATGCTCTACCTCTGAGCCACAACCTAAGCCCCATGGCGTATTTTTTAATGAAAATAAACATGTGTTTTCCAGATGAAGTGGGTTGGTGAGGGGCCTGGCATTGCTCATAGTCTTGCCCACCCCTTCCATGTGGCGCTGGCTCTGTTAATGACCTCTCACACAGCTTCTGGAAAATTCCACTGTGAAGTGGGATGGAATGAAGCCAAAGGGGAATATATCGTTTTAGCATTATCGTTATTTTTTTGTCCTTTTTTGCACTGGAGATTGAACCCAGGGTTGCTTAACCACCAAGCCACATCTCCAGCCTTTTTTTTTTTTTTTTTTTTTTGGAGAGAGGGGGACAGAGAGAGAGAGAGAGAGAGAGAGAGAGAGAATTTTAACATTTATTTATTTTTTCTTAGTTCTCGGCGGACACAACATCTTCGTTTGTATGTGGTGCTAAGGATCGAACCCAGGCCGCACGCACGCTAGGCGAGTGTGCTACCGCTTGAGCCACATCCCCAGCCCATCCCCAGCCTTTTTTATTTTGAGATAAGCGGGTCTCTCTGAAGTGCTTAGGGCCTTTCTAAGTTGCTGAGGCTAGTCTCAAACTTGCAATCCTCATGCCTCAGCCTCCAAATCACTGAGATTACAGGTGTGGGCCACCAGGCCTGCACGTTTCAGCATTATTATGAAACTAGTCTTGGCCTTACATGACCCCTGTGAAAGTCTCAGTGGTTCCCAGGGGACTCTGAGGATGGAGTTTAAGAACTTGGGACTGAAAAAAAAAAAAAAAAAAAAAGAACTTGGGACTGGGGTTGTGGCTCAGCAGTGAAGCAGTCACCTAGCATGTGTGAGGCCCTGGGTTACAACCTCAGCAGCACATAAAAATAAATAAAAGGTATTGTGTCCAACTACAACTAAAAAATAAATAAATATATATATAAAGGAACAGCTGTTTTGCTGGGTGCAGTGGTGCACACATGTAATCCTAGTGGCTTGGGAGGCTGAAGCAGGAGGATCAAGTTCAAAGGCAGCCTCAGCAACAGGGAGGCCCTACACAACTGAGGGAGACCCTGTCTCTAAACAAAACACAAACTAGGGCTGGGGATGGGGCTCAGTGGTCAGGTGCCCCTGAGTTCAATCCCTGGGACTTCCCTTCCCCCCCCCAAAAAAAAAGGCTGTTTTTAAAATGTGGAAGGAAAAAAAGAAGAGGGGTTTTTGCCACGTGAGGAAGAATCCTAACAACCAAGCAACAGACGGCAGATGTATTAGTTTTGAAGTGCATACAGGGGGAAGAGAGGAAGCGAGAGGAGGAAACATGGTCCAATTCCATCCACACCAAGTAAAAGCACCCCCATTCCAGGCCTATGGTGTGGAAGCCTGGACAGTGGGGCGGGGTCAGCCAGTGCCTCGCGGTCCTCCCTGGGTGCTGGAGACTGGGAGTGTGGCTCTGTGGACGGACAGTCGTCAGGAGGTATTTTCTGCATACATATACTGGAAGGGAAGGCAGAAGCTGAAACATGGACATGAGGAAGTGAGGACAGAGCATGACATGCCCTTGGCCCAGTTCTAGGGACATTAACTGTGTTGTGACAGACCCTAGTGAAGTCACATGCAGGGTTCCCATAAGAAGGAGTTCTTGAGGACACAAAGGTGGGAAGGGTAACCAACCAGTTTTGGGGGGCTGTCCTGGTTTTAGCACTCAAGTCCCGGGTCCCAGGGAAACCAGAAAGTTGAACACATTAATTGGGGACAGAGCATGGACCAAACTTGGTAGCATGTCAATGGAACTTTGTGGGTAAGAGGTGCCCTGACCCAGGGGTGGGCGGCAGAGGTGAAGGCCATCAACTCCTGTCTAGGAGGAGGACAAGAGACCCCGCCACTCAGGAAGCCTGGTTTGCTTCTCCAGCTGCCTGAGCTGCCGGGTGCAGTGGCGCAGGCCTGTAACCCCAGGGGCCCAGGAGCCTGAGGCCCAAGGGTCGCGAGTTCAAAGCCAGCCTCTGCAACTTAGTGGGTCCGAAGCAACTTGAGGAGACCCTGTCTCAAAATAAAAATTAAAAGGCTGGGGTGGCTCAGGGGTAGAGCAACACAGAAACCTTCCCTCAATCGCTGCTTTCTATGACCAGAGTCCAAATAAAATTTCCTCTAAAACAAGGGGACTCCACAGCCCTCCCCATTGTTTGTTTCTTTGTGCTTAAACACAAAGCCACATCCCCTGCCCTTTCTGTTGGTTGGTTGGTTGGTTGGTTTTTGAGACAGGGCCTCACCAGGTGGCTTACAGCCATGCTGAGCCTGGCTGCCAACCCTCCTGTTCAGCCTCCCAGAGCCACTGAGGTCTAGGCAGGCCACCAGGACCGCCCCTCCTCCAGGTCCTAAAATGCAGCCAATGAGAAACTAAAGAGCCTTAGTGGACATCAGTTATATCTACCTCTGTTTACCTGTGATCCCAGCTACTCAGGACGCTGAGGCAGGAGGATTGCAAGTTCAAAGCCAGCCTCAGCAACGGAGCAAGATCCCTCTCAAAAATAAATTAAAAAATACAACAAAATAAAAAGAACCAGGGCTGTGGCAGGAGC
Source organism: Ictidomys tridecemlineatus (assembly GCF_052094955.1). Classification (NCBI taxonomy): domain Eukaryota; kingdom Metazoa; phylum Chordata; class Mammalia; order Rodentia; family Sciuridae; genus Ictidomys; species Ictidomys tridecemlineatus. The sequence goes on along the minus strand of NC_135491.1, from coordinate 15,852,123 downwards.
CCCTGGATTCAGTCTCCAACACCCACATCCAGGGGCAGGGGCACAGCTGGGTGGTTAGTGGTTGCCCAGCATGTGTCCACCCTGTGTTCAACCCCCAGCCCAGAAAGAGAAAGAAATTAAACTGAGGAACTAATTTTTTAAAAATATTTTAAGGGCTGGGGATGTGGCTCTGCTGTAGAGCACTCAGCTCCCACCTGTGAGACCCTGGGTTCGCTCCTCAGCACCTCATAAAAGTAAATAAATAAATAGGCAAAATAAAGAGATCGTGTCCGTGTATAACTATAAATAAATAAATATTTAAAAATGTACTTAAAATGTGGTTTTAGTTCTGTGTTAATTTTCGAGACGGAGGGGTTGAGACACATCCCCAGCCCTTTTCATTTTTTATTTTGAAATATTTTGAAACAGGGTCTCGCTAAATTGCTTAGGGCTTCCCTAAATTGTTGAGGTTGACCTTGAATTTGCAGTCCTCCTGCCACAGCCTCCTTGTTGTGCTCGAATTCGGGACCCCCAAAAGACCACCAGAGACGAAGATCCATGTAAGCAGCAAAGAGGTGTTTATTGCGAGCTAGCTCAGTCCTCCACGCGCACACATAGCAACTGGTGACGCTGAGAAGCCCAAGCCTAGGGTTTGCAGCAGTTTTATACATTTTTTGGAGAAGGCAGGGACTTCACATACATCAGCATCTCTTAGCAAATCATCACACTCCGCGGGAAAATCAAATAACAACTCTAAAACATGATTAGCACATTCACTGGCGGGAACAAGTTGGGTAAGCGTGATTGGTCAGTACAAAAGGGGTATTCATTTGAACTGATTGGCTTAAGCCAAGAGGGGTGTTCTTGCTGAACTACAGGGTTTCTCAACACCATAAACTACTGGGAGGGTCATCTGGCATCCCAGGTATTTCCCTGTCTCATGCTGATTGGTGGCTGCTAGGGGATTGCTATGGGGCCCCACCTAGCCTGACTGAGTCAGGGACACCTGGCACAGCAGATCTCTCCTGTTATTTGTAGATAAACAATTTAGCAGGGTGGGAATGTGCCTAGGAGCGCTCTGTGGGTCTTTCCAAGGACAAAGGTCAGGTCCCTTCCTTGGACAGGCTTTGCTCTGAGATAGAGGCTTGTTTTTCATCCTGAGTCACTGGGATTATAGGCAGGAGGCACTACACCAGCCACTAATGGTTTTGGTGGGTGGGGAAGGGTACCAAGGATTGAACCCAGGTGCACTTACCCACTGGACCACATCCTCAGCCCTTTGTATATTTTATTTGGAGTCGGTCTCACTAAATTGCTGAGACTGGCTCTGAACTTGTGATCCTCCTGCCTCAGCCTCTTGAGTTGCTGGGATTACCAGTGTGTGCCACCGCCCCCTGCCCGCCATGAATTTTGTGTTACTTTGGACAGCCCAAAGCTGCAAGATTCTTCCTGCCACAGGCACATGCCAGGGTTCTGCATAGATTCCTGGTAGTAAACCCCTTCCAGAACGTTCCGGGGAATGCCCGGATCATCTCCTCCAAGGGCTCAGGTCAGACACCCTCTCAATAAACTTTTCCCCAGTTCCAAAAATTAATTGACGTGCTGACACCTTCCTAGCCTTTAAATGCTCCCAAGCCCTGGGACAGTGTTGCTTCCCTGCCACTTCCCTGTCCCCGCTGCCTCCCGCAGGCTCGCTTCCTCTGCCGTCCCCTAGTGGTCGCAGTTCTCCCCAGAGCCAGTTCTCTGACCCTGTCATGGTCCCATTTAGCAAATGCTCCAATCTTCTTAGGCCAGGCCAGCCGGGACAGGGCAAAAGGCCATCTGATTTGCAGGGAGGTAGAGGGGGAGGGAGAGGGGAGGGGAGGGGGGTAGAGGGGAGGAGGAGGGGAGGGGAGGGGAGGAGGAGGGGAGGAGGGGGGGAGGGGAGGGGAGGAGGAGGGGGAGGGGAGGGGAGGAGGAGGGGAGGGGGGAGGGGAGGGGAGGGGGGAGGGGAGGAGAGGGGAGGGGAGGGGAGGGGAGGGGGGAGGGGGGAGGGGGAGGGGAGGGGGGAGGGGGAGGGGAGGGGAGGGGGGAGGGGGAGGGGAGGGGAGGGGAGGGCGAGTGGGAGGGGAAGAGACCAGCTGCAAATGGGAGGGGTGGCTCCCTGGTGCAAGGAAACCTCCTACTGGTCACTGACCCTGAGGGGGGTTGTCCACAGAGAAGTTTGCACAACCTGGCTCCCACCTTGAGGTTGACCTTGTCCCCCGTTCCCCGCCCCCAGGCTCAGCTCTGGGCCACTCCCCCAAGACTGGGACCTCCCAGATTCCAGGAACCTCAAGCTTCCAGAACTTATAGTTAAGGCACCTCAGGGCGAGAGAACAGGCTTCATCAGTCCCTCCAAATACTCAAATAGACAGGAAAACCCGGCGCCATGGAGCACGCCCATAATCCCAGCAGCTTGGGAGGCTGAGGCAGGAGGATTGCAAATTCAGAGCCAGCCTCAACAATTTAGGGGGACCCTAAGCAACTTAGTGAGACCCTGTCTCCAAATAAAATATTGTAAATAGGGCTGGGGATGTGGCTCAGACTTAAAGGTGGAAAGCTGTTCAGAGAACCATCACTGGGTGGGACTTGTGTTCTGAGCAGACCTTGTAGGTCATCTCTGAGCCCCAGGGGGGCCCAGATTAGATCAGAGGCTAAAACCTTTGTGCAGCCCAGCCCCAGCGGCTGGCAGGACAGATGATTTTACCCTCTTGTGCAGTGATTGTGTGATTCTTTTTTTTTGAGAGAGAGAGAGAAAATTTTTTAATATTTATTTTTTAGTTTTCAGCGGACACAACATCTTTGTTTTGTATGTGGTGCTGAGGATTGAACCCCGGCCACAGGCATGCCAGGCGAGCGCGCTACCTCTTGAGCCACATCCCCAGCCCTGTGTGAGTCTTTGAGCACTGCTCACCTTCCTCCTTGACCTTAAGTTCTATGAGGAAGGCGCTGCTGTTTACTCTCTGGTTGGACCTTGCTGAGCCTCTGCTCCTGGGGAAATGCATGGTGGTCAATCATCAACAGAGTGAGCCTGTGACCCTAGCACCTGGGGAGGCTGAGGCAGGAGGATGGCAAACTGGAAGCCAGCCTCAGCCATTTAGCCAGGCCTTGCCTCAGAATTAAAAAGCACTGGGAATATAGCACCCTGGTAGGGGTTCCCTGGGTTCAAGTCCCTGTACCAAAAAAACAAAAGTAAACCAACACATTGCCTGGGTCTCTAAGTTCCTGGGTGAAGAGCCCTCTGTCCTACATCCCTGGGTTCTGTCCTTGGCACTCACAGCCAGCAGCAGTAGCACAGAGCCAGGAAGGAAGGACCCAGACTCCGTCCTCCCAGCACCTCACAGTTTCACACTTGCAAACAGTAGGCGCCACTGTTAAGTGGCATTCAGGACCCCCAAAAGACCACCAGAGACCGAGATCATGGTAAGCAGCAAAGAGGTGTTTATTGTGAGCTGGCTCCGTCCTCCATGCACACACAGCAACTGGTGATTTGAACTGATTGGTTTAAACCACAAGGAGAGTAGTGCTGGGCTGGGGATGTGGCTCAAGCAGTAGAGCGCTCGCCTGGCATGCGTGCGGCCCGGGTTCGATCCTCAGCACCACATACCAACAAAGATGTTGTGTCCGCCAAGAACTAGAAAATAAATATTAAAAATTCTCTCTCTCTCTCCTCTCTCACTCTCTTTAAAAAAAAAAAAAAAAAAAAGGAGAGTAGTACTGAACTACATGGTTTCCCAACATGGTATCAACCACCATGAACTATTGGGAGGGTCATCTGGCATCCCAGGTATTTCTCTGTCTCATTCTGATTGGGGGTTGCTATGGGTCCCCACCCAGCAGCCTGACTAACTCAGGGACACCTGGTGCCACAGATCTCTCCTGTTATTTGTAGATAAACAACTCAGCAGGGTGGGTATGTATGTACCCAGGAGTGCTCTGTGGGTCTTTCCAAGGACAAGGTCATGCTCCTTCCTTGGTCAGGCTTTGCTCTGAGGTAGAGGCTGGTTTTTCAACAACAGGGAGTGAGTGGGGTCCTCCTCAGCAGAGGCAGACATCTACTTAGGAAAGCAAGGAACACACGTTCAGGGGATAATGTGGGCCATCAAGAGAGAGAGAGAGAGAGAGAGACAGCCAGGTACAAGTGGCACACGCCTGTAATTCCAGAAGCTTGGGAGGCTGAGGCAAGAGGATCACAAGTTCGAGGCCACCTCTGCAATTTAGCAATTTAGGGAGGTGGGGCTGGGCCAGCCTGCAGGTGGGCTATTTAAGCCCAGGGTCTTGAGGGTCTGGTCCCACTCCTCTGAACCAAGCCTTCGCAGCCATGGGAGAGACGGAATTAGAGGTCGCTGTCCTGGAGGAGATGGAAAGAGAGATCGCTGCCTGGGATAAGGTAGAAGACACTGCTACCGAGTATCTGTTGGAAATATGGGCTGATGAGTTGAAAGAGATGAAAGAGGTGGAGAAATTGGATACCATCGAAAAAATTCGCGATTGGCTGGGTGAGCTGGTTGGGGGGGCCGCGCGGGGCCTGTGCTGGGAGGGCTGTCACAGGAGAAGGGCTGTCTCTGAAGGGGGGTCCAAGGGGAAGTTCCTGGAGTAGGGGGCTCTGTTTGGGACGAGCGGTTTTCTTGGCAGAAAGAACTCCAACACGCACCATTCAAAGCCCAGGCTTCCTAAATGAGGCTCATTATGGGAGGAACCCTCAGGGAGTTTGAGACAGACTCTAATTACCTTCAAACCAGCTTCACCTGCCTGCAGCCTGCAGCTAACTATTAGAGTAGCAAGTTTTATTGGAGAGAGAGAGAGAGAGAGAGAGAGAGAGAGAGAGAGAGAGAGAGAGAGAGAGAACATACTCCAGGGAGTGGATTTGATTGGGGAACAAAACTCTGGGGAAAATCCCATCCAATGAAGATTAAGGGGGGCAGTGTCCCAAGGTCAGGGGCGAAGATTGGGTCTTTGGGGTACAAGTCCTGAGAAGGGTGGGGAAAGCTCTGGACTCAAGATGTGCCTAAGCGCCTCCCTCCCAGCCAGGGAGGTGACTCAAATCACGCGCCAGGATGGCCTCCCACAAGTAAAGAAGGAAGAATGGCGCCAGTCTCAAGCGGGAGACGCCCTTTGGGGGTTCCCAGCTCTTTTTACAGGAAACTTGGAAGCAGGGTTTGGTGACAGGGGCCTATAATCCCTTTGAGTCCTGGCAAGAGCCTCCTGGTTTCTGAGGCTGAGGGCAGTTTACCAAGCTCTGTGACCTGCCTGGGGAGGGGCGGTCTGGGGCTGAGTGCTGTCAGGCCATGAGTTAAAGCCCAGAGTGCATTTCCCTTTGGTCTCCGTGTCTCAGACCACTTTTTGCTGAGGCTGGCTTTGAACTCGGATCCTCTTGCCTCAGCCTTCAGAGCCCCTGGGACTACAGGCGAGGGCCCCACACCCGGCTCAGATGTGGCCTCTGAGGGGAAGATGTGCATTGGTGCCTGAGCAGAGCTTGGGCCCAGTGGCCCCTGAAAGTGCCTTCAGCCCTGGGATGGGGAGTGCAGAGGCTGGGGAGGGAAGAGCAGGCGGGAGGCCAGGCCCAGTGCTCTAGGGTGAGGGGCCTTCCTGGCCTGTCCCCCTGGGCCGCGGGTCCTGGGAGCACAGCAGCCTTTTCCAGGCCCATTTCAAAGCTGGCGAGGGGCAGGGCTGGGCTGGGAGGCGGAAGCCAGGTCTGACCCTGGGGCTGGTCCAGGTGTCACTTCTTGTCCACTGTGCTGCCGCCCAGCTTGCCAGCTGAGTCCCTGTGGCCCAGTGGAGGGCAGTGTCAATGGCTGGTGGCTGGGGATGGCCTGTGGGGCTTCTCTGATTTTCTTCTTTCTCTCAGGGCCAGAGCAATTGGTTGGAACTGCGCTGATCTTCAAAAGGCAGCAGGTGTGGGAGCTGAAGAAGCACTACTCGATGGACCCCTTTCCATCCCATAGTACCCTGGTGGCCCTGGCCTCCCGGCTTGGCGTAGAGGAGCAACAAGTACAGGTGGGACTCAGGCTCCACACCCTTACCTTGCCCTGGCAGGGGAGGGCCTGCCCTGTGGCTGGGCCACGTCCCACGCTCCCTCTGCAGAAGCCTGGGGCACACAGGGGCCCAAGCTACCCTGGGTCCTCCTGGGCTCTGGCTGGACCCCAAGCTCAGCTTCTGCCTTCTGTGCTGCACAACTTTGATCAGCCCAGACGGCTGCCCGGTGCCCTTCCAGGACCCAGACCCCAGCACCCTCTAAACCCGAGGAGCCCCTGGCAGAGTCCCCCCATCCCTGGGCTCTGGGTCCTCTCCCTCTTGGTTTCTCCCCCTGGCCTTTCACCTCTAGAGCCCAAGGGACTTCTCTGTTTTGGTTCTCTTTTTGCAGAGCTGGGACAGAACCCAGGGCCTTGGCTCCCAGTGTCAGACCAGCTCCCCACCACCAAGCTGGCACCCCGCCCCTTATTGGATGACCCAGGGTGGCCTTGAGCCCACCATCCTGTTTCAGCCGCCCAAAGGTCTGGATTAGAGGCACATGCCCTGGGCCCAGCACCCCCACCCACATGCACCTTCCCACCTGGAGCCCAGGCAGGTGTGAGAAATTCCTCTACATCTTTCCCTGTCTCCTTGTCTCCCCAGGATTGGTTTCTGATTAAGCAGTATTTTAGAAGCCGGCCCCCCGAGTTCTCAGACAACTGCTTTGTACACTCAGGATTGGACAGCCATGAGCCCACCTTGTTTTGCATGTTCTGTACATGTCCATCTCCCAACGGTGACCAGCAGAGTGTCCCGGAAGAAGCCCTTCCCAAGCGCCCCTGGTCCCTGTTGGTATATGGCAAGTAAGCCACCTTGAAGAGCCTTGCACATGACCTTCCAGATGTCCTTCAAGAGGAAGACAAATGAGATCCAAGAGATTTCTGAGTGGGTGGGGGTTCTGCACCTGCCCATCCCACAGGTCCTCCCTCTGGCCACTCTCCATCTCTTGTCACCCCTACCTGTTTGAGTCACCGGGAGTGTGTCTGGGTCTCTGGGAGGGGTGGGGATTGAAGCCAGGGTGTTCTGTCACTAAGCTGCCTCCCCAGCCCTTATGTTTTTGACACGAGTGTCTGCCTGGCTGCTGTGGGGATTTTCCCTCCTGATGCGATGGTTTATGGAGAAGCTCATTCACAATAAGTCAAAGGCCCACTCACGCGTGGGTCAGTGTGGGAAGCCATTCTAACACGTGATTGGGTGACTCCCGTTAAGGGTCTGAGGCACTTTGGCAAAAGTCGAAGTTTTTCCCGGCCCTTTCCTGATGAGAGAGCCCATCCGTGTGGGGGTGTGCCTGACCACTGACCCCGGGGACCCAATCACTGACCCTGACCTTGGAGTGCGGCCCCCCCTCAACCTTCATTGGATGGAATTGTCCCCTGAATCTCTTGTTCCCCAATAAAAGGCTGATCCCCGGCGTGCTCCCTCTCTCTCCTGCTAGCCCTGAGTAATCCCTGCTGCCCTGCTGGGCGGTTGGAGGAGGGAACCAGAGGGGAGCCGTCTAGGACCTAGCAATAGATATAAGGTCTTGTGTTTTTATTTCGATCTCTTCTAACTAACTTTATGCCTAGAACCTCATTAATGAAACCACTGCGCAGGCCGCGTGGTAGAATTGGCGCCCACGAGGGGGGCATTCTAGATTAGTTAGATTGAGTGGGAGCGCGCTATAAAGATAAGAATAAAGATAAAGGAAGAGGTGACGTTTGGGTCACAAAAGTACCTGGAGTTATTGAAGGAAAGAGACGTTAAATTAATTAAAATGGGAAATTCAACTTCTACGGATAAGGAAATGTACCTGGCTATTTTAGACAGTATAATTAATCAGAAAGGGAAACAGATAAAGAAAACTCAGTTATTACAATTTTTAAAGATTGTAGGTGAATATTGTCCTTGGTTTTGCGAACAGGAATCTCCAAATTTACTTACTTGGGAGAAATTAGGAAGGAAGTTACAGAGAGTTTGTATTTCTAATGAATTACCTGGAGGCATTGAAAATATACAGAAAACATGGACAGCTCTAGAAGTTTGTCTTTTTGAATATATGGGCCAGAGTTCGTGGTCCCCTGAGGACCTTTTAAAAGACATTCAACGAGCTGTTAGGTCTATTCAAATGGAGAATCAGCCTGAGGCTAAGTTAATTCCCTTTCCCTTAAGCCGTTTAAAAACAAAGGCACTAGGGGCCAAGCCAAAGGTTAGAAATGTGGACTTAAGCTCGCAGGATCAGGCTAGCCCACAGGCAGATTGTACAGCGCAACATCATAGAGGAGAAACCTCCCAGATCCTAGAAGGCCCTCCGGAAAACATAGATGATCTTGCTAGAGAGGAAAATATGGAAGAGACTCCTAGAGGGACTCAGGGTTCTTCTCAACCACGTGGTGTAGAAACCCAAATTCAAAATAGCGATAGTTCAGACTCGGACCATGGCTCACAGTCTGAAGAGGAAAACTCAGATATTGAAATTCAGAACTTAGAAATTTTAATAGGCTGCGTCTAACACCGCCTGCCCAAGCTATTCAAATTCGGCCGGTACCTGCTAGAAGGACCAAATTTAACAGGTGTGCTAAATTAAAAATGACTCTTCTTACTCCAGTCCAGCGAGGTATTAAGAGGGCTCAAGAAATGGGAGAGGATATTAGTGGTTTTCACCTCTTTCCAGTTTTTGAGCAAACTGATGAACAAGATCAGAGACTAAGAGTTCATACTGTAATCCCATTTAAAACTATTAAAGAATTAAAAAGTGCATGTGAGACGTATGGTCCAAATTCCCCTTTCGTACAAAGTCTGATAGAAAATATTTGTTCATGGGCTGGGGATGTGGCTCAAGCGGTAGTGCGCTCGCCTAGCGTGTGTGCAGCCCGGGTTCGATCCTCAGCACCACATACAAACGAAGATGTTGTGTCCGCCGAGAACTAAGAAAAAATAAATAAATATTAAAAAAAAAAAGAAAATATTTGTTCACAACCCCTTCCTCCTAGCGATTGGATTTTTTTAGCCAGATCTTGTCTGAGTGGGGGGGATTACTTAATCTGGAAGACCTATTGGAGTGATTTCTGTAATGAGCAAGCAGAGAGAAACAGAAGACAGGGCATAGAAACACCAGTAACGATGCTTTTAGGGACTGAAGATTTCGCAGCTTTAGAAAGGCAATTAAATTATGATTTTGCAGTATACGATCAAATAACTGACTGTGCAAAGCGTGCTTGGAAGCAGATCGTCCCAAAAGACCAGTCCAATTTAGTTCTTACCAAAATCAGACAAGGTGCCAATGAAACTTATTCAGATTTCATAGCCCGACTGTATCAGGCTGCGAGCAGATCCATAGGGGACCCAGGAGCAAGTGAATTTATTGTCAGGCAGTTGGCCTATGAGAACGCAAATAAAATTTGTCAAGATGTTCTCCGGCCGCATCGTAAAAAAGGAACAGTTTCTGAGTTTATTCGCCGGTGTTCTGACTTAGATCCCGCCCAATTACAAACAATGGCTTTAGCGGCTACGTTAAGGGAAACCTTAGGACCCGCAAAATTTAGGTCAAAGGTCCCGCGGAAGGTGTTAGGTTTGTGGCAAAATCAATCACTTTGCCCGCGAGTGTCGCATGCGTAATTTTAGGTTCAGAGCTCCATCTACTGGTGATAATAGATATTGCAGAACTCAGCGCCACGCGGTGGGTTCAGATGGCGCGGATGAGCCGGCCTTCTCGCCGCCGACATTTCCTCCTAGCGGGAGATCAAAAAACTTCCGTTTGGCCTCTCCCCGACAGAGCAACAATATGGGGAATTCCAGGGAAGGTCGCAGAGAGTGACGTCACTGGCACCGACCAGGACCGGGACAGCCCGCGATTTTTACCGGGACAGGGACAGAGATCACAGTTTTCTTAGGACCTTCATAGACAGTTGAATTAAATCCTCAAACGGGGCCAGAACAAATTCCTACTGGGATTTTCGGGCCGCTTCCTGATAATACTGTAGGTTTAATTTTGGGACGAAATAATTTAAAGGAAGCCATTGAGGTAATACCTGGTGTGATAGATTCAGGATTTAAGGAACAGTTATATGTTACTGTAAAAGCCAATTATCCCCTAAGACTCACCCCAAAGGATACTTTTGCCCAATTAATATTATTGCCTTGTGTCTCAGAAAGGCACCTGCCGGCAGATTCAGTTTCTAAACCGCCGGACAGAGTATACTGGTCACAGTTAGTAAGACAAGAACGCCCTTTATTAAAACTTAGAATTAATAATAAAAATTTTCTAGGAATAATCGACACAGGAGCGGACATCTCGGTATTGTCCAGTCGATTTTGGCCTAAAAACTGGCCTTTGCATGTGGCACCAGCTAACCTACAGGGAATAGGATGGATTTCACAGCCTGCTCAAAGTGCCAACTATCTCCGTTGGGAAGATTCTGATGGAAACAGTGGAGTATTTAAGCCTTATGTGTTAGAGTCTTTACCAGCTAACCTATGGGGAAGAGATATTTTAGCCAAAATGGGATTATTATTAGTTACTCCAAATTCTATAAGGTCAGTTGAGGAAGTTAATCAGAGGTATTTTCCTGGAGATGATAGGGAGACCTTTCAGGAAGAGTATCTGTTTACAAGCCAGTCTCCACGACAAAGATTAGTAAATGCTCCAAATCAAAATTTTTACTAGGGGCCCTGAGTACTTCCCCAATCCCTAAGACAGCTGAAAAAATCACGTGGCTCACAAAGGAGCCTATATGGATTCCTCAGTGGCCCATCTCAGGGGAAAAGCTTAAAATAATTCATAGATTAGTTGAGGAACAACTTCAGGCTGGTCATATTGAACCAACACTTAGTCCTTGGAACACACCTATTTTTGTTATTAGGAAAAAGTCAGGAAATTGGAGATTACTACAAGATTTAAGGGCAATAAATCATGCAATTCAGCTTATGGGATCATTACAGCCAGGACTTCCCTCCTCAACAGCCATTCCCTTAGATTATAGCTTGATGGTAATAGATTTAAAAGACTGCTTTTTCTCTATAAGGTTACATCCTGAAGATTGTGAAAGATTTGCTTTCACTGTCCCAGCAATTAATTTTAAGGAACTTGTTAAAAGATATTGCTGGAAGGTGCTCCCTCAGGAAATGCATAATAGTCCTACACTGTGTCAAAAATACGTTGATCAGGCAATAAATCCCATTAGAAATAGCTTTCCTGATGCATATATTATTCATTTTATGGATGATATATTATTGGCCCATGCTAATCCAGAGGTACTTTCAGAAATTTTTGCTCAGTTAGAGACTTCGATTACAGCAATGGGTTTATGTATAGCTCCTCAAAAAATTCAAAAGGTGTCTCCTTTCCAATATTTAGGTCAGATAATTCAAGGACGTACAATCCATCCTCAAAATCTTCAGATAAGAGTTAAGGAGTTACGTACCCTTAATGATTTTCAAAAACTATTGGGAGATATTAATTGGCTAAGGCCATCCTTAAAACTAACTACTTCTGAGTTAAGTCCTTTATTTCAGATATTGCAAGGAAATCCTTCTCCAACCTCTCCAGTTCAGCTAACTTTAGAAGCTAAGGCAGCCTTAAGAAAAGTTGAAGTTGCAATTAAAAATGCACAACTTATTAGAATAGATCCTAGAGAAATAGTGTATTTATTAATATTTCCAACTGAGCATACCCCAACAGGAGCCATATGGCAAAGATTAGGTGTTATTGAGTGGATTTATTTATCCCACTCTCCTCAAAAAACATTAATTCCTTTTCATGATTCTATAGCTCAATTAGTAATTAAAGGTAGAACTAGGATTTTGCAGTTAATTGGATCTGAGCCTGATATCATAATTATTCCATTTTCTGTTCAACAGACTAGCTGGCTTTTTCAAACTTCCAATTCATGGCAGATAGCTTTTGCTGATTTTCCTGGACAGATAGATAGCCATTATCCTCGTGATAGAATTGTACAATTTGCATCATTAACATCACTCATTTTTCCAAAAATTGTACGAGCTCATCCAATAGAGGGAGCTTTATCGGTGTTCACGGATGGTTCCAACTCCGGTAAGGCAGGATTTTTCAGTCGTGTTCACACAGAGGTGATACAAACTTCTTATACTTCTGCCCAAAGAGCAGAGCTTCAAGCTCTAATCTGTGCCTTAGATTACTTTTCAAATGAGCCTATTAATATTTATTCTGACAGCTTATATGCAGTCGGAGTTACCAAAAATATTGAAACGTCAATGATTGGGTTTACTTCATCACAGGAGTTATTTAAATTATTTCATAATTTACAAAAGACAGTGCTAATGCAAAAGTACCCATGTTTCATAGGACACATTCGAGCCCATACTAATCTTCCTGGACCTCTAGTTTCAGGTAATGACAAAATTGATAAGTTAGTAGCTTTTTGTCAACAGATGTCTTCATATGACTGTGCAGTAGCTTCCCATTCCTTACATCATCAAAATGCTTCTAGCTTACGTAAAAAATTTAGTATTACCAGAGAACAAGCTCGTCAGATTGTAAGCCAATGCCCTAAGTGTGTTATTCACACTCCATCTCTGCCATCAGGGGTAAATCCCCGTGGATTAAAACCAAATCAGATATGGCAAATGGATGTAACTCATATTCCTCAATTTGGTAAGCAATGTCATAGTGGACACTTATTCTAGACTTATTTTTGCCACAGCATGTACTAAGGAAAATGCTCAACATGTAATTTCTCATTGCTTAGCAGCTTTTTCCGTTTTAGGGTGCCCTATGCAGATTAAAACAGATAATGCTCCAGCTTACGTAAGCTCTTCTTTTCAACAATTTTGCCAAGAGTTTAAAATTAATCATAAAACAGAAATTCCTTATAACCCCCAAGGTCAAGCCATTGTGGAACGAGCTCATTTATCTATTAAGCTTCAATTACAAAAATTAAAAGGGGGGAATAGGATTGTCACTCCCCAAAATAGCCTTAATCATGCCTTGTTTGTTTTAAATTTTTTAAACTGTGACTCAGAAGGTCACACTGCTGCTGAGAGACAGATGTCTCCCTCCGTAACAGGCCCCTTAGGCAGAGTTCTGTGGAAAGATTTACAGACTGGTCAGTGAAAGGGTCCAGATCCAGTAATAATGTGGGGAAAAGGCCATGCTTGTATCTTCCCAGAAGGCTCTCTCCGTCCTATTTGGGTGCCTGAACGTGCTCTCAGACATGGAGGAGATAGAACCCAGATTCAAGTGACTGAGGATCGACCCGGAAGAGCCACTACCCAGAAGGAGGAGATTTCGGAGAAAGATGAAGAAAGACCAGATTGAACCGGTCGAAAAGCTGATTTCGTGGAAAGACGTGAAGAAGCTAACAACCCAGGCTTCCCGAATACTTTGATGCCTAGGAAAGAGCAGGACCCCAGTGATGATGGTAGCGACAGTAATTGCCCTATTGGGCTGTCAGGTAAAAGGGAATCAAGTAGACACTTATTGGACATATTTCCCAGATCCACCCCTGGTACACCCAGCTGTGTGGACTGGAGAATCTATTCCAGTATTTACTAATGACTCATTCATGATGGGAGGATTTACAGATACTCACATTACTCCCAATCATGTGACTAGATTTAATTATTCTGGCTACAGTGCCCAATTACCTTTGTGTTGGTCACATGATAAACATGCTGGCTGTCTGAAAGTATCATTTGAAGAAAAGACAGCGATTGGTAAACCTAGACTGACAAATAATTCTATTTATGGGGACTTAAAACCTAATACTAGATCAGTAATTAAGATGGGACTTTCCCATAACAAGCCAGTCATTTCTGCAAAACCTCCACCGATACCTCACTGTCCAAATAGTTCTATAATTGAGATCAGCACCTTTCCTAAATGGATGGATTGTGTAAATGCCTTTCCTGTACAACATAAGGTATCTAAAGATAGTGGGTATATTTTAGACTGGTCTCCAAAGATTGATAAGAGACAATTACGAAGAAATTCTGCTATGACACCTGCAGGATTTGTTAGTAATATTTTGACTTATAGTGAAGGAGCTATTCAAAAAGATATTTGGCGTTTAATTGCTGCCTCAGAGTATTTACATTTTACAGATAAACCTTTACCAAAATTTGTCGGCAAGAACTGTAAAGAGGGATCTTGCTATGGCTTAAGAGCTTGTGTCCAATCTCCTTATGTTTTAATTATTGGAAATGTAAAAGTTAAATGGATGGGTGACAGATATATTATTACATGTAATAAATGCAACCTAACCAACTGTATTACTAGGTATAATGGAGGAAAAGGAGTGCTGATACTTCATCAGCCCTCTTTCGTTTTATTACCTGCTAATATTTCAGAGCCATGGTATGCTGATGCTGGCTTACAAGTCTTACAACAAATTCATGCCCAGCTAACAAGACCTAAACGTGCTATTGGAGTTATAATTGTTGGTGTGTTAGCACTGGTCTCATTTATTGCCTCAACTGTTTCTGCGTCTCTGACGTTGTCTCAAAATATTCAGCATGCAAAATTTCTTAATAATTTAGCTCAAAATACTTCCAAGGCTCTGCGTAATCAAGTCAATATTGATGAAAGGATTGAGACTAAATTAAATGCCTTAGAGGCGACTGTTATAGACATAGGTAATGAACTTTCAGCCTTCAAATTTAAAGAAAGGCTTAAATGCCATGCTAATTATAAATATGTGTGTGTTACAGCTGCCAAATACAATGCTTCTCTCTGGGATTGGGAGAAGGTTAAAAACCATTTATTAGGTATTTGGCAAAATAGTAATAATAGCTTGGATATTTTGGAACTTCATCACCATATCCAAAATGTTCAAAATAATAGAGCTGATTTTTCAGATCCTTCTTCTTTGGCTAACCAAATATTGAAGGAGTTACATGGATTCAACCCTGGAAATATTCTTAAACACTCCGCTTGGTATATTATTGGATTATTCTCTTTGCTGTTAATTCTCTTTTGTATTGTAACTATAGGATGGCGAGTCTTCCAATCAAGAATCCAGGAACTCCAGAGAATGAACCACCGCCTCATTGTTAAGACAAAAAAAGGGGCGGGTCAGTGTCTAGTTATTGGGCCCATGGTCTCTCTCATTACATCAATATGCTCCCTTTCTGTCTTCACCTCTCCCTTCCCCTTCTGTTCCCATGTGGCCACCCTGGTCCTCAAGTGTCCCCACAGCTGGTTCAATGACCCAGTTCTGGTCCCATTTAGCAAATGCTCCGATCTTTTTAGGCCAGGCCAGCCTCAGCACAACACAGGAGAATTAGTGGGGATCTCCAGGGATGTGACGGGCTGGGGCTGGAAGTGGGGGCAGGGACGTGGTGCCAGGACCCTGACGGGAATGCACAAAATACCGAGACCCCACGAGGACCCTTGAGGGACAGAGGGGAGAACAGGTTCTCAAAACCCGGGTGGGCTTTCCCCTCCAGCCTGTCACCTCCCATGTGACAGTGGGTGTCCCCTGTGCTCTGATGTCTGCAAAAAAAGGTTCTTTGAGGTCCATAGCCTTTAATCCCTTTGCCTGTGGGAGCCTTAGTGTGAGCGCCCTCCACTGGGGACAGGTGGCCCAGCTGGAGAGCCAGCCCCCAGCCCCACCAGCCAGAGTCCTTCAGAGCCCGCGTGCTTCCTGGACTCTGGAGAAGGGCACAGCCGGACAGCCATGAGATTTTAGGTAACAACTGCTCCTTCTCCATGCCTGTGGGGAGCAGGAGAGAAGAGAATAAGACAGGCAGAAATGAAGCAGAAGAGGCGGAGAAGGGAATTAAGACACACGGACACCAGAGTGTAATAGGAAACAGCACAGAGAAAGAGCCAAGCCAGGCAAAGAGAGGAGAGGGAGGCCGCACACGGGGTGACCAGATCACAATTATGTGGCCACATGAGGCGGGGAAGGCAACAGGGAAGGGAACGGAGGGCACTGGGTTAGGACAAGAGCCGCATAAACAACTGCACCCTGGGCCGGGCCCACGCCCAGAGCACTGCAGGAAGCCCTGTGGCTCCTGGAACCCGAACACCTTCCACACCCACGAAGCCATTTCCAGCTGCAATCTGGTGCACAGGCCTCCTGGGAGCTCAAAATGTCAAGCGAACTGTGCTTCTAACAGGCCATGGCATTCCCAAGACGGAGACCCACTGGATCCCGGGTGGGTGACCCAGACAATTGGGCCAGCCACCCAGGTTGGAGTGGCCCCCATCTGAGCCAGGACCTCTCTCCCTGCCCCGCAAAGTGAAGCTCGAATTCCCCTCCCTCCAAAGGCTCAGGGGGCAGTAAATTCATTGAACAGGTATTAAGCTCCTACTGCATGCTAGCATAGAATGAGGTGCCAGGGAGATCCTCTGAGGGGAGGAAATAGGTTCCAAGGCAATCGGGGCTGGCGTGCAGCGCTCCCTGGGCAGGAGCCACTAAGTTCGCCCTCTTGTCACTACCGAAGCGGGAACTGTGGCCGGAGAAGAGTGGGGTTGGCAGCACGGGCACCCACGGGCAGCGGGCGAAGGTGGTCATTTGCGTCTTTTCTAAACCCAGGAAGGTGCAGGAGGCCGTCCTGACCCAGGGGCTGCTCGGGGGCAGGGAATCGGAGTGGAGCCGAGGGGTGGGTCCCGGGAGTGCGCAGATCCACCCGCCCCGCCGCCCAGCCCCTGGGAGTCTGCGGCGGCCACGCGTCTCCGCTGGACCCTTCACAACCCGAGACGTCTGGCTCCTCCCAAACGGGGGTTCAGCGCCCCGCGGCCTCGCCCTCCTGGCCCCACCCAGCCGCTTTTCTCCTCCCGACGCCCCATCCAGGCTCCCAGCGCACGGAAGACGCGGTAGGGAGAGGCCCCTGGCCTTCATGCTTCCCGGGAAACAACTCGGACTTTCAGAGCCAGGACCGCGACCCGGCAACCTCGGCACAGCGGACGCTCCGACCCCACCGAGCTCCGCTGGAGGCGCCACCGCAGTGCTCTCGGGCACCGCGCCCAAAGCTGGTTCTCCGAGCCCCGCGCGCGAACCAATGCCGGGCGCGGCGGGATGCTTAAAAATCTGTGGGAATCCAAAAGGTTTTTAATCACAGTTACTTTTCAAGGAACCTAGGCATCAGAAAGCAAGAACTTTGAACATGGGTTTCTTATACACCTTGTGAATGTCAGAAACTAGGCGCAAGACGTATCTTCTCATTTAATCTTCATTATGCTTCGGTATTACCCCATTTTACACATGAGAAAACTGACTCTTTGAGAGGATAAATAAAGGAGTTGGGATTGAATCTTAGCGTTTTCTTATCTAGGATATTATAACCAAAGGAAACCAACTTAGAAGAGGGGCTAGGGAAAAACACCTTCACAGGCAAATGATGATTCTTTGCTGGTTGTGGTGAATCAGGAGAGCATTTTGTGAGGACCCTGGGGTTTTCAAAGTGTGGTCTCTGGATCTCCTGCACCAGGATTCCTGTCAGAGGGAGCAACATCTTCAATTACAGATTCTTTTTTTAAAAAATATTGGTTTTTAGTTGTAGTTGGACACAATACCTTTATTTTTATTTATTTATTTTTATGTGGTGCTGAAGATCCAACCTAGAGCTTCACATGTGCTGAGCTACAATCCCAGCCCCCAAATACAGACTCTTATCCCAGCAACTTGGGGGGCTGAAGCAGGAGGATTACAATCCTCTGCCAATCTAGGCATCTTAATGAGAACGCTATCTTAAAATAAAATTTAAAAAGGACTGGTGATGTAGCTCAGTGGTAAAGCACCCCTGGATTCAAAAACAAAACCAAGAAAAAGAAAACCCTAATGCAAATTCCTGGGCCCCTTCTGAATCAGAACCATGAGGTAAAATCCAGGAAACTTCATCTGTAAAAGCTCTCTAAATAAAGGAGTTGGGATTGAATCTTAGCGTTCAATTGGCATTCAAGTCTTAACTACTGAAAGAGGAAGTAGAGGTAGGGGACACCTGGAATTAACAGCCCTACATAACAGGCTTCCCCAGGCTTGTGGCAGGAGGGAATACTTTTTTTTCCCTACCCGCCTCTCTTAAGTCAGAAACAGCAATTATTTATTTATAATAATAATAATATTATTAAGTTGTAGTTGGCCACAAACCTTTATTTAATTTTATGTGGTGCCGAGGATCAAACCCAGTGCCTCACATGTGCTAGGTAAGTGCTCTAGCACTGAGCCCCAGCCCCCATTCACGTAATAATTCCTTATAGAAGATAATCTGTTCATTGCCTGCTTCCCTGTTCACTTCTCTTTGGCCATTGTGAGGACAAACTCCTTTTTGTTGTTGTTGTTGTTTTGTGTTTTTTTTATTGTTGTTGTTTTGTGTTTTTTTTAAAAGAGAAAGAGAGAATTTTTAAATATTCATTTATTTATTTTTAAGTTTTCGGCGGACACAACATCTTTGTATGTGGTGCTGAGGATCGAACCCGGGCTGCACGCATGCCAGGCGAGCGTGCTACCGCTTGAGCCACATCCCCAGCCCCAAGGACAAACTTCTATGTTTCATAGTTGGATTGTGAGTAAATCTCACTTCTAACAATGCCTTCTGTCAAGCAGTTTGTCATACTGGTGTGACATGGGTTTGCTTTTTTTCATTAGTGAAATGAAAATGCCAATCTTTAATACTTTGCAGAATGGGTGCAAAGATCAAATAGGATTATTCATGTAAAACCCCTTTAAATATACCCTGATGCAGAACAATGACAATTGCTGGTTTTAGGCTGACCTAGTCCTGAGACAGATGACTACTCATTTCCTTTCCTACTTGGTACTTTTTCAGTTCCTCTGGAAACATAACAGCTGAGTTTATAGTCTGGCCAGCAGAGGGCAATGGAGGTCAACCTTGCCTGCTAGATCAAGAACACATCAGCAGTTCAGAGAAATGATTGCTAAAGTGTGTTCCCTGGCCAGCAGCATCAGTATCACCTGAGTACTTGTTAGAAATACAAATTATTGAGCCAAACTCCAGAACTATTGAATTGAAAACTCTGAGAGTAGGGCCCAACAATCTGGGTTTCAACAAGCTCTGCTGCGGATCTTTTGCACCCTCACATGTGATGTTACTGTTTTTTAGTGTATTAAGAATTCTCAAGCCAATCCCTAAAAAACAAATGCCAAATGTCTTCTCTGATATAAGGAGAGCAACTAAGAACAGAGCAGGGAGGAAGAGCAGGAGGAAAAGATTAACATTAAACAGGGATGAGAGGTGGGAGGGAAAGGAAGAGAGAAGGGAAATTGCATGGAAATGGAAGGAGACCCTCATTGTTATACAAAATTACATAGAAGAGGATGTGAGGGGAAAGGGGAAAAAAACAAGGGAGAGAAATGAATTACAGTAGATGGGGTAGAGAGAGAAGATGGGAGGGGAGGGGAGGGGGGATAGTAGAGGGTAGGAAAGGCAGCAGAATACAACAGGCACTAGTATGGCAATATGTAAAAACGTGGATGTGTAACCGATGTGATTCTGCAATCTGTATACGGGGTAAAAAATGGGAGTTCATAACCCACTTGAATCAAATGTATGAAATATGATATGTCAAGAGCTTTGTAATGTTTTGAACAACCAATAAAAAAAAATTAAAAAAAAGAATTCTCAATCAGTATGGCCTGGGCCTCCCCAAGCAAGGTCACTAGAACCCATCCCCTGGGATGACTTGAGTCTCGGTTTGTGTTGCACAGAGACTAGATGATGGGATTTGGGGGAAAGCAGCAAGCAAACCTTACCATCAGGAGTCGGGGTGTGGCTCAGTGGTAGAGTGCTTGCCTGGCATGTGTAAGGCACTGGGTTCCATTCTTTGCACCCACATAAATAAATAATTAAAATAAAGGTCTATTGACCTTTATTAAAAAAATAAACTACTATCATCATCTTGCATGTGTAGAGTGGTAGAACCCACAAAAAAACTTCATATTTATTACATCATAGTTGTTATTATTTTGGTGGTAGTGGTACTGGAGATTGAACCAGGGCCTTGAGCATGCTAGACAAATGCTCTGCTACTGAGATATATCCCAGCCCTTTTATTTTGAGACATAGTCTTGCTAAATTGCTAAAGCTGGCTTTGAAGCCTCAGCTTCTTGAGTAACTGTGATTATGGGTGTACGCCACCATGCGTGGTTCCTTAGTTGTTTCTTTTTTTTTTTTTTTTTTTGGTACCAGGGAGTGAACCCAGGGATGCTTAATCACTGAGCGCTTTTTTTTTTTTTTTTGCAACACAAAGTTGCTTAGGGTCTTGCTAAGTTGCTGAGGCTGGGTTTGAACTTACAATCCTCCTGCCTCAGACTCCCAAGTTGCCAGGATTACAGGCATGCAATCACTGCACATGGCTTTCATTAGTTGAAGTAATTCTGAGTGGTTGATCTTCTTTTCATTGTACACATGAGCAACATGCAGTTGGATGCATTTGATGCTACACAGGGAAGATTCCAGACTAAGAGCCATTTCACAATTCTGGATTCTATATTAGAAGAGGACGAGGTTCTGCCAGATGATACTAAGGAAGCTCTCTGAACCCCAAATCCACTTACAGTGGGAATTGGGGACTTTAGTGTTCCTTCTTTCTCTTTCCATTCTTCTTTAGAATTCCAAATTCCTACAGCCTGCTCCCCCTTGGGAGCCATTCCCACTCAGCCTCTCCAGCTCCATGGCTGAGCTCACTCAGGAAATACCGGTGCTGGCCGCTAGCCTGGAGCTCTGCAGACTCTGCTGCATCTCTGGGATCCACCTATCCCCCTCCCTGTGCTCGGCCACAGTGAGCTCCGTGCATGCTCTTGTGGGGACATAGCAAACATATTTCCTCCCATTAAAAATATTGAACTAGGGCTGGGGATGTGGCTCAAGCGGTAGTGCGCTCGCCTGGCATGCGTGCGGCCTGGGTTCAATCTTCAGCACCACATACAAAACAAAGATGTTGTGTCTGTCGATAACTAAAAAATAAATAATAAAATTCTCTCTCTCTCTCTCTCTCTCTCTCTCTCTCTCTCTCTCTCTCTCCCCATTCTCTCTTTAAAAAAAATAAAATATAAAAAAATAATAAATAAATAAAAATATTGAACTAAGCTGGGGATATAGCTCAGTTGGTAGAGTGCTTGTTTTGCATGCACAAGGCCCTGGGTTCTAATCACCAGCACCATAAAAAAAATTGAGTTAAGAATCATTTGGCATAAAATCAGTACTTTTATTGGCGACGCAGTACAAGACATGCACAGAGCTTCTCGGTTTTTGCTTTCACTGATCCTAAGTCTTTTTTTTTTTTTTTTAAACTGGGGATTTAAGCCAGGGGCATTTCACCACTGAGCCACACCCCCAGCTTTTTTGTGTGTTTTATTTTGAGACAGGGTCTCGCTAAATTGCTTAGGACCTCCCTAAATTGCGGAGGCTGGCTTTGAACTTACGATCCTCCTGCCTCAGCCTCCCGAGTTGCTGGCATTACTGATGTTTGCCACCACTCCCAGCAGTTTCTGAGGGTCATCTGTACCCACAAAAGAGGCACTGGAAGGCGATCCTAAGGAATTCCTGGATCATTTCCGTGGAGGGAACTCAACTCAGGACAAGTGGGGTCTTGGACTTTCATGAGAGAAAAGAATTTCAGCAGCATCAGTAGAGGCACAGGACTTTATTTAGGAAAGCAAGGAGTACACTGGAGGGCCATCTCAGAGTGGGAGATGTGTTTGGGATTCCCTGGCTCCGCTTTTTCTTTGGGGGTATACCCAGGACTGGACTCAGGGAACTGAGCTCCACCAGCCACTGGGCCACCTGGGCCTTGATCCCGCGCAGCCTGAAGAGCTCCTGGTGCCCGAGCCGGGCAGCCCACAGCGCCGCCTGCTGCACCCTCTGAGGGCGGGGTAAGGTCTCAGGCTCACCACGTGCCCCCCCAGGCCCTCCAAGCCCACCGCCCAGCCTCTCCTGTCGCCTCCATGCCCTCAGTGTCCCTCAAGTCCCTTCCTGTGGCTCCTGTGGTGACAGAGGTCACAGAATGACAGGAGCAGACCCCTGGGGCCTCTCTCAGCTGTGGAGGTGGAGTCTGGAATTTGGTGGCAACAGAAAAGAAGATTTTTCAGGGCCACACAGCATCTCTCCCTTTTTCTGGTGGCACCCAGGAGGGAGGAACAGTGTCATCCTGCCCCACAGGACACCCAATTGGGAATCGAGTGGGTAAATCTGCATAAATATGGGGCAGACGCTTCAGTGGTTTTACTATATTTACTTTGAGCTCCGGTTGGTGCTATGTACTGAATATGGATTGATGCCCCAAACTCAGACAGGAGTCTCATCCTGGAAGTTACACTCAGGGTATTAAGAGGGACAAGGGCAGCTGGCCGTGTACAAAGGCATGACCTTGGGAAGTGATCTGTTTAGGTCACTAGAGTCATGGGTCGTGATGGATCCCTGTGGCTTTTCAATCCCCCCTTCTTCGTTTTCATGGCACTGGGGATTGAACCCAGGGTCACTCTAGCACTGAGCTTCACCCCAGTCCTTTTTATTGAGACAGGGTCTGGCTAAGTTGCTGAGGCTGGCCTCTAACTGGGGATCCTCCTGCCTCGTCCTCCCAGGTAGCTGGGATTACAGACTTGCACCACAGTGCCCAGCCTCTTATGGCTTTGTAAGGAGGGGAAGAGAGAGCACACAGAGATCCAGGAGCACTCTCCTCAGGGGCCCAGGGGCCCCTCACCAGTGCCTGTGCCATGCTCTTGGGTTATGGTACTTCTGGAACTGGGAGCCCACATAAACCCTTTTCATTTTAAAGTAGTCTGCCTTGGGGATTTTGATACAGTCATGAAAAGCTGCCTAATACAACTGGATAAGCAAGAAAGAGGCCTGTGCAGGAGTTCAAGGAAGAGGGGGCAAGGGTGGGGTTGCAGGTGATGGCGTCATCACCCAGCACCACGGATTCCATTTTGTAAGATTCCTGGGGGCCTCTGAAGCCCAATCCAGGCTTTTCTAGACACCAATGGCAGGATCCAATACTCCACTAGTGAGGGGGGGCTCCCTGCTCAGCCCTGAGGTCCATCATGTAGCTTCACTGCCCCCTTCTTCTCAGGGGAGGCTGGGCGAGGCAGAAAGGAGGCCTGAAGCCTTCAGCTGGGGGCCGCGCTGCTCAGACAGCATTTCATGCTGAGGACGGGGGATGGAGGTGTAAGGAGAAGGTCAAGTGTGCAGTGTGTGGCAGGTGACTGCAGTGTGGCAGGCAGGTGAAGCCCAGCGGGGAGGCCACCAGGATCCAGGTGAGGAGCAGCAGGGTGGCTATGGAAGGGATGGCTAGTGGATACTGTTATTTAACAAGGGCGACGAGACACCTGCCACGGGACAAGAGCCGTCCCAATACCTGGGGACCAACCATGAGCTCTGGAGGTGCTGGCGCTGTAGTGTGAGGCTCAGGGATAAGGAACTAAATAGGCGCCTGTTGGTGACAAGGACCAAGGAAGGGAGCAAATAGACAGAAGAGTGGAGCTGGGGGTGGATGTTGCCTTAATAGGAAGGAAGGATCCCTGACTGGTGACACCACAGGGCTCCATCGAGGTTCCGGGACTTGGTTATGAGTTAGATAAGGGAAGGTGGCCAGGAGCATGAGGCAGGGGTGGCCAAGAGACTGACACTGTGTGGTCAGGGTGGAGCTGGGCTTCAGAGGAGGCTGGTTCTGCTGCTTGATCAGGAAGAATCGGAGGCGGCGAGTTCAGGGTGTGGGGAAGATGTGCTCAGGGGTGGACACAGGGGCTTTGGTGCCTGTGGAGTTCCTGGTGGACACACAGCCTTACGTGTCTGTGGCGCCCCCTGGTGGACACACAGCCTTAGGTGCCTGTGGCGCCACCTCGTGGACACACTGGCTTCTATGCCTGTGACGCCCCCTAGTGGACACACAGGCTTAGGTGCCTGCGGAGTTCCTGGTGGACATACGGGCTTAACTGCCTTTGGCGCCCCCTGGTGGACACACGGCCGGAGGTGCCTGTGGCACCCCCCATGAACACACAGGTTTAGGTGCCTGTGGCGCCCCCTGGTGGACACACAGGTTTAGGTGCCTGTGGCGCCCCCTGGTGGACACACAGCCTTAGGTGCCTGTGGCTCCCCCTAGTGGACACACAGGCTTAGGTGCCTGTGGTGCCTCCTGTTGGACACACAGCCTTAGGTGCCTGTGGCGCTCCCTGGTGGCCACATGGGCTTTGGTGCCTGTGGTGCTCCCTAGGGAGCTGTCTTTGGGCTGCGGAAGCTTGCGAGGCCCTCACAGTGGAATGTGGGCTTTTCCCACAGCGTGGAGAGAAACTGCAAAACTGAAAGCACCAAACCTCTGCTCCCAGAGAGCACAGAGCTCCCAAAGCCACTCAGACTTTTTTTTTCTTGATACCAGGGATTGAACCTGGGGTGCCTAATCACTGGGCCACACCCCCAGCCCCGTTTTAATATTTTAAAATTCTGAGACAGTTCTCACCAAGTTAGCCTCACCGAGTTGCTTAGGGCCTGAGTTGGTGAGGCTGGCCTTGAACTTGCAATCCTCCTGCCTCAGCCTCCTGAGCCACTGCCATCACAGGTGTGTGCTACTTCTCCCGGATTACTCAGAAAATTGTGAAGCCGAAAGGAAAAGAGGAGAAAGGGAGCTTTGAAAAGAAACGACTTTTCAAAGAATGGTGGAAGGTCAGGATTTCATTTTTCAGGAAGACAAGGACAAGCTGACTTTCAGAAAGTCCCAAACAGGGAGAGCTGAGACAAGAGCGTGAGCAGAGGGTCAGTGCCGGGAACTCAGCGAGGAGGACAGCCAGGAGGTTCCCCACGGGCAGCGGGAGGGCTGGGCTGTGCTGGTGGGCGGCAGAGCAGGAACCTGGGCAGGTCTGGTTTCGGGGGTGATGGACGGTGCATCCACAGGAGGCGAGATACAGGGCCGCCGGTTGGGGCCAAGGGAGGTCTGAATGGGGACCCTGTGCACCCCAGCTTCTGTGCATGGAGGACACTCCCCATTTCCTTGGATGAACTGTTCAAAGGACTGTTCCAGTGAGTCTGGATTCTTAGCAAAGTTTGTCCTGCTCCAGAAAAAATAGCCAGACACAAGAGCATCTCTGGGATTTCTGATGATATAAATCACCTTAAATGGAAACAGGAGAGAATGAACAGCTAATACCATCATTTCCACCTTTTTTGATCTTTACCTTTATTTATTTATTTGGGTACCAGGGATTGAACTCAGGGATGCTTAACCACGGAGCCACATCCCCAGAACCCCCCTGTTTGGTTTTTATTTAGAGACTGAGTTGCTTAGTGTCTCACTAAGTTGCTGAGGCGGGCTTTGAACTGGCGATCCTCCTACCTCAGCCTCCTGAGCCGCTGGGGTTACAGGTGTGCGCTAACATGCCTAGATTTTACCTTTAATCTTGAGCTTTAAGTTGCATTAAATGTCTCCTAAATATGAATGAAACATTTTCGTGTGTGTCTGGAAATTGAACACAGCGGTGTGCTGAGTGAGGCTACCTGCCATTTTATTTTTATTTTGAGACAGGGTCTCCCTAGATTGCAGAGGCCGCCTTAAACCTGCAGTCTTCCTGCCTCCGTCCTGGGTTGCTGGGCTCACCAGTGTGTGCTCCCGTGCCTGGCTGGTGGGATGGTCTCAGTGACCACAGTCATTAAAGGGACATGCAGGCTAAGGTTCCTAGGAAATATCACGGTGGCAGGATGGACAAAGGCAAGAGGAACCCCTGGTACGTTCCTTCTCACCATGAGAAGTCTGTGTGCTTTAAGGATCACCAACGGGGTGATGGATAAGTCATGGCATATATGTAGACACATACAATATACAGTCGTTTCCCACCCACGACACACATTCCACTGGGCGAATGAATCCAGATACCTAGGTGCTCACAGCCTGAGTCCATGTGCGGGAATAAAGAACAACCAGAACTAGTCCATACCTGGCCGCGGTGTGCATCCCGAAGTCCCTGTGGCTTGGGGGCTTTAGGTAGGAAAATCACAAATTTGAAACCAGTCCCACCAATGTAGCGTGGCCCGAAGCAACTTAGCAAGACCCTGTCTCCAAATAGAAAATAAAAAGGGCTGTGGATGTGGCTCAGTGGTTAAGTGCCCTTGGGTTCAATCTCTTGCAGAAAAACACAGCAAAACAAAACTAATTTACAGCTGTAACTAAGTATGGTATTTGCCTTTGTGGGGGGGGGCACTGACTGAGTGGGCACGAGGGAACTTTCTGGCATGGTAGAACTTTCTGGAACAATGCTCATCTGGAATATGGTTACTTGCTGCAAGAGTAGACTTTCTGGAAAGTAGAAGTGTTCTCATCCTATCAGGAAGATAGTGACCCAGTTGTGTACGTATCATCCAGACAATTATTTTTGTAGATGGACATGGTGCCTTTATTTTTATGTGGTGCTGAGGATGGAACCCAGAGCCTCACATGTTAGGCAAGTGCTCTACCACTGAGCCCCAGCCCCAGACCGGAGATAGTGATTGAGATATTCACACACACACACACACACACATACACACACACACACACCCCACACACTCGGGCAGGATCACTTGGAGTTTGAATATCAGAATTTTGCTTTCCGTTTTGCACCAACTCTCCGGTCATTATTCAAGGCCTTGATTTATTTGCCAGACTCACATAGACACCTGCAGATAGTTGCAAGGGGACAAATTCATTGTTGCTGCACCCACATGACATTTCCAAGAGAGGAGATGACAATGAGGATGATTTTCATGCTGGGGATTTCCCTCAAGAACACCGAGCCACATCCCCTTCCTTTTAATTTTTTTATTTTGAGATGAGTTCTCACTGAGTTTCTTAGGGCCTTGCTAGATCACTGATAGTGGCCTTGAATTTGTGATCCTCCTGCCTCGGCCTCCCAAGCCGCTGAGATTACAGCTGAGAGTCACTGTGCCCAGCCAACAGAGGAGATTCTGAGCTGTGTTTCCAGATGTAGTTTAAGATAGAAATTTTTTAAAAAATCATACAGAAATGAATACCTTCCAGCAAACTGTTTCCAAAAACAGCACGCAGTGGGTGGGACCCTGGCTCTCCCTGGTCTTTCTGATCAGCTCTAAGCCCCAGGGAGGCTCACGGGGCTGGTGGACTCGGGCCCCTGCTCTGTGCAGCAGATGGCCATCCTTAGGGAGAGTGGCCAGGCCTCCAGAGCCACCTGGGCTCCCGCAGCTGATATGACCCAGCTGACTTCACTATCAGGCAGGGGACTTACTATTCCTCTTTTAGGGCAGCAAACGCGGGGCAATCTAGAATACGATGCAGCTGTAAATGTAAGGTTGTACTTAAAATGTCATTTTCGAAGATTCTGTTTTTGTCCTTTTACATCAAGCATTTTTTTTTTTTTGTACCAGGGATTGAACCCAGAGGGACTTAACCCTGAGCCACATCCCCAGCCCTTTTTTTACATTAGATTTAGACACAGGGTCTGGCTGAGTTGCTTAGGCCCTCACTAAATTGCTGAAGCTGGCTTTGAACTCTTGATCCTCCTGCCTCAGCCTCCTGAGCTCTGGGGTCACAGACGTGAGCCACTGCACCTGGCTCCACCTTAACTCAGGCTCCAATAACCTGTGGGCCGTCCAGTCCTTGTCCTCAAGCATGGTTCTAGGTGTGGCAACATGGGGCTCACCGGATGCCCGCCGGTCCCAGTCCCTCTCTTCCTCCCAATGAGAAGGCACCCCCAGCAGGATCTCTGGGGCTCTGGGGGCAGGTTAAAGTCTAAGAGGCATTTGTTAAGCATTTCTACAGCATCAGGCACTGACCTTGCCCTTGGAAGTGAAGAAGGACTTGGGGAAGAGGTGGAAAGGAAGGTGGGAGGCGAAGCAGCGCGGGCCCTCCGCGTCTCCGTCTAACTGCTCAGCGTCCCCTCTCTCTATCCAGGGCGAGCGCTTCCAGAAGGGCACTGATTGAACCCACTTGGGGTCCCCGCGTGAGTGAATCAGGCAGAGAACTTCAATCAACCATAGGGTTCCTGGATAAAGAGGGAAAAGTGACGTTCACTCCTTTCAGTGTGACCTTTGAAGTAAAAATTATGGTAAAATAGATGAGCTTTCTGTGATAACCATTTAACATTTTCTATTGATTTACTTACTTTTTGCAGTATTAGGAATTTCACCCAGAGACCCTATACCGCGGAGCCCCATTCCCAGCCCTCTTTATTTTTTTACTTTGAGACAGGTTCTCGTTGGGTTTGGTGGTGCATGCCTGTAATCCCAGCAGCTCAGGAGGCTGAGGCAGAAGGATGGCAAGTTTAAGGCCAGCCTTAGCAAATCAGAGAATCCCTCAGCAACTTAGCAAGATCCTATCTCAAAATATCCTGGGGATGTAGCTCAGTGGTAAAGTTCCCCTGGATTCAATCCCCAGTATCTAAAAACAAAACAACAAACAAACAACCCCCCAATGAAAAAAAAAAAAAAGCAAACAAGAGAAAGACCCTCCTCTCCCCCCCCCCAAAAAAAAAACCCACAAAAAACCCTGGAGATAGATTCTCACTAAGTTGGCCTTGTTTTTCTTGATTTGTTGGGTTTGGTTTACACTTGGTTTGGGATTCTGTGTGTGTGCCACATGTGTGTGTTTGGGTGCCTTGCTGGGGACAGAATCCAGGATTTCCCGGATGTTAACAAGTGCTCATGAGCCACATCCCCAGTCCCTTTGTATTATTTCATTTTTATTAGGAGACAGTTTTGCTAAATTGCCCCTGGTGACCTTGAACTCCTGACCCTCCTGCCTCTGACTCAAGTAGCTGGTGCTCTCCACCACTGCAGAGGCCAGAGGAGCCATCTATTTTTGGGAGGGGGATACTGAGGATTGAACCCCGGGGTGCTCAACCTCTGGGCCACATCCCCAGCCCTTTTGTGTTTCTTATTTGGAGTTGCAAAGGGTCTGGCAGAGCTGCTGAGGCTGGCTTTGAGCTCACAGTCCTCCAGCCTCAGCCTCCTGAGTTCCAGAGATTACAGGCATGCCACTGCACCCGGCCACAGTGTCCATCTTTCAGGGGCAGGACTTTGTTTTCATGGTCACCACTTTGTTCCCAGCAGGTACATGAAGTGTGGAAAGGGATGAAGCAAGGAGCAGTGGCAGTTTCTGTGCTGGGACTGAAGTGGGGACTCCAGCAGCTAGGCAGACACTCTACCTGGGTGGTGTCTCCAGCCTTGGGTGGGGTGCATCCCAGGCAGGACACTGAGCAGCAGTATTAGGTAAGGAGACAGACCTGTCCTAAGAAACTGTAAACTTTCATGTCATTTTCAACTTGGTTGAGTTATTTTGAGGTCCCTGGTCTGTGACCCCCTCATCAGTCCCCTTCATCCGAGGCCAGGAGGGACAAGGCCCGCCAGCATGGTGATGAACCCAGCCTAATTCCCTCCTAGATTGGGAGCTACCTCGTCACAAAAGTTAATTTCTCTTTTACTATAAATCACTGTGATCTCTGAACTTGCTTGGAATGCCTGCCCGAGCCTGGAACTCACCATGCCTGGCTTCCCCTGACCAGATACCACGCCCTCTGAAACCTCAGCTGTGCCTCAGAAATTCTGACGTTGGATCCCAGTTCACTCCCTCAGTGCTGAACCCTGAGACCACTAACCTACTGCCTGCCTTTGGGTTATGCTTGTCAGAATCCTGTTCTCTGTAAGTTCTCAAGACACCCCCTTTGCGACTTGTAGTGCTGTAAAGCTGTGCTCCTAGAGAGCTGGGGGCTGTTCTCTCACCACAGGTTTCTGGAGAGACAGTCCCGCATGGTTGGAATCACAAGCTTGCTTTAATTTATTTTAAATTGGAGTTGAGGGGTCTTTCCGTGGTGGTTTAAGGATGGCTGGATCAAACCCAGGGGTCCCTTCAGAACCCTGAAGCCCTCTTACTCCACCCCCAGGAGACCTGGGCAGCCCTCCCAGGGCGCACCCCTGAGCCTCCAGCCCCAGGGCAGAGCAGCCCAAGCCAAGGTCACAGCCTAGGCCTGCAGCCTGCAGCTTGGAGAGTGGACTGTGCCCTTGGGGGACCTGGGAGGAGGCTGGGGGCTCCCCAGGCTGGAGCAGCAGTGACTGGAGTGGGCTCAGGTGGGTAGGTGTGGACCAATTCCCTGGCCCTAAACAGTTGGGGCTCTGGCCTGGGCGGGCAGGAGGACACCCCGGGAAGTGGCTGGTGAGGGGCTGAGGCTGTGTGGGTGGGTCCCGTGGTTCCTGCACAGCAAGCCCCAGCCCCTGGGGGAAGTTGGAATCCAGCCAGGAAACCCCTCCCAGGGCGGGGCCCAGGGGGCGGGGAGGTGGGGCTGGGCCGGCCTGCAGGTGGGTATTTAAGCCGGGTCTTGAGGGTCTGGTCCCACTCCTCTGAAGGGAGCCTTCCAAGCCATGGGAGAAACGGAATTAGAGGTCGCTGTCCTGGAAGAGATGGAAAGAGAGATCGCTGCCTGGGATGAGATAGAAGCAGACATTGCTGCCGCGTATGAGTTGGAAATATGGATGGATGCCTGGGATGAGAGGAAAACGGAGATCGATGCCGTGTATGAGATGGAAAAAATTCGCCATATGCAGGGTGAGCTGGTTGGGGGGCCGCGCGGGGCCTGTGCTGGGAGGGCTGTCACAGGAGAAGGGCTGTCTCTGTAGGGGGGTCCAAGGGGGAGTTCCTGGAGTAGGGGCTCTGTTTGGGACGAGCGGTTTTCTTGGCAAAAAGAACTCCAACACGCACCATTCAAAGCCCAGGCTTCCTAAATGAGGCTCATTATGGGAGGAACCTGCAGGGAGTTTGAGACAGACTCTAATTACCTTCAAACCAGCTTCACCTGCCTGCAGCCTGCAGCTAACTATTAGAGTAGCAAGGTTTATTGAAGAGAGAGAGAGAGAGAGAGAGAGAGAGAGAGAGAGAGAGAGAGAGAGAAAGAGAACATATTCCAGGGAGTGGATTTGATTGGGGAAGAAAACTCTGGGGAAAATCCCATCCAATGAAGATTAAGGGGGGCAGTGTCCCAAGGTCAGGGGCGAAGATTGGGTCTTTGGGGTACAAGTCCTGAGAAGGGTGGGGAAAGCTCTGGACTCAAGATGTGCCTCAGCGCCTCCCTCCCAGCCAGGGAGGTGACTCAAATCACGCGCCAGGATGGCCTCCCACAAGTAAAGAAGGAAGAATGGCGCCAGTCTCAAGCGGGAGACGCCCTTTGGGGGTTCCCAGCTCTTTTTACAGGAGACTTGGAAGCAGGGTTTGGTGACTATAATCCCTGACAGGAGCCTCCTGGTTTCTGAGGCTGAGGGCAGTTTACCAAGCTCTGTGACCTGGCTGGGGAGGGGCTGTCTGGGGCTGAGTGCTGTCAGGCCATGAGTTAAAGCCCAGAGTGCATTTCCCTTTGGTCTCCGTGTCTCAGACCACTTTTTGCTGTGGCTGGCTTTGAACTCGGATCCTCTTGCCTCAGCCTCTGGAGCCCCTGGGATTACAGGCGAGGGCCTGCTGTAATCACTTCCTGTGCAAGGTGCTGCTGCCACCTTGCCAGCTGAGTCCCTGTGGCCCAGGGAAGGGCAGTGTCAATGGGAGGCGGCTGGGGATGGTCTCTGGGGCTTCTCTGATTTTCCTCCTTCTCCCAGGTCCATTGGCCAAGGATTGGTCTATTTTGATCCTCAGCAAGAAGCAGAGGGAGGAGCTGGAGGGGCACTTCCCTAAACACCAGTTTCTATCACTGGATCAACTGAAGCCCTCCAGCGACCGCCTAGACCCTCAAAAGGTGGGGGTGAGACTCCACACCCCTACCTTGCCCTGGCTGGGCCGCGTCCCACGCTCCCTCTGCAGAAGCCTGGGGCACACAGGGGCCCAAGCTACCCTGGGTCCTCCTGGGCTCTGGCTGGACCCCAAGCTCAGCTTCTGCCTTCTGTGCTGCACAACTTTGATCAGCCCAGACGGCTGCCCGGTGCCCTTCCAGGACCCAGACCCCAGCACCCTCTAAACCCGAGGAGCCCCTGGCAGAGCCCCCCCATCCCTGGGCTCTGGGTCCTCTCCCTCTGGGATTCTCCCCCTGGCCTTTCACCTCTAGAGCCCAAGGGCCCTCTCTGTTTTGGTTCTCTTTTTGCAGAGCTGGGACAGAACCCAGGGCCTTGGCACCCAGTGTCAGACCAGCTCCCCACCACCAAGCTGGCACCCCGCCCTTTATTGGATGACCCAGGGTGGCCTTGAGCTCACTATCCTGTTTCAGCCGCCCAAAGGTCTGGATTAGAGGCACATGTCCTGGGCCCAGCGCCCCCACCCACATGCACCTTCCCACCTGGGGCCCAGGCAGGTGTGAGAAGTCCCTCTACATCTTTCTGTTTTGCCTTGTCTCCCCAGGATTGGCTTCGGATGATGCAGCAGTGGATTAAATTCCGCCGCTCCTCCCAGCCCTCAGGCTCCTGCCTGGTGCACTCAACCAGGACAAGCATGACCTGGCAACCCCGCTACTGGCCCGACTCATTTTGCACTTGTCCATCCACCGAAGGTGCCGGCTCCTGCAGCCTAAGAATCCCCCGAAGCTCCTGCGTTCAGTGCCAGGCCCGAGAGTGCCCAGGAGAGTGAGCCTGCAGCAAAGCGTCCTAAGAGGCCCTTGCATCCTGGGGGTACTCGGTGACAAACAAGAGGCCACTTGAAGAGACTTGCACATGACCTTCCAGACGACCTTCAAGAGGAAGACAAATGAGATCCAAGAGATTTCTGAGTGGGTGGGGGTTCTTCACCTGCCCCATCCCACAGGTCCTCCCTCTGGCCACTCTCCATCTCTTGTCACCCCTACCTGTTTGAGTCACCGGGAGTGTGTCTGGGTCTCTGGGAGTGGAATGGGTGTTCCTGGGTACACCTTCCCCGCACCCTGCCAGAGGTGAGGCTGTGACCACCTGCTGGCTTGTGTCCTAACCACATTGTCCCTCATGAATAAAGTCCCATAATAAAGGTTTTTCCCATTCGTGTTTGTTTTCATTTGTAGGATCTGGCTTTTGCAGTTACCTGTTGGAACCCTCTTGAGTGCTTTCTACCAGTGAGTTCTCTAGGGATTTACTGGAAATCTCTAGAGGCTGACAGGACTGAGAAGCCTGGTTCTCAAGTGGCCGTGGACAATGTCCGCAGGCTGTTTCCGAGACCACGTGGTCGGCTCACAGTGGCAGTCAGCAGTGGGGCTTTGGGAGATGCTCGGCTTCCTCCTTTGGAAGTGCCCCAGTTTTTCTTTTGGGGTGGGGATTGAAGCCAGGGTGTTCTGTCACTAAGCTGCCTCCCCAGCCCTTATGTTTCTGACAGTGTCCCCAGTGAGGTTCTAAGTTGTGAGGCTGGCCTCAAAAGGTGTTCCCGCCTCAGCCTCCAGAGTGTCTGCCTGGCTGCTGTAGGGATTTTCCCTCCTGATGCGATGGTTTATGGAGAAGCTCATTCACCATAAGTCAAAGGCCCACTCACGCGTGGGTCAGTGTCTAGTTATTGGGCCCATGGTCTCTCTCATTGCATGAATGTGCTCCCTTTCTTCAACTGTCCCTTTCCCTTCTGTCCCCATGTGGCCACCCTGGACCTCCCCATCCCAGGGCTGAAGGCACTTTCAGGGGCCACTGGGCCCAAGCTCTGCTCAGGCACCAATGCACATCTTCCCCTCAGAGTCCACATCTGAGCCGGGTGTGGGGCCCTCGCCTGTAGTCCCAGGGGCTCCAGAGGCTGAGGCAAGAGGATCCGAGTTCAAAGCCAGCCTCAGCAAAAAGTGGTCTGAGACACGGAGACCAAAGGGAAATGCACTCTGGGCTTTAACTCATGGCCTGACAGCACTCAGCCCCAGACAGCCCCTCCCCAGCCAGGTCACAGAGCTTGGTAAACTGCCCTCAGCCTCAGAAACCAGGAGGCTCCTGTCAGGGATTATAGTCACCAAACTCTGCTTCCAAGTTTCCTGTAGAAAGAGCTGGGAACCCCCAAAGGGCGTCTCCCGCTTGAGACTGGCGCCATTCTTCCTTCTTTACTTGTGGGAGGCCATCCTGGCGCGTGATTTGAGTCACCTCCCTGGCTGGGAGGGAGGCGCTTAGGCACATCTTGGTTCCAGAGCTTTCCCCGCCCTTCTCAGGACTTGTACCCCAAAGACCCAATCTTCGCCCCTGACCTTGGGACACTGCCCCCCTTAATCTTCATTGGATGGGATTTTCCCCAGAGTTTTCTTCCCCAATAAAAGTCCACTCCCTGGAGTATGTTCTCTCTCTTCAATGATAAGTCAAAGGCCCACTCACGCGTGGGTCAGCGTCTAGTTATTGGGCCCATGGTCTCTCTCATTGCATCAATGTGCTCCCTTTCTGTCTTCACCTCTCCCTTCCCCTTCTGTCCCCATTGGCCACCCTGGTCCTCAAGTGTCCCCACAGCTGGTTCAATGACCCAGTTCTGGTTCCATTTAGCAAATGCTCCAATCTTCTTAGGCCAGCCTCAGCACAACACAGGAGAATTAGTGCGGATCTGGAGGGACATGACAGGGTGGGGCTGGAAGTGGGGGTGTGGACATGGTGCCAGGACCCTGAGGGGAATGCACAAAATACCAAGACCCCACAAGGAGCCTTGAGGGCATGAGGGACAGAGGGGAGAACAGGTTCTCAAAACCAGGGTTCACTTTCCCCTCCAGCATGTCACCTCCCATGTGACAGTGGTGTCCCCTGTGCTCTGATATCTGTTAAAAAAAAGGTCCTTTGAGGTCCACAGCCTTTAATCCCTTTGCCTGTGGGAGCCTTAGTGTGAGCGCCCTCCACTGGGGACAGGTGGCCCAGCTGGAGAGCCAGCCCCCAGCCCCACCAGCCAGAGTCCTGCAGAGCCCATGTGCTTCCTGGACTCTTTGGAGAAGGACGCAGCCAGACAGCCATGAGATTTTGGGTAACAACTGTTCCTTCTCCATGCCTGTGGGGAGCCTGCTATGTAGGGTCGCAGTGACAGGTGTGAAGGCCAGGACCTCTGGATCCCCTGCCAGCCCTAACTGCTCCTTCCCTGATCTCTTTCCCTCTGGGGTCCCTGGCCTCTCCCTCCTCCACCTGGGCTCCTCCTTAGCAGGTTTCCCTGGCCTTGACCTAGTCCAGCTCACCACCTGTCCCAATCCTCTTAGAAGCAGGCCAGGCAAGCATCTGCAGAATCTCCTCCAGGGCCAGGACACAGGGGCTGCAGCAGGTGCTGTCAGGGTCTCTGGTTTCTCCTACCTCAACCCCAGGGAGGTGGCCTCAGAAAGATCAAGAGCTGCAGGGCCTCCTCTCCCTGATTTATCCTCAAATTGGGTGGCGGGTGAAGCTCATAAGCCTCCTTTGTGTGTTCAAATAAAAACACACTTTGTGTGTGTGTGTGTGTGTGTGTGTGTGTGTGTGTGGTGCTGGGGATTGAACCCAGGGCCTTGTGCATGTGAGGGGAGCACTCTACCAACTGACCATGTCCCCAGCCCCCTCACCTCTCTCTAAACTGCACTCAGCCCTCCAGGTGTACATCCTGAGGACGGGGTGGAAATGAGGACTGATTTATTTGCTTTTGTATATGAGAATTTCTCACCGTACAAGTGCTCTTATTTATTTGTTTGTTTATTTATTTTTATTTAACAGGGCTGGGTATTGAAGCCAGGGAGCTCCGCCACCAAGCTCCATTCCAGCCCTTTTTATTTTTTATTTGAAGACACAATCTCACTAAGATACTGAGCTGGTGTGGAACTTGGCAGTCCCCTGCCTCGGCCTCCTGACAGCTAAGACGACAAGTGTGTGCCACTCCACCCTGGGAAGTACTCTGATCTTTAAAAGGGTTTTATTTTTTCTGGCTGGGCTGGTGGGGGCGCCTATAATCCTAGCAAGGTCAACCTCAGCAACAACTGAGAACCCCCACCCCCTCGGAAAAAATTCAAAAAATTACAAAGGCCTGAGGGGATGTGGGTCAGTGGTTAAGAACCCCTGGATTCAATCCTCAGTGTCAGAAAAAGAAAGGTCTGTTGGGCTGGGGTGTGGCTCTTTTGTGGAGAAGAACTTGCCAGGAGCACACCCAAATCTTGGGGTCAGTCCCCTTGGTTGGCTCCTCTCTCCCTCTCTCTGGCCAGTCACAGCCCTTCCCTGGCCTCCATCTGGGTCTCACCTCCTAGGATCTCTCCTCGTCCTCCTCCCTTCCCTGCTGCACCTCTAGCTCCCACCTTGTGCTGTCTCCGCAGCTGTCTCTGCACCACTGGGGAGCCAAGGCCCTGGCCTGTGCCCTGTGTCCTGTCCTTGTTAAACAAAGAATGTAAAAGTCTCGTGTTCTGGAACTCATCCGCTGGGGCCCCACAGTGGCGTGGCCAACACGTGGACAGCCCAGGCTGATGACCCCGAGCTGTGCCCAACCTCGAGGACGGTGCCCCGGGCCGCATTTCTGCCAACTGCCCCTTTTGCGGCTCACGGGCATTCTTCGTGAACTGACTACAAAGGCTTCCCACTGCAGTACCGGTAAGCACACACCTGTACAAACTGTGCGCACATGTCAGTCAGGTGTGGCATGCCTGTGAGCCCGGCTGCTTAGCAGGTTGAAGCAGGAGGATGGCAACTTTGGACCCACCTTGGAAACCTAGTGAGGACCTGTCTCAAAATAAAAGGACAGGGCTGGTGGCCTGCCTGCCTGCCTAGCATGTGGCAAGGTCTGGGTGTGATCCTCAGTCCTGCATAGAGAAAGGAAAAAGGTCTCTCTTTTTTTTTTTTTTTTTTCGTCCTGGGCATTGAACCCAGGGAGCTTGACCACTGAGCCACATCCCCAGTCCTCTTTATTTTTGGAGAGAACATGTCGCTAAGTTTCTTAGAGCCTTGTTAAATGGCTGAGGCTGGCTTTGAACTTGCCATCCTCCTGCCTCAGGTTCCCCAGCCGCTGGGATTACAGGTGTGCACCACCGCACCGAATATGTCTCTCTTGTTGCAGATACAGTGCTCCCTTGACACAAATATTGACGTAAAAAAAAATGTGAGGAAAATCATGCTAATCAAGGATATCACTTCAATAACATATTTAATATCTCTGAAATTCTATTCTGTGTTAATGCAACCCACATTAATAACCAAGCTTAGTGGGGGATCACGTTAAAATATTACAAACCCAACCTGACGTTGAACCTCCCCACCTAGTGAAGAGTTGTAAAATATTGTGTAAGTGTAAATCAAAATCATTAAAAACATCTATTGAATGTTAATTTGACTTTTCTCATTTTAAAATGATGTGGTCAGAGGGAAAGAGCTTGGTGTGACACTGTTTAGTGTAGCAGGAGCTGGTTTGGGCATTCTAAGCTCAATCGAGCTGGAGAGCCTGGCCCACAGACTGCACACTCCTAAGGAAGAAGCAACTCAAACGTTGACAACACTTAGACATGGGAGGCTGAGGCAGGAGGATCACAAGTTTGAGGCCAGCCTCAGCAACTGAGTGTGACTCTGCCTCAAAATATAAAGGAAGCCAAACTGAGTGGAGCACGCCTGTAATCCCTGCAGCTTGGGAAGCTGAGGCAGGAGGATCAGGAGTTCAAAGCCAGTCTCAGCAATGGTGAGGTGCTAACAACTCAGTGAGACCCTGTCTCTTTTAAATAAAAAATAAAAAGGTCTGGAGATGTGGCTCAGTGGCTGAATGCCCCTGAGTTCAATCCTGGGTACTTAAATAAATGAATAAATAAATAAAAAGGAAAAGAACTTTTAAAAATACTGAAAATAAAGTCAAAAGGGCTGGAGATGTGGCTCAGCAGTTAAGCACCCCTGGGTTCAATCCCTAGTGCCAAAAATAAAACGATGAACTCTCGATGGCTGTCCACCATGGTCCCTCTGCAACCAAATGCCCTGAGGTATGTTAAGCAATTCCTCACCTTGTTCAATAAATCGGCCCTGGTTAATCGGAATATAGATACTAATGTTGGTGCTGCTTAGCCAGACCATCTGCTGTCTGGAAAATGTGCACTTTAATACCCAAAGGAGGTGTGCAGCCATTATTACCACTTTCTTTTTCCCTTTAGGGGGTGGGGTATTGGGATTGGCTATCTGTGTCCTGCTGAGCTGCTTTTTGCCTGGTGTGTGGACCACCTGCAGGTTCTCTAGTGGCTGGGGGATGCTCCTAGCCTTCTGCCTGACCAAACAAGGCCCAGGACCTGCACTTCAAACCTGGGTGTCAGTGTGTCACGTCTCAGTAAAGTGTGGGAGGCCAACCTTACAGGTGACTGAGTTACACTCCCCAGCTGGGTGCTGAGGCGCTCAATCACAGAAATGGGTGTGTCTTGCTACAGCCCCATGGTGAAGCTATGCTCACCTGTTCCTTTGTAATATAACCCCTTGCCCTGTTTAGGAGAGAATCTTCCATGGAAGTGCCTTGTGTGTGTCCCTTCCTCTTACTGTGCCCTTGGGTGTGGCCTACCCAGGTGTCAGTCAACCTGCTGACAGTGGACATCATGAAGATAGACTCAGCCCCCTGAAACCTGACCCCTTGCCTCATTTGAATAGCTTCTTTTCAATAAAAGGGGTCAGCGCGTGCTCTCGCTCTCTCTTTCTGCAGACCCTTAAGGTCAGAGGAGCCGTCACAGCAACCCCCCAAAAAAGGAATTTGTGTCTCTTGTGTGGTTATTTCGTGCAGCCCAGTTTAACTAGAGTGATCCCTGAGCGTTTTAGTCTCCAGAACAGAAACCTGGCAATTAGTGTGATGCTTGTCAGAGTTCTGTTATCTGTAACCCCCCGTTTCTGTAACTTTCTGGGCTATAAAGCTGGGCTGCAGGAAAGCTGCTGCTGCTGTCTTGTTCCCGCCGTTTTGGGAGGGAGAAGCAGCCCGGCCGGTGGAGATAATAAGCTTGCTTTAATCTGATTTTAATTGGAGTCATGGTCTTTTCTTGCATCCTGGTCTTACACCTGGTACCTGAACCTAACCTGAACCAGTCTCAGACCATCAGCCTGTCGTTGCCTTTCCCAAGAGCTGTTTTGCAGACTTTCTAAAAGAGGAATTTGTAGGAAATAAAGCCAAAGATGGTGGAGATAGAAGAGACAAAGAGAAAACTAAACAACGAACAGAAATTCCTACCCCTGTGGAACTGACGTACTGGTAGGGGCATGGACAATAACAGTCATGTAATAATGGAGATAATCCCAGTGACAGTACAGTGAAGGAATGGACGCTGTAGAGATGGTGATGTGTAATGTGAGCTGAAATATTGTCCTGGGGAACACCTGAAGGAAGAGTATTTCAGGATGAAAAATGAGATCCCTTCATCTCCATCTTAGAAGAGAGTCAACCTTAGTTCGCGTTCAAGTGAAAGAAAAACCCAGGTGGAAGCTACTTGGGGCTGCAACTTATCAAAGGTCTCAGATTCTTACTTGGGACCTGATAGGGCTTCTAAGAAGTGTTATTTTTCCCCCTCACAGAATTCCCTTCCAAAGAGTCACACAAGGGAATTCCTATTCCTGGTCACTTTTTCTCTGGTGTCTCCCTTTGTGATATGGGATCTCTTCCAGCTCTAAAATTCTACCCAAGGTCTGCGATGTAGCTCAATGGTAGAGTGTTTGCCTAGTAGCCCTGGGATGGATCTCAAGCACCACAAAACTAAATAAAAAATAAATATTCTAGCCAAGGCCAGAGCTGTGACTCAGGGTTAATCACTATTAGTGATTACTTTCACCCCGTGGGTCAATGATCTTAAGAACTTCTCCCTGCCTCACACCTGATCCCATATTAATCTATCTGCCAACCCTTACCTCACCCCAGAAATTTATTCCACATCCCATGCCCTCTACTCCCATAGAGACAGTAATTGCGTATTATTGTCTATGAAGCGGTGTCTCTGGATTCATCTGCCTCATGAAGATACAGAGAACAGACTTTGATCTCCATAATTTGAGTCCTACACCTCTGGAAACCATAAACTTAAACCAAAAGTTTCAGCTGACACCAGTTAGGTGCAATATAGGGTCATATTTTATTCCTTTTAGCTTTGAAAAAATACAAATGGGCAGCTTATAAATTAAAGAAATTTATTTCTGACAGTTAAGAAGAATGAGAAGTCCAATATCAATGTTCCAACAGATTTAATGTCTGGTAAAGACCCATTTCCAGCCCATAAAGGGAAACTTCAGTGTTCTCAAATGCTGTAAGGAGAAAAAATCTTTCATAAGGGCATTAACCCCATCTAATCACCTCCCAAACCATCACATTGGTGATGAGGTTTCCAACTATGAATTTTCCGGGGCACCCAGGTTCAGAGGGGCACGCTCAGCTGAAGAGAAGCATGGGTATGAGTGGCAGTCCCAAGGTTATGGGAACCTTTCCAGGAACCTTGGATGTGGTCTCCTCTGAAACTCTGAAACCGTTCAGTTCAGGGCTGGCTCTGGTAGTTCCTTCCATTAGTCTTCCAGCGCTGGACTGTATTTCCCAGAGCCCTTCACAGCCTGCGAGCTCTGCTCAGGAACTCGACCACTCTCTGATCTGAGGACCAGATGTGGGAGCCTCCGGGTTCAGGAGTGTGGAGATCACAGCCCCTGCTCTGCAGGGCGGAGGCATGCGAGTGAGAGCAACTGAAGAGGGCAGTGGGAAGATCGTGTGTATCCTCGGCCTTTGAATACACCCCAAACACGCTTCCCTCGCCCCCCGTAACCAGGCACGTTCCATCTTTGGGCTACAACCCAGTACTTTTTATTTTTGAGAACAGGGTCTAATTAAGTTGCTGAGGTTGGCCCTAAACTTGTGATCCTCTCTCTTGTCTCAGCCTTCCAAGTAGTTGACAGGAGTGTACCACTACGCCTGGCCTATAACTGCAAACTTTCTAAAATAATTTTCTTAAGGACCTGTCAACCTATCTTCACATTTTGGCTGAAGCAAACAGGACATTCTCATAGCAACTTCAGCTTTCCCAGGCAGGCACTTTATGGGGGCGGGAGGTGGAGGGTGGGATGAAGTCATCACAGACAACCTTAAACTACTAGAAAGCCATGCTAAAGTTTGGTGAAGTCTCCTAGTACAGGCATTTGGACAGTCCTTTCTGCCAAGTTTTTGCAATCCTCTTTCCATCATAATATGAAATAGTTGGCAAAGTAATTTTTCTTGATAAGGAAAAATACGGCATCAGCTGACATGTTTCATAGCAAGAACCATTTTAAGTTATTTGTTGGGTGAAACTGTCCTGGCATTACAAAATGTTCAGCATCTGGCTCTTAGATAATAAATTTTGTTAGCACACAGTCATGTCTCTTTAAATTTTCACCCAGAATTTTATTTATTTATTTTTTAATATTGGAGATTAAATACAGGAGCAGTTGACAACTGAGCTACACCCCCGACCCTTTTAAACTTTGAGACCAGACCTGGCTAAGTTGTCCAGGCTGGCCTCAAATTTTTGATCCTCCTTCCTCAGCCTCTCAGATTGCTGGGATTACAGAAGTGTACCACCATGCCCAGCCAGGTGGGCACTCTTTGCTACCCTCCCAGTCTGCCAAGGGTTCTGGTTCTGGCCAAGTAGATGCAAGATGCTGGCCTCTCAGAAAGCTAATGTTTTCTCTATCCCTCTTCTTTCTCAGGGTCAAGTCTTTCCCCAGTCCTTCTTGGTATTCCCAACCCAGTTCAAAATGTGGAGGATACTAAATGGGTTTTCAAGCTCAGGGGTTGTAGGAGCGCTAGTGTGCCTGAAGACTCCATAAAGTTGCTCTGCCCATTCACTGCTCCTCCCCTTGTGGATTCTGGTAGCCTGAGAACCTGTACCAGTGAGTGTAGTTGGGTATGGATGGATGAATCCAGAGACTATATCCTGGGCAAATACTTCCATGGGACAGTTTGGCCAAAGTCTGTAATGTATATATGTCAGCATCTCTCTTTCCAGAAATGGTATTGTAAAACATTTTTCAGAATATTTTCATTTTCTGCTTTTTAATTTCTATTTCAAATTGTTTTTTCCTCCTGCTTTCAGGGGTTAGCCTGAAAAGCAAAATTAGATAATTTGCTGGTAAATCTACTAAAATTTGGTTAATTAGATTTAATAGGCAATAAAATGTATGAAAGGAGGGGGAAATAATGTAACATATTTATCACCTGTGACTTGGTGACATACATCTAAGTGTACACATTGCCAATTCTTAGCTCTGCCAGAGCAAGGAGTTTTCACCACCAAAAAGGGATAAGAATGTGAGGTGATGGATTTAATTAGCTTTGGGAAACTGGGTCCCCCGGCATTTTCTGGACCTCCTAGGACACATCGGACACGTGCTTTTCTCAAACGTCTGGGCCAGAGCAACACGTCTTTGCATCTGCGTATTGCTAGCATAGAGAGAACAAAAATCTCAGGGATCCGGCGCACGGTGGTCCAGGCGTCGAATCCCGGGAGAATTTCGGGCGCGGGCCTACTTTTCCCACAAGCCACCGCGGCCAGAGCTAAGCGGCCTTGAACTACATTTCCCAGCGGGCAATGGGCACGCTCAATCTATGGCTTGGCTTCCGTCTTTGCTTGGTTCTTGTGCTTCGCAAGGTGGGTTGAATTCATCCCAGGATATTTATAGGCCCAGAGTGCTCTGGGTCAGGAGCCTGGGAAACCGGATTAAATTGGAGTCCGGCCTGAATCAGCCGGAGTGGCAGAGGAAACCCTTAAAGCGTGCAAGTCCGTAACGTGGTCGGCCTGTTGCCGGAGTCTCAGGCCCGCGAGTGCGTGACGGCAAAGCAGCAAGGTTGTCTGTGTGTCTTGATGCGGAATGCGTGAGCGCCTCTCTGTGTATGTGAGAGAGACTGCCTGCGAGGGAGACGGGACGTGCCACTTAACGGTAAGTATGGCTGAGAGGCCCCGACAGTGCGTGGCTGCGCTTGCGTCACAGGCACGTGAGGGGCACGTCCCTCCCGTGTGCGTCTCTAGCTGAGTTCTACGTGTTACTGTGACCCGCCGGAAGTTCTCTTCGGCTTCCTCCGCCCCCTCTCCTCAGAGCTATTTGGGTCTGACACAGAAA
The DNA here is from genome assembly GCF_052094955.1 of Ictidomys tridecemlineatus. Classification (NCBI taxonomy): domain Eukaryota; kingdom Metazoa; phylum Chordata; class Mammalia; order Rodentia; family Sciuridae; genus Ictidomys; species Ictidomys tridecemlineatus. The sequence continues at coordinate 15,809,319 of NC_135491.1, read as the reverse complement.
TGCCTCAGCGAGGGACATTGGATACTGAAGCCTAAGCGAAGTTTTCCAGCAAGGAGGCTTTGACGTGCTCCTGGACTGGGGATGCCCGGGGCGTGCTTTCTTTGGGGTCTCTGAGGGTAGTTAGGGTGAGCAGGCAGGTGTGGACCTGGCGAGGAGTCACCTAAGTCATTCTGTGCTCCTCTGAGGCCGGATAATCATGACTCCCTTGTCCCTCCCTGGCCCTGCCATTTCCCAAAAGGAGCCTGACGAGGTGTAAAGAATTGTTTCACTTCCAAAAATCAACCTTTAGACTAGTTTTTTTTTTTCCTTCTTCTTCTTAAAATTATTGGGTTTAGGGTATGCTTTCCTTATTCGGAAATATGTGGGAGGTATATTAATCTTGATCTATTCCCCCCCCCAGAGGATATTGGGTGCCATTGAGATAAATATCGCAGACATAAATATCGCAGACTTGGCATATCATTCAGTTCCTTCCATGTTTTCTTATTGTAAGCAGATCTAAAAAAGACTAGTCTCTTGGTAGCTCAGACCTGTAATCCTAGAGGCTCGGGAGGCTGAGAAGCAGGAGAATCACAAGTTCAAAGCCAGCCTCAGCCATTTAGCAAGGTCTTAAGCAACTTAGTGAGACCCTATCTCAAAATAAAAGAAAAAGAGGGGATGCTGGGGTTGTGGCTTAGTGGTAGAGCTGCTTGCCTAGCACGTGTGTTGCACTAGATTCTATCCTCAGCACCACATAAAAATAAATAAATAAAATAAAGATATACACACACTCATATAAAGGGCTGGAGATGTGGTTCAGTGCTTAAGCGCCCCTGGATTCAATCCTTGATATCAAGAATGAATGAATGAATGAATAAATGGAAACATAAAGGGTTGGGGATGTAGCTCAGTGGTTAAGCTCTTGGGTTCCATCCCCGCAACTGTCCCCCCAAACAAAACAAAAAGCTTTAGACTTTTGTGATCCAGAGTCAAGGACAACAATTTTCTTGTTGTGATTATGTGCAAAATTTGTGCTTAGGATTATTTTAATGATTAATGATAAACCCATGTGGTTAAATATTATGCAGCTAGTAAATTTTATACAGCATTAGATGTATGAAGGAAAATATATAGTACATAATGTTAATCAATAGTCAAATTTATAAATAATAGTACTCAAAAATTAAAATTATATATCAATCCCATTTAATAAGGTGGTTTTGCAAGGATTGAATCCAAATCACATTTTTGGATTTAAATTTTTTTTCCAAATAACATTTTCATTGTTTTATTAAAGTAGGGAAGTGATGTGGCTACATTTTATTACCCAATTATTTTGTCCTTCTGCTTTTCATACATTCTTTGATTCAATCTGAAAAAGCATGTTTAAAAAATTTCTATACTACTTCCTTAAAATAAATTCCCAGAAGTAGAATTTGAATTAGTATAATCAAACCTTTACTAATTGCCAGTCATACAGTCTTAGTATTGGGGGTGATAAAGAGACTAAAATGATGTAGTTGCCCTTCTTTTGCTTCTAGTAAGAAAGGTTACACCTGAATGGGAATAAATGCATTAAAGCAATTATAGAGATTCAGGTAAAATGTAGGTTGTTTTAAAAAATAAACAATCCTTGGAGAGGCCTTAAGGGTTTAGTGGCATTCTGTAGGGCTGGATATGTGGCTTAGTGGTTAAGCACCCCTGGGTTCAATCCTGGTATCAATCAGTCAATCAATGAACTTCTCACTTTCTTGGAGCAGCTTTCCCTTCACACACATTCACCTACATATATATTTTAAGTAAAGGCATGGACACTGCATGAGCAGACAAAAAAAAAAGATAAGTACTTTCAACTGTATGAGTATATAACTTTCTAAATCTTTTTAATCTGATGTCTATCAGTTTTTCACATAGATGTTACAAATAGTATCATTTGTACATGTAGTTTTGTAACCTCATTTTCCCACTGACAGTATTCCTAGAATATTTCCATGGTCCTTAATATTTTCCCTGCGTAACACTTCTTACATGAATATTTTATAATTTATTAAGCATTTCTTCCAGAAGTAGAATGTGGAACACTGCCTGAACGATTTTGTGTCCTTTCTATTCTGCAACCTTGTTCAACCTCACCTGAAGTCAAGGCCATAAAGTAAGATGTGGTTTGGATGGTGTGGCTCCTTTTCAGCCCTGCAAAGTATGAATGAAAGGAGGAGGATCTGTTCAGGATAAGACTGAGCAGCCTACTCTCAGGCATAAAACAGGTTTCCCCAAAGGAAGAACTCTAGAAAATTGCCTACTAGTTTTCCTGGGGATCCTGGGGATTAGGGAAGAATTTAGATTTAACTAAAACTCTTCTAATCCTTTCAAATTATGTGTTTATGGTGTGTAGTTGTATTCAAACTGGAATGAACAGCAAAACATTTAATTTTCTAGGTAATAACACTAAACTGTGTCTATTTTCTTGGTGTCCTCTTCTGTTCACAACTCTAGATGCTGTTTGTTTTCTTACAGAGGAACTTCAGGAGGATTTACTAGTTTCAATGTGAAACCATGGCATGTGTAAGTTGGTGTTTCCTTCTCCATGAAATATGTTATGTAAAATCTTTTCATTAATTATTTTGAAAAGTTCTACCTGTACCCATTTAATTATCAATTCACCTGTTCCTCCTTTATCAGTGAACAGTGGATCCAAATAACCTAGGTACCCTTTGTGGCCCACTCTTCTCTAACCGGTGTTTATATATTTGACTGGATTATTCATTATCTCTTATGTACCAAATCATATATTAAGATCAATGGTAGAACAGTGAAGAAGTCAAGTCCCAGAAAGAAAAGACTTGAACTTCCCTGTCCTTGGATGGATTGGAAAAGAGGATCCCATTTGGCCAAATAGGGGAAGACTTCAAAATTCTCTACATGTATGAGTTATTCTAGGTACATATGATAAAACCTGGTAATGAATGGTCCTGATCTTAATGTAGGTCAAGATCTATTGCTTTGTGAGGCTTTTAGAATTGTAGAGCACTAAGCATAGGACTTTCAAAATATAGGGAACATGGGCTGGGAGTGTGGCTCAGTGGTCGAGCATGTACTTAGAATGCATGAGGCTCTGGGTTCTGTCCCCAGATTTGTCTATATAAGTATAATGATTCTGTGGCAATTATATATGTATACATAGTCACCACATCTATATGTTTCTTGGTAAGGATCCCTTAATGATGAGTGTCATTGTTATTTTATTACTGACTAGGTTTTACTGACATTAAATAACTCTGATATAATTCTGGATCATCCTACATTATTATCTTCTAACTTAGCAACTAGGAAAGTGTTCAGTGAGAGATTTATGATGGCAGTGAAAAGTCAATAAAATCATAAGTTGAAAGAAACCAGGAATTGAAAAGTGTTGACAGAACCTATTATATATAAATCTAATTAGCTACAAATTATTAATTCTACCAAAACAGGAAGTTGGAACACTATGTAGCCATTAAAAATTATTTTAGAGGAATAAGGTTGATCAAATTATGTTATATGCATGTATACATATGGCATAATGAATTCCATTATTATGTATAATACATTAATAAAAAAATTTTAGAACTTCTTATGGTAACATTTACCGTAAAGACAGAAGATTGATGGCATTTCTTAGTTTTAGTCATACCTTGTATCTTCATGACAACCTCTGCCTTCAGTTCAAGTGTTTAGTATATTTACACTTACTGTAATTTTTTTTTGGTGGGAGGCAGTTGCTGAGAATTGAACCCAAGGGCACTCTGACACTGAACTACACCCCCACTATTTTTATTTTTATTTTGAAATGGAATTTTGCTAAGTTGCTAAGCCTAGCCTTGAACTTTCGATCCTCTAGCCTTGACTTTCTGAGTATTTGGGATTATAGGTGCTTATCCCCCCCATTTTGTCTTTTTTTGTTAACATCTGTTTATTGTTCCTCTGGTTCTTCTTTTGTTTCTTTTGAATTAAATATTTAAAATGTTACTTTAACTTGCTTTTTGGCTATAGGTTTTGAATATTTTTAGTGATCTTTGTGTATTAAAATATATATTAAGAGGCTGGGGATGTGGCTTAAGCGGCCCGGGTTCGATCCTCAGCACCACATACAAATAAAGATGTTGTGTCTGCCGAAAACTAAAAAAATAAATATTAAAAAAAATTCTCTCTCTCTCTTTAAAAAAATATATATTAACTATTCACAGTCTACTTAGAATTAATATTGCACATAAAATATAAGAACCTTGCAACTTTGTGAGTCCATTTACATTTGTCAATTATAACTATATATATTTAAAAGTATAACACGTTTATGGACATGTAGTATGTTGCACATATTTAAATTAAATGTAACTTTGACGGTACATTTTGAAATGTTGTGTGCCCATGAAGCCATCACCACAATCAAGACGAACAAATCCATTATTCCTAAAAGACTTTGTAATCACTCCTTCATACCCTTTCTCGTTCCTACCCACTCTGCCTCCAGGTAATCCCAATCTGCTTTCTCTTGAAGTAGCTTGTACTATTCTAGAGTTGTATATAAATGGAATCAAACAGCACATACACTTTATGACTGGCTTCTTTCACTCAGCATTATTATTTTATTAATTATTTTGAGATTCATTCATGTTGTTTAATATGTCAATAGTTGATTCCATGGTATTCCTGAGTAGTATTCCATTATGGTGGTACCTCTGTATCCACTAGGGATTGGTTCCAGGAACCCCACCCCATGGATCCTCAAGTTTCTTATATGAAATGGTATGGTATTTGTATGTAACATATGTAAATCTTCTTATATACTTTAAACAATCTCTAGATTACTTAAAATACCTAATATAACATAAACATGAATAATTGTTATACTATATTAAGGAAAAACATTCTATGTTGAATATAGATGCGAGGTCTTTTTAAAAAAATTTTTGGGGTAGTTGTAGATGGACAGAATGCCTTTATTTTATTTGTTCATTATGTGGTGCTGAGTTTTGAACCCAGTGCCTCACACATGTGAGGCAAGCGCTCTGCCACTGAGCCCCAGCCCCAGCCCCAGATGCAAGGTTTTTTCCCCAAATATTTTTGATCTGCAGTTGATTAGCTACAGAGGGCTAACTGTACATGGCTGTATCACAATTTATTTATCCTTTCTCCTATAGACAATTGGGTTGTTCCCATTTGGTACTGTTATGAATAGAGCTGTTGGGAACATTCACATATAAGTTTTGGGGTGCTTATAAGTTTTGATTTCTCTTACACACCTGGGAATGAAATTGCTAGGTAGTATGACAATTGTATGTTTGACTTTGTAATGAATTGCCATATTTCCAATATTTGCAATTATTTTAGCACATGGTAGCACAAGCCTGTAATACCAGCGACTCAGGAGGATGGAAAGTTCAAGGCCAGCCTCAGCAGTCTGAGCAAATTAGTGAGACCCTGTCTCGAAATAAAAAATAAAAAGGACTATGGATTTAACTCAGTCCTAAAGCTCCCCTGGATTCAACTCCCAGTACCAACAATAAATAAATAAATAAATAGAAAATTATTTTAATTATTTTACATTCTCACTAGTACCATTCACTTACTTGTTCCAGTGACTTTATATATTTGCCATTCTTCTTATTTTCAGTGTTTTGAATTTTAGCTAATACCTCTGAATACTTCTTTGCTGGGTTATATAAATATGTATTGTTTTAGCTTAGTGGTAAAAATACCCCTGGGTTTAATCCCCAGTATAAAAAAAACAAAGACAAAACAAAGAAACAAAAAAAATTTTAAAAACAGTCAGTTACAGAAATATCTAAGAAATGATAAGAAATATATACCCAGCCCTTTCTAATTATTTTATATTGAGATGGGGTCTTGCTAAGTGGCTTAGGGCCTTGCTAAACTGCTGGCTGGTCTTGAACTTGTGATCCTCCTGCCTCATCCTCCCAAGTCACTGGGATTATAGGCAAGGGTAATGCTATGCTCAGCTATTGTTACTTTTTATTGTGGTAAGATACATATAAGTTACCACCTTAACCATTTTTAAGAATATAGTCCATTAGCATTAAACACATTCATAATGTCTGCAATCACTACCATATCAGTCATCCTTTAAAACTGAAACTCTGTACTTATTAGGCAATAACTCCACACACTCCTCTCCCTCCTATTGCTGGAAGCCACCATTCTATTTTCTGTTTCTGTGATGTTAACTATTCTAACTATCTTTTTTAAAAAAAAATTTAATATTTATTTTTTAGTTGTACACAATATCTTTATTTTGTTTATTTATTTTTATGTGGGTTGAGGATCAAACCCAGGGCCTCGAGCATTCCAGGTGACCACTCTACCCCTGAGCCACAACCCCAGCCCCCTAACTATCTTATATAAGTAAAATCATATAGTATTTGTCATCTTGTAACTGGTTTATTTCACGTAGCATAATACCCTTAAGGATCATCTACATAACGAGGCAGAATTACTGATATAATAAAGTAATAATTTAAAATAGACATAATAAATATACTTAGAATAAGGAAGGATATTATTGATTTGTATTAGGAATGAGAAATCATTAGGGCTGGGGATGTGATTCAGTGGTGAAACACCCCTGGGTTCAATCCCCAATACAAAAAAAAAAAAGAAAAAAGAAAGAAATCATTAAACATTTAAGTTGATATATCTTAGGGATATAAAATATGTCATAACAGCAGGAAGCAAACAACCAAAGATGGCTTGGTGGTTAAAATATATAGTTGAGGGACTTTCACACAAGACACAGGAAAGAAGAAAAAGACTGAAATTAGAAAACAGAATTGCATAAAGATAGAGAGGGGGAAGTAGCACAAATATGTAGAAAATAGTAACCCCAGAATTAGGAGAAAAAATAAAGATCAAGAAATATTCAAGAAAATTATGAAAATTTCCCTTGAATTAATTAAACACTTAAGTCTACATTAGGAAAGCATATATCAGTAACAGAGTATCTGTTGCATCCAGGTTATGAGTTCCTAGAACAAAATGAGCAGACTTGGAATGCCAAATAAATGTATCTAAATAGGGCCCCGGGTTGTGGCTCAGAGGTAGAGTGCGTGCCTGGCATTCATGAGGCACTGGTCCGATTCTCAGCACCACATAAAAATAAAATAAAGATATTGTGTCCACCTACAACTAAAAAAAATAAATGTTTAAGAAAAAAGAAAAGTGTATTTAAGTAAACCATATTAAAATACAAAGCATGAAAACACCACATCCTAGAAAAATTCTAAAAAGGAGATCCACTTACAAAGAAGAATCAGATCTATCTTGGATTCCTCAAATAACTATTACATGTGCAAAAACACAATGATTAATATAGGTAAATATAAAAAACAACTAAGAGATCTTGAATCTTGTAGCTAGTCAAAATTGTTTTGATATGAAGGCAAATTAAAACTACTTCAAATGTTTTTAAGTTTGCTTATAGAAATTGACTTTATAAATCATCTTAGAGGAGGAAATACTGAACAAACAGAAAATGAATCCAAGAGGATATTGTAAGAAATGTAGGAGTAAGAATATTGTTTACCAAAACAGCATGGTATTGGCACCAAAACAGACTGGTAGACCAATGTTACAGAATAGAGACACAGAAACTAACCCACAAAATTATAATTATCTTATATTAGACAAAGGTGCCAAAAACATGCACTGGAGAAAGGATAGCATTTTCAAAAAATGGTGCTGGGAAACTGGAAATCCATATGCAACAAAATGAAATTAAACCCATATCTCTCACCATGCACAAAACTTAACTCAAAATGGATCAAGGACCTAGGAATTAAACAGAGACTCTGCATCTAATAGAAGAAAAATTTTAGGCCCTAATCTTCATCATGTGGGATTAGGCCCCAGCTTCCTTAATAAAACTCATAGCACAAGAATTAAAACCAAGAATCAATAAATGGGATGGACTCAAACTAAAAAGTTTTTTTCTCAGCAAAAGAAACAATCTGTGAGGTGAACAGAGAGCCTGCATCCTGGGAGCAAATCTTTACCCCTCACACATCAGATAGAGCACTAACTTCTAGGGTATATAAAGAACTCAAAAAGCTAAGCACTAAAAAAATAATAATAATAATAACCCAATAAATAAATGGGCCAAGGACCTGTACAGATACTTCTCAGAAGAGGATATGCAGTCAATCAACAAGTATATGAAAAAATGCTCATCATCTCTAGCAATCAGAGAAATGTAAGTCAAAACTACTCTAAGATTTCATCTCACTCCTGTCAGAATGGCAGCTATCGTGAAGACAAACAACAATGAGTGTTGGCGAGGATGTGGGGGAAAAGGCACACTCATATATGGTGGAACTGCAAATTAGTGTAGCCAATATGGAAAGCAGTATGGAGATTCCTTGGAAAACTGGGAATGGAACCACCATTTGACCCAGCTATCCCTCTCCTCGGACTATACCCAAAGAACTTAAAAACAGCATACTACAGGACACAGCCACATCGATGTTTATAGCAGCACAATTCACAATAGCTAAACTGTGGAGCCAACCTAGATGCCCTTCAGTGGATGAATGGAAAAAAAAAAGTGTGGCATATATACATAATGGAATTTTACTCAGCAATAAAAGCGAATAAAATTACGGCGTTTGCAGGTTAATGGATAGCATTGGAGAAGACAATGCTAAGTTAAGTTAGCCAATCCCAAAAAAACAAATGCCAAATATTTTCTCTGATATAAGGAGGCTGACTCTTAGTGGGGTAAGGAGGGGAAACATGGGGCGAATAGATGAATTCTAGATAGGGAAGAGGGGAGGGAGGGAAAGGGAGGAGGCAGGATATTAGCAAGGATGGTAGAATGTGATGGACATCATTATCCAAAATACATGTATTGTATTTTGCGTGTCAACCTACTTTACATACAAACACAGATATGAAAAATTGTGGTATATATGTGTGAAAGAATTGTAATGCAAAAAAACCCCAACAAGTACATGTATAAAGACATGAATTGGCGTGAAATACTTTATACAAATATATGAAAAACTGTGCTCTATATGTGTAATAAGAATTGTAATACATTCCGCTGCTGTGTATTTATTTTTTTTTTTTTTTTTTTTTTTTTTTTTTTAAATGTTTTACTATTTTATTTATTTATTTTTTTTTTTTTTTTTTTTTTTTTTTTTTTTTATTGGTTGTTCACAACATTACAAAGCTCTTGACATATCATATTTTCATACATTAGATTGAAGTGGGTTATGAACTCCCAATTTTCCCCCAAATGCAGAATCACATCGGTTATACATCCACAGTTTTACATAATGCCCAATTAGTAATTGTTGTATTCTGCTACCTTTCCTATCCCGTACTATCCCCCCTCCCCTCCCCTCCCTTCTTCTCTCTCTACCCCATCTACTGTAATTCATTACTCTCCTTGTTTATTTTCCCATTCCGCTCATAACCTCTTATATGTAATTTTGTATAGCAATGAGGGTCTCCCTTCATTTCCATGCAATTTCCCTTTTCTCTCCCTTTCCCTCCCATCTCATGACTCTGTTAAATGTTAGTCTTTTCTTCCTGCTCTTCCTCCTTGCTCTGTTCATGGTTGCTCTCATTATATCAAAGAAGACATTTGGTATTTGTTTTTTAGGGATTGACTAGCTTCACTAAGCATAATCTGCTCTAGTGCCATCCATTTCCCTGCAAATTCTATGATTTTGTCATTTTTTATTGCTGCATAGTACTCCATTGTGTAAAGATGCCACATTTTTTTTATCCATTCATCTATTGAAGGGCATCTGGGTTGGTTCCACAGTCTAGCTATTGTGAATTGTGCTGCTATGAACATCGATATGGCAGCATCCCTGTAGCATGCTCTTTTAAGGTCTTCAGGAAATAGTCCGAGAAGGGCAATAGCAGGGTCAAATGGTGGTTCCATTCCCAGCTTTCCCAGGAATCTCCAAACTGCTTTCCAAATTGGCCGCACCAATTTGCAGTCCCACCAGCAATGTACAAGAGTACCCTTTTCTCCACATCCTCGCCAGCATTTGTTGTTGTTTGACTTCATAGTGGCTGCCAATCTTACTGGAGTGAGATGGTATCTTAGGGTGGTTTTGATTTGCATTTCTCTGACTGCTAGAGATGGTGAGCATTTTTCCATGTACTTGTTGATTGATTGTATGTCCTCCTCTGAGAAGTGTCTGTTCAGATCCTTGGCCCATTTGTTGATTGGGTTATTTGTTATCTTATTGTCTAATTTTTTGAGTTCTTTGTATACTCTGGATATTAGGGCTCTATCTGAAGTGTGAGGAGTAAAAATTTGTTCCCAGGATGTAGGTTCCCTATTTACCTCTCTTATTGTTTCTCTTGCTGAGAAAAAACTTTTTAGTTTAAGTAAGTCCCATTTGTTGATTCTTGTTATTAACTCTTGTGCTATGGGTGTTCTATTAAGGAATTTGGAGCCCGACCCCACAATATGTAGATCGGAGCCAACTTTTTCTTCTATCAGACGCAGAGTCTCTGATTTGATATCAAGCTCCTTGATCCATTTAGAGTTAACTTTTGTGCATGGCGAGAGGAAGGGATTCAGTTTCATTTTGTTGCATATGGATTTCCAGTTTTCCCAACACCATTTGTTGAAGATGCTATCCTTCCTCCATTGCATGCTTTTAGCCCCTTTATCAAATATAAGATAGTTGTAACTTTGTGGATTAGTCTCTGTGTCCTCTATTCTATACCATTGGTCCACTCGCCTGTTTTGGTACCAGTACCATGCTGTTTTTGTCACTATTGCTCTGTAATATAGTTTGAAATCTGGTATCGCTATACCGCCTGATTCACACTTCCTGCTTAAAATTGCTTTTGCTATTCTGGGTCTTTTATTTTTCCATATGAATTTCATGATTGCTTTATCTATTTCTACAAGAAATGCCATTGGGATTTTGATTGGCATTGCATTAAACCTATAGAGAACTTTTGGTAATATCGCCATTTTGATAATGTTAGTTCTGCCTATCCATGAACAGGGTATATTTTTCCATCTTCTAAGATCTTCTTCTACTTCTCTTTTTAGGGTTCTGTAGTTTTCATTGTATAAATCTTTCACCTCTTTTGTTAGGTTGATTCCCAAGTATTTTATTTTTTTGGAGGATATTGTGAATGGGGTAGTTTTCCTCATTTCCGTTTCAGAGGTTTTGTCGCTGATATACAGAAATGCCTTTGATTTATGCGTGTTGATTTTATATCCTGCCACTTTGCTGAATTCATTTATTAGTTCTAGTAGTTTCTTTGTAGACCCTTTTGGGTCTTCTAAGTATAGAATCATGTCATCTGCAAATAGTGATAATTTAAGTTCTTCTTTTCCTATTTTTATGCCTTTAATTTCTTTCGTCTGTCTAATTGCTCTGGCCAGTGTTTCGAGAACTATATTGAATAGAAGTGGTGATAGAGGGCATCCCTGTCTTGTTCCAGATTTTAGAGGGAATGCCTTCAACTTTTGTCCATTCAGAATGATGCTAGCCTGAGGCTTAGCATAGATAGCTTTTACAATGTCAAGGTACGTTCCTGTTATCCCTAGTTTTTCAAGTGTTTTGAACATAAAGGGATGCTGTACTTTGTCGAATGCTTTCTCTGCGTCTATTGAGATGATCATATGGTTCTTATCTTTAAGTCTATTGATGTGGTGAATAACATTTATTGATTTCCGTATATTGAACCAGCCTTGCATACCAGGGATGAATCCTACTTGATCATGGTGCACAATTTTTTTGATGTGTTTTTGTATTCGATTTGCCAGAATTTTATTGAGGATTTTTGCATCTAGGTTCATTAGAGATATTGGTCTGTAGTTTTCTTTCTTTGAGGAGTCTTTGTCTGGTTTCGGAATCAGGGTGATGTTGGCCTCATAGAATGAATTTGGAAGAGCTCCCTCTTTTTCTATTTCCTGAAATAACTTGAAAAGTATTGGTATTAATTCTTCTTTAAAGGTTTTGTAAAACTCTGCTGTATACCCATCCGGTCCTGGGCTTTTCTTGGTAGGTAGTCTTTTGATGGCTTCTTCAATTTCATCTATTGATATTGGTCTGTTCAAATTGTGTGTATCCTCCTGACTCAGTCTGGGCAAATCATATGACTTAAGAAATTTATCGATGTCTTCACTATCTTCTATTTTATTGGAATATAGGTTTTCAAAATAATTTCTAATTGTCTTCTGTATTTCTGTAGCATCTGTTGTGATATTGCCTTTTTCATCCCGTATGTTAGTAATTTGAGTTCTCTCTCTTCTTCTCTTTGTTAGCATGGCTAAAGGTCTGTCGATCTTATTTATTTTTTCAAAGAACCAACTTTTAGTTTTGTTAATTTTTTCAATAGTTTCTTTTGTTTCAATTTCATTAATTTCCGCTCTGATTTTAATTATTTCTTGCCTTCTGCTACATTTGCTGTTGTTTTGCTCTTCCTTTTCTAGGGCTTTGAGATGAAGTGTGAGCTCATTTATTTGTTGGTTTTTTCTTTTTTTGAGGAATGACCACCAGGCGATGAATTTTCCTCTTAAAACTGCTTTCATTGTGTCCCATAGATTCCGATACGTTGTGTCTGTATTTTCATTTATCTCTAAGAATTTTTTGATTTCCTCCTTTATGTCTTCTGTAACCCATTGATCATTCAGTAACATATTGTTCATTTTCCATGCGATGTAGGATTTTTCCTTCCTTCTTTTATCATTGATTTCCAGTTTCATTCCATTATGATCAGATAAAATGCATGGTATTATCTCCACCGCTTTATATTTACTGAGGGTTGCCCTGTGGCATAATATATGGTCTATTTTTGAGAAGGATCCATGTGCTGCTGAGAAAAATGTATATCCATTTGATGATGGTTGATATATTCTATATATGTCAGTTAAGTCTAGGTTATTGATTGTGGTATTGAGTTCTATAGTTTCCTTGTTCAACTTTTGTTTGGAGGATCTGTCCAATGGTGAGAGAGGTGTGTTGAAGTCACCCATAATTATTGTGTTGTGGTCTATTTGATTCTTGAACTTGAGGAGAATTTGTTTTATGAATGTCGCAGCGCCATTATTTGGTGCATAAATATTGATAATTGTTATGTCTTGTTGGTGAATGGTTCCTTTTAACAGTATATAATGTCCTTCTTTATCCCTTTTGATTAACTTAGTCTTGAAGTCGATTTTATTTGATATGAGGATGGCCACCCCTGCTTGCTTACGAGGACCGTGTGCATGGTATATTTTTTCCCATCCTTTCACCTTCAGCCTGTGTATGTCTTTTCCAATCAGATGTGTCTCCTGGAGGCAGCATATTGTTGGATTTGTTTTTTTAATCCATGATATCAGCCTATGTCGCTTTATTGGAGAGTTTAAGCCATTAACATTCAGAGTTACTATTGATATATGGTTTGTACTTCCATCCATGTTTGATTATTTATCGTTTTTTTTTTTAAAAAAAAAAAAAAATTTAGTTTGTTTTTCCATGATTATTTTTCCCCCTCGCCCTCTGTCTTTACCGAGGCACTTCCCTCTGATGGTTTTGGTTATTGTTTTTCATTTCTTCCTCATGTAGTGTTTTGCTCAAAATGCTTTGCAATGCTGGTTTTCTGGCTGCAAATTCTTTTAACTTTTGTTTATCATGAAAAATTTTTATTTCGTTGTCATACCTGAAGCTTAATTTTGCTGGATACAGAATTCTTGGTTGGCATCCATTGTCTTTCAGTGTTTGAAATACATTGTTCCATGACCTTCTTGCTTTCAGTGTCTGTGATGAAAAATCCGTTGTTAACCTTATTGGTTTACCCCTGAATGTAATCTGTCTCCTTTCTCTTGTAGCTTTTAATATTTTCTCTTTGTTCTGTATATTGGATATCTTCATAACAATGTGTCTTGGCGTTGGTCTACTGTGATTTTGTGTGCTCGGTGTCCTGTATGCATCTTCAATTTGTATATCTGTTTCCTTTTTTATTTCTGGAAAGTTTTCTGTAATTATTTCATTCAGCAGGTTACTCATTCCCTTGGTTTGAATCTCTGTACCTTCTTCTATCCCGATGACTCGTAAGTTTGGCTTTTTTATGTTATCCCATAACTCTTGGATGTTTTTCTCGTGATTTTTTACCAGCCTTTCTGAGTTGGCTAGACTCTTTTCAAGATGAAATAATTTGTCTTCATTATCTGACGTTCTGGTTTCTACTTGCTCCACTCTGTTAGTGATACTCTCAATTGAGTTTTTAATTTGGTTTATAGTTTCCTTCATTTCCAAGATTATGTTTTGATTCTTTTTTATAATCTCTATCTCCTGATAAAGGTGCTTAACTTCTTCTTTTATCTGTTTGTGTAATACATTCTCAATGTGTTCTTTTGCTGCTTGAATTTGCTGTCTCGTATCCTCTTTAAGGTTCCATTCCATCTGTCTAAGGTGTTCCTTGAGTTCTTTATATGACCATTTTTCTGATGACTCTAGTTCCTCCTGAATATTTAGGCTGTCCTGCATTGTTTGTACTCCTTTTCTTCCTTGCTTTTTGAAGCTGCTCATGTTACTTCTTGTTCTGTTTGACTGCTGCGTTACTGTTTACTCCTATAAATTTATTTGATGCTTGGGAGGAAAGGTATTAGAAGGGAATGGAAAAAGTCACTAAAGAGAATGAGAGTAAGCAGGTAGAATTCAAGGAAGGGGGGATAAGATCATTGAAAAGAAATGAAAAGACAAAAGAAGAAAAAAAATAGGAAATAAAAAAAGAAAAAAAAATTTTTAAATAATAAAAAAAATTAAAATTGGAAGAAAAAAAATTTTTTAAAAAAATTGTAAAAAAAAAAAAAAAAAATTAAAAAAACAAGAAAGAAAAATGAAACTGAAAGAAAACCCCAAATCAAAATTAAAACAACAACAACAGCAACAACAATAACAGCAACAAAAACAACAACAACAAAAAAAAAAAAACTAATAAATGCAGTCTTAGAGTTTGATTAACTTCTCTTCCAGTAGGTGGCGCTGTGACCACCAGGCCAAGTTTCTCCTATCAATACGCGGAAACCAATCACTGTGCAGCAGCTCCTCCTCCCAGACTGGGCAAGTCTCCAATCCTGGGTGCCTAGGGCGTCCTCTTGTGTCTAGTCACTTCCCCACTTTTCCTCTAGCCAGGCCCCTCTCACGGGTGCCGCTCACCACAATACTGGGTACACACCAGGTCAGCTGCTCCCGGGAGCCCTGTTGTCATGAATGACTGGGCACACTCTTCCAGTTTGCCATTCCCTCAGACCCTAAGTTTGTAGAGCTTGGGGCTGAGAATCCTCAGTGAATTTTACTGCCCCTCCGGTAGCCACACCCCCGGTAGCTGGTACAAGAGACCTCAGCTGTCTGCACTGGTGGGAGCGGTAGTCCCGCGCCGGCGGGTCCCGCGCCACCTCTAATTCCCTCGGTCTGGCTACCGTGCTCACGGGAGAGCTGGGAGAGGCCCTTACAGGAGAGCTGAGATTGGCCCTTAAGGTTTCCCCGATGTGTGGAGAGGGAAGGCTAGCGAATTACACACCTGTAGCCGCAGGTTTCAATGAAGTTATCTCCTCCGCCGCAGTCTGATGACGTCAGTTCTCTGCCATGGTGGTATCTCTTGCAAATGGCGACAGTTCGTTTCCCTTTGCCGGGTGACCAATGCAACGGGTGGGTCCTTACTGTCTCTCCCAAGCCCCGTTTCACACCTGTGGCCACTACCTATGAAGGCTCGGTTGGCATTTACCTCCGTAGGATCAGAAGGGCTGACCGGTTGTTTCAGCCGGATGGATTAGTGCTGAGTCACAGCTGTTTGTCTGCGGGAAGCAGGCGAACGGGAGCTTGAATTCAGCCGATCCAGGTTCAGTGTGTGTTCTGAGAGGCCCAGACTGCTCGTTCCAGATCCACGTCAGCTCAGCATTGCCTAGTGATCCTCAGCAAACAGAATTAGGCTGTTTACGACTCCCTATGCCTGCACAGCTGAAGAGGTCAGAGACTTGATCTCTCCGCGCCCGCCGCCATGTTGGAATCTACCTCTAAGATCCCGCTGCTGTGTATTTAAAAAACAAAATCAATTAAAAATATTGTTTATCATTTACAAAAAAGCACATAGAAAAGGTAAAACAAATATATATTTTAGTATCTCATAACTAATTCTTTAGATAACAGAGGATACTGAGAGCATACTAAACTATTTACTGAAAATATGTCAGAATATATAACATTTAAATTAACAGTAGAAAACTTGGTCCAGGAAATGGAAAGCTAAGAGCAACAGAAAGGAAATTCAATGAAATATGAAGTTAAATGATAGAAATAAGCTTAATATAAAATACCGAAATTTGTGGATAACACAATAGGTAGAAGGCATTGGATGTTATATAAAGTTTTGAAATTATGTTGTCTAACGGGACACAATCATTAATAAATGTTTTTTGGAAGTGGGAAAACATATACTTGAGACACAATGAACCAAAATGAGCTGGAGAAATAATTTTAATGTGGATCATAAATGAAGGTTTTTTCCCCATTATTATTTTCAGTGCTAGGAATTGAAACCAGATCTTTGCACATGCTGGCCAAACACTCTACCACTGAGCCACATCCCCAGACTTTTATTTCCTTTTTTAAAAAATAACTTTATTTTATTTATTTATTTTATGTGGTACTGAGGATCGAACCCAATGCCTCACATGTGCTAGACAAGCGCTCTACCACTGAGCCACAACCCTAGCCCCCTTTTATTTCTCTTTTAAAATCTTTTTTTTTTAAGAGCAATTTTAGATTTAAAGCGAAATTGAAAAGACAGAGTTCCTGCATGCCACATGTTCATATACACATACACACAAAGCCTCCCCCACTGTCAACATCTTGCACAGAGTGGTGTATTTGTTACAGCCAGTGACTTAACACTGACATTACTAATATCACCCAAAATCCATAGTTCATATCCAGTTTGACTCTTAGAGGTGTATATTCTATAGGTCTGGACAAATATACGGTGACATGTTTCCGCCATTATGGTATCATATAAAGCTATTCCATGTCCCTAAAATTCCTCTGTGCTTTGCCTATTCATCTTCTTTTTCTCAAACCTCTGTTAACTACTGATCTTACTATCTTCATAGTTTTGATCTTTCTAGAATGTCATGTAGTTGAAATTATATAGTAAGCAGGCTTTTCAAATTGGCTGCTTTCATTTAGTAATATGCATGTAAGTTTATTCACTGTCCTTTAATGATTTGATAGCTCTTTTTAGGGCTGAATAATCCTCCACTGTCTGGATGTACCAGTTTATCCATGCACTTACTGAAGGATATCTTGATTCTTTCCAAGTTCTGCAAATTATAAAGAAAGCCACTCTAATTATTTTTGTGTAGGTTTTTGTGGGGATGTAAGTTTTCAATTCATGTGTACAAATGCCAAGGATCATGAATGATGGATAGTATAATAAGAGTATATTTAGTTTTGTATGAAACTTCCAAAGTGTCTTCCAAAGTGGCTTTACCATTTTTCATTCCCAGTAGCAGTAAGTGAGAGTTCTAGTTGCTCTACATCCTTGCCACCATTTGGTATTGTCACTCTTCTGGATTGGGGCCATTCTAATAGGTATGCAGTGATATCTCGTTGTTGTTTTAATTTGCATTTCTCTAATGACATATATGATGTGATAGATTCTTTAACCTGACATGGAGGACAAATAGGAATAATAGAATCCAGTTCATTGTATTGATGCAAAGGTCAAATTTTAGAAAGCTAAGGTTTAAGATCATTGCCCCTGACATTTAAATGGAGTACATACAAACTCTAATAACATTTTTGAAAAGTACATCTTTATATTGCACATTCTTACCCCTTGGTAAAGTACAAAAGGATGGCCTGAGTTTGAAGTTTGAAAAATTTAATAGCGGGGCTGTGGCTGTGGCTCAGTGGTACACACTTGCCTGGCACGTGTGAGGCACTGGGTTCGATTCTCAGCACCACATATAAATAAATAAACAAAAATAAAGATCTAGCAACAATTAAAAAAGAAAGAAAGAAAAAGAAAAATTCAATGACAGTGTGAAAATCGGCCAAATTTTTTAATGTTATTTTTTATAACTTTATTTTTTTATGTGGTGCTAAGGATCAAACCCAGTTCCTTACACATGCTAGGCAAGTGCGCTACCTCTGAGCCACAACCCCAGGCCCCCAATTTTGGCATATTAAATTAGTAGCATTCTTAGCCTAAAATCTACATGCACTGTGAGAAAACAACCATATCTGAAAGGTACAAGGGCTTTGCCAGCGACCAAAATACAAAATATCTCCATTGCCCTGGCTCCAACGTAAGAACGCTGCTGTGAGTGCAGGGTCACTCAGTACTGCCTCACTTACTGCAGGGTGCCCAAGTCCCAGGCCCTGGACACCCCTGCTAGGGGCAGGCCAGAAACGCCACCCTCAGCTCACTGTGCTTGCACAGACGGGAAATCCCTGAGGCTTGGTGCTGATGTTGGACTCCCACTAGTTTTAATTCTTGAAAAGCACATTTTTCAGAGGCGACTAAAGCTGAAGTAACCTCAATGTGGGCTTTTTCTGAGTCAGGCAGTGAGATGGCGAGCCACAGATGGTTGTGTCAGAGGAAAGACGACAGGTCATGGGTGTTCTTCAGACCTAAGTTGAAGCCAGACTTGAATCTGCAGCAAAAATGGAGTGCATGATCCTGGAGCTGTGTTCTTGAAGACATCCAGGGTGTAGACGGATGTGTCACGCTCAGACCCTTCTCTGTATGAGCTGAGGAGCGCAGGAGGGGGATTACTGGGGGTGACCACGGCAGGAGTAAGCATGCCATGTCGTGTCCTGAGTGCAGAATAGCCCAGGACGGGGCTCCAGGACCTCAGATGCAGTTGTGGTTCTGTCAGCGCTTTTATGACTAGGAAGGCTGGCCTTACCATACGTGAGTGTGGGTTGTTGGGCTTAGTTGTCACTGAATTGGTTACTTACCCAGTCCTCTGCCCTCTCAATTTACAGTCATTTAAGGCTTAAGCAGAGAAACGGCACCAAGAGAGAAGTCAGGCTTTTGATCACTAGCATGGGCACAGGAAAGCACACATATCATCTTGGGATAGGAATTTTTAAAGCTGCGAGTCACCTCTAAAACCAGGCTCCTTGGATTAAGCATCCTGTTGGAAACCTTTCCCTTGGACCCTTTCGGTGACTTACATTGTGTAATTGCACCATTCCCACAGCTCTGACCCCAGGTACCTCCTGTGGACTCTCATACAGATTTATGCCACCCTAATATTTCCTTGTTTTGTATGTGAGATCATGACTTACTTTTCCTCTGTCCTTGCCATCTTCCAAAAGGAGGAAAGAATTGTTACATTACAAAAATACTAAAGGTAAAGTAATATTGTTGTTGCCTAAAAATCAAGATTCAGGTGGGGCTGGGTTGTGGCCTAGCGTTAGAGCACTTGCCTAGCATGTGTGAGGCACTGGTTGGATTCTCAGCACTGCATATGAATAAATGAATAAAATAAAAAGTCCATGGTGCTGGGAATGTGACTCAGTGATAGAGTGCTTGCCTACGATGTGTGAGGCACTGGGTTCGATTTTCAGCACCACTTTAAAATAAATTAATAAAATAAAGTTATTATATCCATCTACAACTAAAAAATTTTTTTAAAACGGTCCATCAACAATTAAAAACTATATAAAAAATGTTGAGAACCACGGCCAGGTCAAGATGGTGGATTCATTTTTTGTTCTCCAAATTTCTTTTTGGATATGAAAATGTTTGATTTTCTTCGCCTGAAGAAACAACCTTAAGCCTTCCTTCCGCAGATACTGACAGAGGACATTGATATCTGTGGACATAATAACTTTATTTTATTAATTTATTTTTAAGTGGTGCTGAAAATCGAACCCAGTGCCTCACACATCCTCCTTCACAGTGGCTATTTTCTTTCTCCTCTCCAGGTAATAGTTACATATTTGATTGGCAGATCATTCAGATCAGGCATTTGGGCTGTATTTTAGATGGTGAGCAGGGAAGGCAAAATGGGTGTGTGTGGAATCACACACCAGATAGCTTAGATATTCTTTATCTAGAGGCCAAAGAATCAATAAATGACAATGTCATCGGCTTTATGGAACTTTAGAAGTGGGACTATAATTGAGTGAGCCTAAAGGTCTGTACCAATGAGGGAAGGAATAAGTTCAGGTGATTTCTAAGAAGTAGTTGTTATTGTTGATCAGATGTGCCTTAGGTTTTCAGGTACATCATCATTAGGCTGTGACAGGTAGTGTGGTGTGATGTTGAAGAAAATGGGCCCTGGATATCCTAAGTTTGGTTTGAATCTCAGCTGTGTTACTTTCTGTATATACGAGCCTGGCTAGCACTCAGGCTCTGTGTTCCACAGCTCTCAGATGTATATTATAATAGCACCTACTTCATAGGGTGTCATGAGGATAAAATGTAAATCCCATGACAACAGAGCCTGGAATATAAAGAATGCTCAACTAATATTAACTGTTATGTCATGATTCTAGGCACTTCAGGGTTCAGTAGTAATAGAAATATGAAGGCAGTTGATGGTTATTTGCAAGGTAAAAAAATTATCCTTGAAGGCAATTGACAGTTATTATAAGCTGTGAAAATTATCTAGAGGTTTTATTGGTATGATATTTTTATTGTATGAAAAAGTTAAATTAGTAGAATTATGTTTGTTTTAAAGTAGTAAATTGAGGAATTTGTGAGGTTCTTCATCTCAAATAGTAATAGATAAGGCTGGACATGGTGGCATACACCTCTGATCCCAGCTACATGGGAAGTTGAAGCAGGAAGATTGTAAATTTGCGGTCATCCTTGGTCACTTAGTGAAACCCTGTCTCAAAAAATAGAAAGGGAACCAACGTGATTCTGCAATCTGCATTTGGGGTAAAAATTGGGAGTTCATAACCCACTTCAATCTAATGTATGAAATATGATATGTCAAGAGCTTTGTAATGTTGTGAACAACCAATAAAAAAAAAGAAAAAAAAAATAGAAAGGGCTCAACATTGTAAAAGCTGTATATGTTAAACTCAAGGCCAACATCTTCTAAAGGGAGAAAGATTGAAAGCATTCCCTCCAATAACTGAAATAAGACAAAGATGCCTCTTTTGCCACTTTTTTTTTTTTGTGTGTGTGGTGCTAGAGATTGAACTCAGGGCCTTGTGCCTGTAAGGCAAGCACTCTACCAACTGAGCTACATCCCCAGCCCACCTCTTTTTTAAAAAACATATTTTTTTTAGTTGTAGATGGACACAGTATCTTTATTTTATTTAATTTTTTTAATGTAGTCCTGAGGATCGAACCCAGTGCTTCACATGTGCTAGGCAAGCACTCTACCACTGAACCCCAGCCCCAGCTCCATCTCTTTCACCATTTGTATTCAACATTGTCCTTTAATTTCTAGCCAGAGCAAATAGGAAGAAGAAAGAAATTAAAGGGATATGAATAGGAAAAGAAGAACTCAAACTATCCCTATTCGCTGATGACATGACTCTGTATTTAGAAGACCCCAAAAAAACCTCTACCAGAAAACTACCAGAACTCATAAATGAATTCAGCAAAGTGGCAGGATATAAAATTAACACTCATAAATCAACTGTGTTCCTATATATCAGTGATGAATCAACTGAAAGAAAAATTAGGAAAACTATCCCATTCACAATAGCATCAAAAAAAACAATATTTGGGAATCAATCTAACAAAAGAAGTGAATGACCTCTACAATGAAAACTACAGAAGACCTTAGAAGATGGAAAGATCTTCTGTGTTCTTGGATAGTCAGAATTAATATTGCCAAAATGGCTATACTTCCAAAAGTGCTATGCAGATTTAATGTGATTCTTATTAAAATTCCAATAAAGTTCTTCATGGAAAGTGAAAAAGCAGTCATGAAATTCATTTGGGAAGATAAGAGGCCCAGAATAGCCAAAGCAATTCTTAGCAAGAAAAGTGAAGCAGTAGGCATCACAATACCAGATCTTAACTTATACTACAGAGCTATAGTAACAAAAACCGTATAGTATTGACACCAAAACAGACATGAAGGCCAATGTACAGAATGGAAGACACAGAGACAAACCCACATAAACACTGTTATCTCATACTACACAAAGGTGCCATAAACATAGCCTCTTTAACAAATGGTGCTGGGAAAACTGGAAATAAGTATGTAGCAAAATGAAATTGAAAAAAAAATGAAATTGAACCCCTCTCACCTTGCACAAAACTCAAAAGTGGATCAAGGACCTAGACATTAGTAGATGCATTAGTAGGTGCAGAAACTCTGCACCTACTAGAAGGAAATGTAGGCTCAACTCTCTATCATGTCAGTTTCTGAACCGACTTCCTCAACAGAACTCTTAAAGTGCAAGAAGTAAAATCAAGAATAAATAAATGGGGGCTGGGGCTATAGCTCAGTGGTAGAGTGCTTGCCTAGCACATGTGAAGCACTGGATTCGATCCTTAGCACCACATAAAAATAAATAAATAAATAGTAAAGGTATTGTGTCCATGTATAAATAAAAAATAGTTTTAAAAAAAGAACCAATAAATTGGTTGAGCAAATAACTCAGACTCCTCCCTACAAGTATTTGCTATCCAGTTTGTGTATCAGCAAAGGAAACAACAAGAATGTGAAGAGAGAGGCTACAGAGTGGGAGAAAATCTTTGCCACCTGCACCTCAGAGCATTGATATCCAGAATATATAAAGACCTCAAAAAACTGAACACCAAAAAACAAGCAACCCAATCAATAAATGGGCAAAGGAACTGAACAGGCACTTCAAAGAAGAAGAAATATGATCAGTTAGCCGGGTGTGGTGGTGCCTGCCTGTAATCCCAGTGTCTTGGAGGCTGAGGCAGGAGGATTGTTGAGTACAAACCAGCTCCAGCAAAAGTGAGGTGCTAAGCAACTCAGTAAGACCCTGTCTCTAAATAAAATACAAAATAATAATAATAAAATTAAAAAAGAAAGTAAAAGAAATACAATTGGTCAACAAATATATGAAAAAATATTCAACATCTCTAGCAATAAGAGAAATGAGATTTCATCTCACTCCAGTAAGAATGGCAATTATCAAGAATACAATATTCCATTGAAACATGCTTTTTAAAAATTTTTCAACTTTTTTTTTAGTTGTGTTGAACATAATACCTTTATTTTATTTATTTATTTTTATGTGGTGCTGAGGATTGAACCCAGGGCCTCATACATGGTAGGTGAGCCCTCTACCACTGAGGCACAACTCCAGCCACTGAAACACGCTTTTTTGCATATACATCCGTGCATATGCACACATCTATGTGCATGTGAATGAACCTACACATGTATGCTTTCAAGTTAAAGTGTAACAATATTATAATTATGAAATATACTTTAAAACAAAAAAATCAAGATTACAAATTAAAAAAGTAATGGTAGCATAGAATTCTGTAACATGACAGAACAAATTACTTTTTAAAAATGTTTTTCTAGTTGTCAATGGACATTTATTTTATTTATTTATATGTGATGCTGAGAATCGAATGCAGTGCCTCACACATGCTAGACAAGTGCTCTACCACTGAGCCACAATCCCAGCCCCCCAAATTACTTTTTGAATATATTACTGTCCTGTGACCTTGCTTGAAAGCTTGAAAGCAAGGTCACAGGACAGTAATATACTCAAAAAGTAATTTATCATTACTGCCTTCTACTTCTTCTTCCTCTTACTTTTCCTCAATGTTGGGAATCAAACTCAGGGTCTCTTGCATGCTAGGCAAGTGCTCCATCACTGAACTACACTCCCTATCTATCAAATCATATTGTGCATTCTACTTTTTAATGTTAATTTCTGTTGACAGTATATATAAAATATTTTTCATATTCTTACATATATTTCCCTACTTGCATTAAATGACTATTTTATATTATATTACATGTAGGTTCCATAATTAACTACACAGCTGGGTTGGACTCTATACAGAACCAGGCCCAAGCAATTTCTTCTGGGTTGTATTGTCTTCCATATGTGATCAACTTCAGCTGATTCTGATGCCATAAGAGGTGTTAGTTTGGGTGATGTGGCCTCATTCAGCCTTAGAGGATCTATTCATAGAAAGACTGGGGTCTAGATCAACCCCCAAGATGGGGACTTGTCCAAGAAACCTCCTGCTATCATGTCTGGATCTGGTTTCAGTGCAGAGGTGACTTACTTTGCAACTATCTTGTAGCTGGGTTTCCTGAGGTTTAGCTTAGATCCATCTTTTTGTTCTTTCCTAAATTATATGTACAGCCGTAGGATACTAATTTTGGAAGGCGCAATGGAAGAGCAGAAAGTTCTTTCTGAACTATGTCATAATGTAACACTAAAACTTTCTTTTTTCTTTCAGCTCTGGATGCTCTGGAGTTTGAATTCTTCTAGTAGTGGAACCCTGAGGAAAACTGATCAGGTCTTACATTTTTAAAACATGACCTGTGTAAGTTGATTGTTTGTGTTTTCTTGCAATATTATTTTAGGTAAGATGGATTCTTTTCATTAACCTAAATCTTCCTACTTAAGAAGGCCTCCCTAGTTCATTTATCTGCTCTCCAGTTTCTCCTAATGCAGTGAATTATGAAAGCAAATAACTCAGACTCCTCCCTACAAGTATTTGCTATCCAGTTTGTGTATCAGTTGTCCAATTTACATATTTTTTGTGCTTATTTTTCAATCAAATTTGATAGAACAGTAAAGGAGTTAAATCCCAGCAGGTAAATATAAGATTCCCTTATATGTCCCTAGTTTGGTGAATTAGAAATGTTGGCTCTATTTGAGTATAATAGGTAGACTTTGAAATAATGCACATGTGTATTCTTAT